>NC_092158.1:42412079-42763745 GCF_045791955.1 Oncorhynchus clarkii lewisi
TGTGACAGCGGTGGTGAGACGTTAGCACCATTGCTGACCGATTTGGAGCTCAAGTACTTCAGAGAACCCACTCGACAAACATACAAACACTTATAGTGCAATGAGACTTGTGTAGTTGCACGAAGGGAAAACGATCTCGTTCCGAATTCACTCGTACCGGGATTTGTATAAAAGTTGGCAGACAGTTTCCTTCTATACTGGGACATCATCTCAGTGAGTGATGCGGTGTGACCTCATGGGGGAGGTATTAATATGAACTGAGTGGGACATGGTGTCATAATAACACTCACATTCAACCTACTATCAACTTCCCTTCTTAAATCATTGGACATATGAGGCCATGTGGTGCTACGGGAGGTTGTGTGTTGACTCGCACTTCTACTTCTTTGTGAGTGAGTGAGTGAGTGAGTGAGTGAGTGAGTGAGTGAGTGAGTGAGTGAGTGAGTGAGTGAGTGAGTGAGTGAGTGAGTGAATTAGAAACATTCACAATGTATAAGTGTGTGTGACTGTGTGAGAGTTAATGCATGTGTCACATACTTTGTGTCAAAATGAGTATGTATGGGTCTGTGTGTGTGTGTGTGTGTGTGTGTGTGTGTGTGTGTGTGTGTGTGAGAAAGCATGTGATCTGAGTGAGAAAACATGTGCGCGTTTGTGTGTCTGCCAGAGAGGCAGGCAGCAAGGGGCCAAGCGGACCGGGCATCACACGAATACCTGATGCAGCAGAATCCCCATAAAATGGCCGACCTTGCCAGAGGACAGTGCATCTGCTCCTCCGACGTCACTGAATCCCAATACACACGGGATGTCTTGAATAACACACTGGAAGTTCAGGGGGCGAGGAGGGGTGCTGATCGAAGAATGGGACGGGACGATCGAAGAAATTCAAATCTCTGCAGATGACTTTGGGAGCACATTGCATTATGGACCATTAAATATGCAGTGGCCAAGCAAGCCACACGAGTTACTCTATAGGAAAATCAATACTCAAGAGATGACGTTCACTTGTACGAGCCAGTCGGTTGAAAGAAAGAAATACAGTATATCCATTGGGATTGACAACAAAGTGTTTTTAAAAAAAGGGAGAAACTACTGGTTTGTGTCCAGATTGACCACAGAAGAACCAATTTTGATTCAGATTATACAGTTGAAGTTGGTAGTTTACATACACTTAGGTTGGAGTCATTAAAACTCGTTTTTCAACCACTTCACAAATTTCCTGTTCACATACTGTAGTTTCGCAAGTCGGTTAGGACATCTACTTTGTGCACGACACAAGTCATTTTTCCAACAATTGTTTACAGACAGATTATTTCACTTATAATTCACTGTATCACAATTCCAGTGGGTCAGAAGTTCACATACACTCAGTTGACTGTGCCTTTAAACAGCTTGGAAAATTCCAGAAAATGATGTCATGGCTTTAGAAGCTTCTGATAGGATAATTGACATAATTTGAGTCAATTGGAGGTGTACCTTGTGGATGCATTTCAAGGCCGACCTTCAAACTCAGTGCCTCTTTACTTGACATCAGAAAACAAATTGTAGACCTCCACAAGTCTGGTTCATCCTTGGGAGCAATTTCCAAACGCCTGAAGGTACCATGTTCATCTGTACAAACAATAGTACACAAGTATAAACACCATGGGACCATGCAGCCGTCATACCTCTCAGGAAGGAGACGCGTTCTGTCTCCTAGAGATGAACGTACTTTGGTGCGAAAAGTGCAAATCAATCCCAGAACAGAAAAAGACCTTGTGAAGATGCTGGAGGAAACGGGTACAAAAGTATCTATATCCACAGTAAAACGACTCCTATATCGACATAACCTGAAAGGCCGCTCAGCAAGGAAGAAACCACTGCTCCAAAACAGCCACAAAAAAAGCCAGACCACGGTTTGCAACTGCACATGGGAACAAAGTTCGTACTTTTTGGAGAAATGCCCTCTGGCCTCATGAAACAAAAACTGCCATAATGGCCAAAAAGACCATTGTTATGTTTGGAGGAAAAAGGGGAAGGCTTGCAAGCCAAAGAACACCATCCCAACCGTGAAGCACGGGGGTGGCAGAATCATGTTGTAAGGGTGCTTTGCTGTATGACGGACTGGTGCACTTCACAAAATAGATGGCATCATGAGGTAGGACAATTATGTGGATATATTGAAGCAACATCTCAAGACATCAGTCAGGAAGTTAAAGCTTGGTCGCAAATGGGTCTTCCAAATGGACAATGACCCCAAGCATACTTCCAAAGTTGTGACAAATGGCTTAAGGACAACAAAGTCAAGGTATTGGAGTGGCCAACACAAAGCCCTGACCTCAACCCTATAGAAGATGTGGGCAGAACTGAAAAAGTGTGTGCGAGCAAGGAGGCATACAAACCTGACTCAGTTACACCAGCTCTGTCAGGAGGAATGGGCCAAAATTCACCCAACTTATTGTGGGAAGCTTGTGGAAGGCTACACAAAACGTTTGATCCTAGTTAAACAATTTAAAGGCAATGCTACCAAATACTAATTGAGTGTGTGTAAACTTCTGACCCACTGGGAATGTGATGAAAGAAATAAAAGCTGAAATAAATCACTCTCTATATTATTATTCTGACATTTCACATTCTTAAAACAAAGTGGTGATCCAAACTGACCTAAAACAGGGAATTTTTACTAGGATTAAATGTCAGTTATTGTGAAAAACTGAGTTTAAATTTATTTGGCTAAGGTGTATGTAAACTTCCGATGTATATACACGGTATTATATCTTATTCTACGCTGCTCTGATTTTGCTCATCCATATATATATATATATTCTTAATTCCATTCCTTTACTTAGATGTGTGTATTAGGTAGTTGTTCTGAAATTGTTAGATATTACGATATTATTATTGCTGCACTGTCAGAACTAGAAGCATGAGCATTTCGATACAACCACAATAACATCTGCTAAACATACACCCACAATAACATCTACTAAACACGTGTACTGTATGTGACCAATAAAATTGGATTTGATAGTCTCCCTCTAGTCATGTTTTAAACGTTTTGAAATCTCACAGTATCAACTTTGTTGTAGCTCTTTTATGCCTGCTACGTTAGTGCAGACACGGGCATCTGAGCAATCCGCGTGGCCAGCGGTAGGCCTATAGTGCACTTGATTGGCTCACCAGGCCTGCCGGGAAGGCAGAGTTTGTACCTTCAGACACTTGTGATGGTTCAAAATGGCAACAGTTCGCCTACTCGGCTCGCAGGGCAGCTGAATCGGGTGCACCATTGTGCTTAAAGCCTGAGACGAATACTAAAAACTAGGAACAAAAGGCTATCGTTGGGTTTCTTACAGAAATGTTTTTGCTCTAGAATGTTGAGTGAAGTTTAATCTTGTGCTTCTCTCTGTGGGCTGATATTTATTCTGCTCAGCAAGAGGACACATCGGCTCTAATGTTATTCTAGTCACTCTAATCATGCTAAATTCTGAGTTAATTGTAACTTTTGAACTATATATCGGGTTTGGACTATTGTTTTTCTGATGCACTTGTCTATTGACTGAACATATGTTCATAAACATTGAAGGAAATAGTCCTTTTGTGGGTGAACACCTTATAGCAGAGGTGGGACCAAGTCATTGTTTTACAAGTCACAAGAAAGTCTCACGTTCCTAGCCCTCAAGTCCCAAGTCAAGACAGGCAAGTCCAAGTCCTAAACAAGTCATAATGTGCTCTTCACCAAATGTAATACCATTTCATATTTTTAACAAGAGTAATAGCCATGAGAAAGCAGCCGCCCCCCCCCCCCCCATAAGTGATCGACTATCGAGGATCGCTATGGGGCGCAATCGGGCGATGTAGGCTTGTACACAATCGCCCAACCTTCTCTCTCACACACACACACTCTATGTGTGTGGTTACAGTAGGTTAACGTACGTCAATGGTTTTAGGAACAGCAGTAACATCAGGCAGGATTTAGGCTACCAACTGCCTGGCCAGTTTGGTGCAATGATCATGTTCCCGCACTGACTGACTGACAGTGTGGAGGCTCATTGATTTAACGTTACGTTAGCCTACATGCTACACTAGCAAAGTAAAAAAAAAATGATATAGCTGTCGGCTATATTAGCCACGACTTACCGTTCTTTGTGCAGCTTCAAATGTCGAACAAAGTTTGAAATTGTTGTGCCTCCGTCTAATTTTTTCCCTGCATGTTTTGCAAGTCGCAATCCGTTTTTTGTTGATACAGCTTCGTCTTAATAATCTAAAATAATACTTTGGGGTATCATCTTTCCAAGGGCTCCATCTGAATTCACCCGCTGACGTTCCTCTGCACAGCCACGCTCAACTTTTCCTCCGCTGGCACAATTTGATTGGCTGCTGTCCGATTCAAACTGTAATCTGTTCAATGAAGAGTTGATGCGCTGCACACTTTTCTAAAAAGCATCATTTTTCATATTTGGGCTTGGGGAGGGTATCAAGTCAGTTCGAGTCAAAAGGCTCAAGTCCAAGTTAAGTCACAAGTCACTGGTGTTAAAGTCAGTCGTATGTCATAATATTTGTGACTCGAGTCCACACCTCTGCCTTATAGCATAGTGCCTGGTATAATCGCCCTGTCAGAAAGAGACCCAAAGCGTCCAGCCCCTCGGTATGCGTCCGTGTCTTGGGGGGGGTTGGATTGTGAACATAAAGACATTTCTGTTCTCTAAGTTAATTGACAATAAAGTACATCTTATCCTCTCTCTCTTAGGCTACCGGCCAGTGTGTGAAGCCATGTGGTTCAGCCTCAGCTGCTGGGGTGGAGGAATTTTACAGACTGGAGCAGAGCTAATGAAGGAAGCACAGAACTAGAGAAAAGTACAACAAAGCCCAGGGTTGCATTTTAGGATTCCATAAGAGGGGATAGGGGGTGCATCCATCAGATGATTTTTAACTAAATGGCCTCTGATTTGTTTATTTTTTGTCTACTGAGCGGTAAACTGGAAAAGTGATGCATTTGAGGCATATGAGAAGCATGCCTTTTTATTACACTTAGAACGCATGCTTGTGGTTGTCTATTTGTGACAACCTAAAACATCTGCGAATTGCAACACTTCACAGTATTGCACCACTACAGAGGCAGCAATTTGGATAACGGTGTCCTAGAAAGGCTGTGTGTGTGTTTGGAATCTGATCTGTCGATAAAGTTGACTGTGTTTCCTGCCATGGCTGACCCACACTAATGTGAACAAGCTCAATGTTCAATGTGAAACGAGGGGCTGGGTTTTGTCTCTACAGAGCATGACCTCATCCGAGGTATTGTCAGGCCAGCAGATAGCAGACTAAGTATCTGTTACATACAGCCATACTGACACACGCTCAAACCATAACAAATGTCATCACCAAATGAAAGTTTTCACTAATATCCACATGGCAGTCACAGACATTGATAAATAAAGAATGAAACATTCAGGTTAATTTCATGAAAGACGTGACAATATGTTAAACTTAGCGATTAAACTACATTGAAAGATCACGGTCTCCTTTATTATGAAAAAGAGGCTACAACTCAAGTATACATTTACAAAACAAGCACAAATGAAGCATGTTAACATTCTGTCAATATTTGGAATAATGAATAGGGTGTTATGTGTGTCTGTGTAGCCGACATTACATGGGAGGTTAAATCCCACAGTAGATAGTCTATATAAGCCGGACGTCTGGGACTTAGTGCATCACGTATGAGGCATCCAGCATATGCTTTCTGTCCTGTAAATCACAGCAAACACTGACGCCAAAGGGCACAAATAGAATTGTGCCGCACGAGCACACACGCACGCACGCACGCGCACATACGAGACAATCCATTCAACATTACAAATTGCATCTTCCGCTTTAAGACAAGACAAAGGTTAAGCTGATCAACAAACTTCAACTGTGCAAATAGGCAATTACAGAAGGCCATAGACACGGTGTGAACTGCATGGCAAAGCCAGAGAGAGAGGAGGAGGGAGAGAACAAGAGAGAAAGCCAGAGAAAGCCAGCAGGAAGGACAGAGGGTAGGGCACAGTGAAAAGAAAGAAGTGAGCGCATGAACCATTCATTGCCTGGGGACAAAGTAAAGTGTTAGAGATACACACAGAGCGAGAGAGAGAGAGAGGGATAGGGATAGAGGGCGAGCGGTGAAAGCAAGAGACATTTCTGACAAGCAAAACATTTGGGGACTATGTCAACAACAGACTAATGAAATAAATACCAGAAGGTCATTTTTGGGAAAGTTCTCCTTTAATGCTAGAAAATCACAATTTAACTAAATAAATGTGATTGGTTTGGCAAATGGCCCTTCACAATGTTCCATTCATCCATATGGAATGACCCCTGCCCTCTGTGTAAAACATGTAGACTAGTAGTAGAGACATGTGCTTTGGATATGTCAATTAGGAATTAGTCCTAAAATTCGGATGACTGACGTGCCAAAAGTAAACTGCTTGTTACTCAGGCCCAGAAGCTGGGATATGCATTTCATTGGTAGTATTGGATAGAAAACACTCTGAAGTTTCTAACACTGTTAAAATACTGTCTGTGAGTATAACAGAACTGATATGGCAGGCAAAAATCAGAGGAGAATCCATCCGGAATTTTTTTAAATTACCATTTAAAATGCCTGTCAATTGGCAAATCAAAGAAATACCTTCCAGATTGCAGTTCCTATGGCTTCCACTATATAGTCTTTAGAAAGGGTTTCAGGCTTGTTTTTTGAAAAATGAGCTAGAATTCGTTTTTCTAGGTGGCTCTCATTTTGATTGTAGTGTTGTTGCGTGCACGGATGAGGGCGCACACGTCGTTATTTATCTCCGGTAATGAACATACTATTCTCCTTCTTAAAATGTATAGTTTATTTACATATTAGGGTACCTGAGGATTGATTAGAAACGTTGTTGGACTTGTTGGATGTTGTCGATTTTGATACCGATATCGGGATCTGTGTGCTTAAGGTGTCAGGTTTCCTGCAAAAAATCCCGAAACCAACCCTGACTGCACTAAGCAGACAAGGCTGCAAAAACAAAAATAGTGAAAAGGTTTCAGGATGTAACCTAAGCAATTACACACTTACATCTTCACTATACGGGGCAGCAGGTAGCCTAGTGGTTAGAGCATTGGGCCAGTAACCAAAAGGTTGCTGGATCGAATCCCCGAGCTAAAAATCTCAATCTACATAACGACAAAACGAAAACCTTTTTTTTGTGTGCAAATTAAAAATAAAATAAAAATACTGAAAAACCTTATTTACATAATTATTCAGACCCTTTGCTATAAGACTCGAAATTGAGCTCAGGTGCATCCCGTTTCCATTGATCATCCTTGAAATGTTTCTACAACTGGATTGGTGTCCACTTACGGTAAATTCAATCAATTGGACATGATTTGGAAAGACACACACCTGTCTATATATGGTCCCCCAGTTGAAAGTGAATGTCAGCACAAAAACCAAGCAAAAAGGTCAAAGGAATTGTCCGTAGAGCTCAGAGACAGGATTGTGGCGAGGCACAGATCTGGGGAAGGGTACCAAAACATTTCTGCAGCATTGAAGGTCCCGAAGAACACAGTGGCGCCATCATTCTTAAATTGAAGAAGTTTGGAACCACCAAGACTCTTCCTAGAGCTGGCCGCCCAGTCAAACTGAGCAATCGGGGGAGATGGGCCTTGGTCAGGGAGGTGACCAAGAACACGATGGTCACTCTGACAAAGCTCCAGAGTTCCTCTGTGGAGATGGGAGAACCTTCCAAAAGTACAACCATCTCTGCAGCACTCTGTCAATCAGGCCTTTTATCCTAGAGTGGCCAGACGGAAGCCATTCCTCGGTAAAAGGCACATGACAGTCCGCTTGGAGTTTGCCAAAAGGCACCTAAAAGATTCAGACCATGAGAAACAAGATTCTCTGGTCTGATGAAACCAAGATTGAACTCTTTGGCCGAATGCCAAGCGTCACGTCTGGAGGAAACCTGGCACCATCCCTACAGTGAAGCATGGTGGTGGCAGTATCATGCTGTGGGGATGTTTTTCAGCGGCAGGAACTGGGAAACTAGTCAGGATCGAGGGAAAGATGAACGGAGCAAAGTACAAAGATTTCCCTGATCAAAACCTGCTCCAGGTTGAAATCCCTGCCAAAGGTCCTTCAACAAAGTACTGAGTAAAGGGTCAGAATACTTAGGTAAATGTGATTTCAGTTTATTTTATATAAACTAGCAAAATTGTCCCAAAAACAATTTTTGCTTTGTCATTATGGGGTATTGTGTGTAGATTGATGGGGGGAAACTATTTAATTTTGGATTAAGGCTGTAATGTTAAAAAAAATTGGAAAAGGTCAAGGGGTCTGAATTCTTTCTGAATGCATTGTATAATAAAATAATTTTAGCATAGAATTTTGAGGGTGTAAAATAATCATAATCATGTGTCACAACCAAAATTGATTGAATGTATTAATTTATACATCAAGAGAAAGATGGTAACAAAGAGGCCCTACAATACATTGAGAGATCGAGAGAGAGAGATTGAGAGAGGAGTGAAAGCCAGCAGGAAGGACAGTGAAGAGAGCGCAGGCACCATTCATTGCCTGTGTGGAAAATAAAGTGTGAGATACAGAGAGACAGAGGGGGGGGGGGGGGAGAATGAACGAGAGCGACAAAGAAAGCGCGAGTACTCAAAGCAGTGATGGAGCAGTCGGTTGCTGCATTAAACGCTCAGAATGCAGTAGCTCAGAAAGGATTTAGACAGGATATGCAGACAAAGGCTACAAACCCTGAGACACCACTGAACTAAAAAAAAAGTGTATAAAAGCATGACTAATATGATTGTCTTGAGAGAGAAAATGACTACAATGAAAAGCACGAGTGTGCTTGTTTTTGTAGAGTAGCCTAAATGGTAAGGATGCTGAATTATGCTTTGCCATCATTGACGAGAATGAACTGTAAGTATACTGTAGCCGACAAAATGTTACGTTTATGGTTGTTTAGTGGCCCTTTGATTGGTCTAAAACATCCCCACAGATTGAACATTGGGCTTAATCAAATACAGCTTGTGACAACAAAGCTTCAATCAAATATTTTCATCTCCACTCATACGGTCATGCTGTATCAATGGGCTCACTGTTGGGAGTGACTCAGCAATTCTCTCCTTAAATGTAGTCAGGAATGGTGTTTAGGCCAGGTTCACCTCTGTCCAATCACTGCCAACCGTCTCCTTTGTGTGCCAATATAACCTTGCGCCAGAAAAGTGACAAATCCTGTGTCAGATTTTGGTCCCTTTTCTGCTATAGCACACACTCGATGCAAGTTTCATATCTAACGTAAAAGGTTAGGAAGTGGGAAAACAAACCAAAAATGGGAAGAGACCCCACAAACATGAACAAGCGCGGCCTGCTGAGGAGTGACGGACTCCATCCTAGCTGGACGGGTGCTCTCATCTTATCAATCAACATAGAGCCCTGTCTAACTCCACAATGAGATAGGGTGCAGGCCAGGCAGCCAGCCAGCTTAGTGGAGTCTGCCACTAACACAGTCAGTGTAGTCAGCTCAGCTATCCCCATTGAGACCTTGTCTGTGCCTCGATCTAGGTTGGGCAAAACTAAACATGGCTGTGTTCGCCTTAGTAATCTCACTGGAATAAAGACCTCCATTTCTGTCATTATTGGAAGAAATTGTGAAATCCCACATCTCAAAATAGGGCTACTCAATGTTAGATCCCTCAACTCCAAGGCAGTCATAGTAAATTAACTAATCACTGATCATAATCTTGATGTGATTGGCCTGATTGAAACATGGCTCAAACCTGATGAATTTAGTGTTAAATGAGGCCTCTCCTTCTGCAGGGATGCAAACTGGTGAGGGCCCAAAAAGGTGACACTTTTTTTGCACTGAAAAAATCCCTGCTCAGGGGAAATTAAGGTTAACTAATTAAACAAAGAATATGATCTAAATGATCAGTCTCTGTAATAGTGTTTAATGTGAACCTAACTCGCAGCTAAACAGATGTAATGTTATTTGTTGCCTAGACTTTACTGCTAATGACACTCAAGCCTTGAGAAAAAAACAGTACATTAATATTGCAGTTAGCCATGACACCCTTTATAATAGAACGATTGTGACCACACACACACACATCTAAATATTGCACTTGGGGGAAAAACACATCTTAAGCAGAAATATAATGAAACAGGATTTCTATTTTTGCTCTATTACAGTGGCCACTACAGTAGAAATCGAAATCGAGCAAAAGATAACGTTCAGAGTAAAAAATTGAATAATCCCTCTCACTCGCACACGTGTTACTGTCAAGTTCAACACAACCAATGCAATATCGTGGGCTACACTGCACTGTACACTTTCTGCCTATGGATAGCTACTCTACAATGTGCCAGCAGAGCATGATACCCTTTGTTGGCATAACTGATCTCTTTCAGGCAGAGTACATCTGGCATAACCCTTTTTATCCACTGTATTGAAAAAATGAGAAAGTGTGTTCTGTTCCTTTCACCTACTGGCATCCAGCTTAAGCCAGGCCCAGCTCCAGCTACACTTGATCAACAAGCAACTTCTCATTTTCACCTAATTCTCTCATTCTGAAAATTAAAATCACATACAGTAAAGGGAAAACATTAGTTCAGATAGTAGATAGTTCGTTAGCTAGTTAACATGTCACACAGATTGCCAGGGTCCAGTAAGCAACTAACACGTTATAACTTGAGGAACGGCAAAGAGTCATATAACGTTACCAGTTAATATTATAGCGAATTGGTTAGGTTACTAACGTTAGCTCATCTGATGTTGTAACGTTAGCTAGCTAACGCCAGCTGTCTTGACTTTATTTGCCAGCTAATTTTCACACCATGAACTAAATTCTTTGATCAGTAAAGTTGGCCAATGTTGCTCAACATTTCTCTGGCTAGCAAACTGATAATTCGATCCAGCTAGCAAGATACTTAACAATGCTCACAATACTTGTTCCGCCACACTTTCTCCCTCACCTCAAACTTTCGAAATGCCAGTAGTTTTTCGGTTACAGCTCATGAAGTACGCTTCATCACCTTCTCACCTTCTCACCTTCTCCGTAGTCAGGCTTCTCACCTACCTCTTAAGTTATTGTTCAGGGGACGTGCTGCTGTAAGTTTAATGGTAAACTGCCTTTCAAACCCCCGCTCCACCTATGTTGGATTGAAAACAGCACATTTTTGCCGAAAGTTGACTAGTTTGCACCCATGCTCCTGGTTACACTAGTGACCATATCCCGTATTTACAATACTGTCAGGAATGATTGATTATTCATCTATTCTAATTCTGAGCTCTCGAGACATGTTCAGACATGCCTGGATATGTATTGCTGCAGATACTCCTGCACCAAAACAATGGTAAACCCATCGTTTAGTTTATGGAAGCTGACGTGGGGAGGGAAAGACCTGGTGAATAGATCTGGGACTGTTGGTATGGCTGGCTGACATGGGAAGCTGGCTGCCCCAGAAATAACTGAATTAATAAATTAATGGATGACAGAGGGAGCGATAGGAGAGATGTTGGAGCAAGGAAGGGAGTGAAGTCTCTCCCAGGCTTGGACAATGCCCCACAAATTTGGTGGATTGACAAAAAGGATATTTCACTCAAATCAATGCAGTTCGGTACACAATCTGCTGCCCCCCCACAGAATGTCAGCCAACAAGTCATTGCAGCGAAAGCTTGTCCACACCTTCCTACTAACTCCAGAACACTTCTCTGTGAGCTTTAACTGTCATAGAACAGATACACAGGGGATAATAGGGTTATGATTAAACTTAAATTCAAGATACAACATTTCAATTTTGCTATGCCCAGTATGAATACTAAATCCAGGCAAGCAATTATTTTGTTAAGAGAGCATTACAATGTGATTGAGTTGACGTAGCCTATCAGCTGGAAACAGAAAGTTGTTTTACAACGGGTACTAATTATTCAGACAGCCTTATTGTCCCACATTTCCTCATTGGATAAATTGAGAACTATTACTGTTATTGCGATCTCAAAATGGCAGCCATCATACATTCCCTTTGAGGTCGAAAAATTATACTGATAAAAAGCAACAAAAGGCTGTAACTTACTTCGGTTGAGGCCGCCGGTGAATTTAATTTTCCATATGGCCTCTGCAGTGCATCTGTGCAATGGCTCAGCGACTTTGCCTAGGATGACTCATTGCCTCGAGGTGTGTTGTGCAAGGGCCTGATGTGCAGAGTGGGATGGAGAAAATGTTAGCTGAACCAAGAGTTAGGTCACTCCTTTCTCCCCCACTTCCACTGTAGGTGATCTGCACACTGACAAGTACAAATCAATAAGTGATTTATCAAAGGCGTCTCACATAAACCTCCCAGTGTGCCTTGTCGATGTTGTTTGCCAGATAAGTTACATCTAATCCTTGCCTACCACTGATCTCTCACTGCTAACCTGTTTTGAAAAAGTACACGACTGGTGTCGGGCTACCAAGTTTAGTGGTCTTAAGTACAGGATACACATGGTATACACACCAGGGGGAAGGGAACTACATTCAGCCGCAGGCCGATTTTGTCAGTGGCTGGAAAATAACTTGTACACTGCAAATTGACCAAAATTAAGCCCAAAAAGTGATTGTATTTTAATAAAATCTAATTTCATACCTTGATTACATTGAGACGCAATCACGTCTATTTTTGTGTGAATACTTGGTAACAAATTTACTGTCCAACTAAACACTTACTTGCAGGTTCGCTCCCCTATCTCACTGATTAGATCCTCCCCTGCATGTCTTGTCCTCATTAACTTGGCTCTCACTTTAATGAGGCATAGATAGCTTGCGGATCCTGTCAGCTGCGCGCTAACACTACGCTAGCTCAACAAGCTGGATAAGGACACCTGTTTGTAGACAAGCCCTCCTCTCTACAGCCAGAGACGTTGAGGAGACGCCTGTAGGAATGCCTCCTCTATGAGACTCGGCCGCTGAAGTCTTTTTTTAATGAGCAACAACGCACGGGAACGAGATAGGGAGGGGGAAAGTAGGACAGCTGCTGTCTAACTGCATATAAAGAAACAGCATCCATATTCATGAGTGGAGAGGGAGACAAGTGTTTGTGAAGTGTGTTTTTCGATACTCTACATCCCTGGGTTATACATTGTGCATCCTGCTTAGGCTGGTGTCTGTGGCGTGATGTAATGAAATGTAGCGCATATCTCCATAAGCGGGCGAAGGGCTAGAAAGCAAACTCACAGTCAAGGCCTGATTCATCCAAAACAAGAGTTGTGTTGGAACTGTCTGGCACCAGTCGCTCGCAGAGCCCACAGCTGAGAGCTGGGACAGCACAGCATTCCATCGCCCCCATGCTATCCGAGGGAGCACCTTGGAACTGGATCACTAGGGTCAACACAAATGCTCCAGCAGATTTAACGGATTGTCTAGGTTTACATCCAGCCAACAGAGCAACTCATTATGGCTCATTCCTTGTGTACACAACAATTACACCCCATCAGTGTGGCCAACAGTATAGCATTACATAGAGCTGGTTGGGATTTGGGAACCAGGGAAACACCAGCAGGGGATATGTGTAGCGTACTAGTTTGAGCTGTTGCTCAAAACATTCTCACACAATTTTCTCGGTGGCTTCTAAAAGAAAAAGGAGATGAAATGGAGGATGAAAGAGTGGAGACTCCAGGACTGTGCCGTTCGGCTCCCACACTGACAACCACAAATCCTCCTGGGCTTCCAGCGCTGTTCAAAGATACTGGGAGCTTACATCCCCACAGCCCTAATATATGACAGGACAAAGGGAGCAAGGAAAACACAATCTGGCAGTAGCTGGCAAGTCAAAAGAAGAGAGAGACAGTTTAACTTGATGCCCAACTGCAAAGAAGGTAATATGTTTACGGCAGTCTTGGAGCCATTTGTCAGCCATGGTTACACCCCACTAACCTAACTGCTTACGGGAGGCCAAAGAATCATCCCTCGTTTACAGAGTGAACCTCTAACATGATTTGCGCTAGATACAGTTTGAATGACATCAAATGCGCGTGCGTCAATGTGGCCGGAAGCTGTGCGTTATGATTCTGAACGGTCAGATAGGCATAATGACACAAAACCTGCCATGTGGGGAATTGTAGGTGGTTCGTTTCAGCTAGTTTTGTCTTGTTGATACCATGTCGTTTTGACTGATTTCATGTCAACGCTAATATGGCTAAAATTCGCTAGCTAGCTAAACAACAACTAAGATGTATTTGAGAGACAAGTGCTCATTGTGCAAATGAATTTGTTTTCAATAAACATTGAGACAAAATATAGTTTACATGTTGTCGACAATCTAAGCAAACCCCATCTGTTTTGCCCGATAGTTGTACACACTTTGGCCTACTACCAACTAGAGGGTGTGTTCAGCAGTGTGTTCAGAAATATTCTAAGGAGGATATGCTAATCCAGTTAGCATTAGCCTTAATGCTAATGAAGTGAACGGTTAGTTCACTTTCAATGAGAGGCGCAGGGCATTCTGGGTCAAGGAGTGAATGGTAGTCATTCGTGACCGACCAGTTTGATCTTATGTAGCAACATTTGAAATTGTGTTTTTTACATTAGAGTATAGAGTAGAGACTCAGAGCTAGAAAATGGTAGGTCATACACTGCATTTGAGGAACAATGGGAAAGCAATTCTGCTTTGAAAATTGATAAACTTGCGACTTCACTTTTGAGAAAATGTCCCTTGAATGTTTTGGTAGATGTACTGGAGCGCTCCTCTTTGTCTACACACATTCAGCATCGTTCACACCCTCTTAAGCCTGAAAATCACCGCAGCAAAGCACCCAAGCTAACTTGCTAGCTACTTCCAGACACAAATGAGAGAACAGCGCACTGATAATGTTACTCGCCCTAGCAGAGCTGGTTAGGTTATTTTTGCTATCCAGAGCGTTGGTGATTAACTGTGCTGCTGGCAACAATTGAATTACGCTTTTTTTTGCAGACATTTACTGACACCGGCCATATTCAATGGGTGTTGAGCATTTGTAAATTCACCAATTATTATGCGCTCTGGTACACTCAGACGAGAGTGCTCTGAAGTCAGAGTAGATAGCTAGAGAATATTTACGAACGCACCCTGTCTAACGACAATTGTCGCAGTGACATGAACATTGTATTGAAATGGTTACTTGCAGAATGGAGTCTTCCGTTTAGACATGTAGCTAGCAATGAACCATAATCACAACTCAATGTTACTACCATGCATGAATCTGCAGGTAGCTAACCAACCAGGTTCAATGTTAGCTAGCTAGCTAACACTAGGCTATATCTAGAAATGCAAATGGATTTGAGATACGAATAACATTACTACACAGATCATACACGTAATTTTAGCGAGCGAGCCAGCCAGCTAGACAGCTAGCTAACAGTAATATTTAACTTGAAATGAAAACGACTGACACAATTAGAAACGTGTAATATCTGAAAATAGCTAACATATAATCTGGAGACAGTTGTGTTCTACAACAGCCTTCTGTGTATTCTCGTTTTGACTCCCTCTGCATCTTTGCAATCAAATGCTCAAATTTTCTCCAACTCCTTTCCTATCATACTCCACTTCCACCGGGCATTCCACCGATTTCAAAACTCGGTCCCCCAGAAAGTGGAGAGCAACACTTATTCAGTTCTACTATGTGATATATTTTTTAAAAGCCACGTTAGAAAGGATTACCTACTGACCAGCTTATATTACAGACAGAAGCGTGGTAGACCAATCCGAACTCATCTCTCGGGATGTCCAGCCCACTCATTATCTCAACCAATCATGGTTAGCGGAAGGTTCCTGACTTTTTCCGTAGTTAAACCAACTAGCCTCATAATTTAACAACTGTATTTTTTATTTACAGATGGCATACAAGTTTGTTATTAAGGCACATGAAAGTACACATGTTACAGAAGTCATTTCTGCCACACAAAAAAAACAAATTTTGATAAAAAATAAAGTATATTCTCAAATGGCTCTCCTGTGAAACAGTGACACGCGACACACTTTTGGGGGCTTGATCAACAACCAAATATTAGCATGAATTACATGAACAAAACACACAACATTACAGATCTTTCCAGAGATTATTAACTTGTAATTTGTAACTTGTAATTTAACATGTAATACCACATTGCTTTGAAATCGTGACATGACGTATGTATACTTTCCAGCAAAATAAACAGTTTCTCAATTCATACCCTGACTTTTTAGAAGGAAGTGCGTGACTAATGGTATGTGACGCAGCACGACAACATTAGCATGAGTGGTCAAGTAACCCCGTGCTCAGAGCATTACGCATTTCTCCATTCATCATTAACGGGTCGTTCGCTTCATTAAATTTGGTGTGTTCCAGACCACTCTCTAAGAAGGTCACCGATTCTGCTGGTTCTCCATTGTAAATACAGTCAGTGAAAAACTATTGGTGCATTGGGGAATAAATACCTACAGGTACAAAATAAAGGAGTCTGGCATTGAGTCTGCTCTCTAATGTACAGGATTACTGTCCAGAACGGCCAAGGCTGGCCACCCACAGTTAACCCATTTGAAAAGAATACCTCCCAAAATAAAGACAGAAGAATACATTTCTGAAGAAACTCTTCCCATGCGGGTAAGCACATGAATAAGCAAAGAAAGCAAGCTATGGGTTAAGAAAAAAAGATGGGATTGTGCACTCTGCCAGCCTCCTCCCTTTAGATTTATTTCAAGAGAAAAGCACACAGAGGCTTGGGGTGAGACTTTAGGAGCTGTGATTCTCCATTCTACTTGAACAGCGCCTTAATTAGGGCCCTATAAAAATAGAGAGGCCCATGTGAAACAGACTGGCAAACAGAGACAGAGGTTGCAAAATTAGCTCCAGTACCAAATCAAATTGTATTGGTCACATACACATATTTAGCAGATGTTATTGAGTGAAATGTGTGTTCCTACAGTGGTTGCGCCACTAAATGTTTTGCGATTATGTTGCAGTACGTAGAGGTAATTTATGGTTAAGTACGGTACAATGCATCACCACTTCATTGCTCCAGACCAGCACAAAGGGAAGTTAGAGCACTAATTATGCTTTTGGGTCCAACTGTGTCTCTAACGGAAAATGAATGGGCGACATAAATCTAAATAGAAACTGATAACTGCACGACTTCAGTACTACTTACTAAAACTGTTGTTACACTAAGGCTTTTATTATTTTATTTTATTAAGAGTTATTTCGCTCTTACTGTAGTACTGTAGTCCACTCCCAACCTGTCATGGTGTACAGCGCCCGAGTGGCGCAATGGTCTAAGACACTGCATTTCAGTGCAAGCTGTATTGCTACAGATGCTGGTTCAATACCTGTGCCGGCCTCGACATGGGATGACTTTGGTTTCTCTTCCTCTAAAAACAATTCTAAATAACAAACTGGCTTTATTTACAAATTCGTAACAATGTCTCACCCCATGTTCAAGAATGGCCTTTTCCCCATCGCTCATTTGATGTTATTTGAAAACGAAATCACCAAAATGTATATATTTTTTAAAAGCAATTCTTATTCATTTGAAATTATATAAAAAGCCCCTTGGATATTCTCAGATATTAATAACCCTGTTATTAGCAGGACAATATATATTGGTAATATTGGTCATGGCTCCCGAGTGGCGCACAATGGGATTGCCTTGCAGTTCTCCAGCTGTATCCACTGAAAGCGCGCAAGGTTCAAGGCACGAGTGCATGGGGCACGGGATGGGTCTCAGAGCCGCGCTCAGAAGACAGACCTAGCCCATGGGGAAGGAAGGAGGAGGGAGGGGGGGTGGAGCCCCACCCCGCCACACTGGGTAACACAGAGCAACTCTTTAAGGGGCATTGCACTAATAATGGCGCTGACTAGGGAAACGTTCCCACTGTTCTAGCAGGTAGCGGTACAATAGACTTGCTTAGATGGAGAGTAGGGGGAGAAACGAGAATCAAATGTATTTCTATGTTAGGTTCTAAGTTAAATATTATTATTATGTATCACATCCGACCGTGATTGGGAGTGTCCCATAGGGCTGCGCACAATTGGCCCAGCGTTTCTCTCCCTCTAAAAACAGAAATACATGTTTTGACCTTTACAAACATTATTTTGGCCTTTATTCAGATTACAAATCGCAAATTTTTTGTTTTTTTTAAAACGAAATAACAAAATATGGTTATAGATTATCAAGTTGATGGCACAGTCATATAGCCGGTACCTACATAAAGCTGAGCGACTCACTGATACATGGCTTTGGATCAAAATAAAAAAATACCAGCATATCTTCTGATATAGTCTTTAATAAAGAAATGTTTTGGTTATCCTGACCTGGACACCATGTAAAGTATTATAATAGCTCATTATGGGCTATTAGCAGAACAATATTCCTTTACCAACACATCTCTGTATTTCAATATTTGTGGATGGGGCCTCCCCAGTGGTGCAGCTGTCCAAGTCACCGCATTGCAATGCAAAATGCATTGCTCAAGATACCTGTGCCAGCCGCCACTGGGAGACCCATGAGGCGGCTTTTGGTTTTAATTTAGAATCCTCTTTATGTAATTATTGGCGGAGAGTCACGTCATATTTTGTAATATACTGTAGGCAACATACGTCTCACTAGTGTTGAGTAATGTGCTGTTAAAAGTGGTGTAGGTCTTATTTATAGAGCATAATGAAGTTCCATCCTAACGGAAACCCAGAGGGTTTATTCGTTATTCTTGGAACAGAAACACCATAAGTCAAATTAATTAAGCAAGTACCACTCAAAATTTTGAACACACATACTCATTCCAAGGTTCTTCTTTATTTGGACTATTTTCTACATTGTAGAATAATAGTGAATACATCACAACTATAAAATAACACATGGAATCAGTTAAGAACAAATTCTCATTTACAAGGACAGCCTACTCCTTCCTCCCCGTCGGGGAATTGAACCCTGGTCTCCCGCGTGCCCGCACGACAAGGTGATCCCTTAGCTAAATAGCCCCGCACTATAGCCTACTCCCGACTGTCACGTTGTACAGCGCCATATTTTCCATTCCATCCTAACAGAAACCCAGAGTTTTTTTTGTTTTCCTTGGAATAGAAACACCATAATATTAAATTAAATTAATTAAGTTACATTTCTTAAAATCAGTCCCATATACAATATTCTTACAAAACAAGGTTTATAAAATCTCTAGTACAGCCATTATTGAAGGCTATCAAATGCTTCTCAAAGATGCCCTCTGGTAGTCAAACTAGCACTAATGGTACCAGTGGTTCACACTTAAATAACGTGCCATAGAATTCTGCGGCACCATGCAAGTTGTGCTGCAGTATGCTGCAACTTTTAAAGGACAAACCACTGTATCTCCAACAGTGCAGTAATATCTAACTATTCACAACACACACAATTCTTAAGTAAAATAATGGAATTAAGAAATATATAAATATTAGGACAAGCAATGTCGGAGTGACATTTGCCTAAAATACAGTAGAATAGAATACAGCACATAACTCACTCACTTTTGTACATCGCCTTGGTCCGTACAATTGACCTTTTTTAGCGCCCCAAAACCGTAATACTTCCAGATCAACTGTAACGTCAATACCATTGTAAAGCACAATTTCTCCCCTTTTCAACAAAATTAATGACATGACCTCCACGCTGCCCGTTTCTGCATAATTCAAGGCAATGAGCTCCTTTGGGTCTTTTTAAAAATGGCGGGAGGGGAAGCGAAACTAATGCTTGATAGTGAGAAGGAGAGATGTGGGAAAACTGTTTTTTTTCACTCGATCTGTTCAACTTACGGCCTCTAAAATGTAAATAACACTATAAAGAGTTGATATAATGTGTCATTACATACCTATTTGAAAGTTTGTGTCGAATTTAAAAATACATTTAAAAAATAAAAATTGGGTTTTTAGGGCGGTGCTAAAGTGATCTTAGAAGTAAACAGCGGCTTTGAGAATGATGATCGCATGCAGTGATGACAAAAAATTACTAGGTATCCCCCCCAACCCACCGTCACTGCCCATTTCTTGTTTTTAAACGATGAGAGAAGTGCTACCCCTGGTGGAGAGAGATTGTAAGACAGAAATAGGTGCTTTATGCGTGCTGTACGTTACGGCATGACACGTCACGATGTAACGAAGGGTCAGTTTTTTTCTAATTTTCTCCAATACTATAAAGCCATTAATTACCATGTCGATTAACGCTTGAATAGAAACGTAGCTCACGCCCCAGATTTTGAAGTCAACACAGTCGCTACAGTCCCATTAGTTTTCTTCGTAGCCTCGTTTGAATGTCGTGGTTGTGCACATTTGTACGGAATGGGGTGAGTTTACGTTACATATGAAATTAGTAACGCATTATGTAAACATTATTAAAGTGACTAGTGTTTCCTTGTCTATGTATATAGGGCAGCAGCCTCTACGTGCTAGTGATGGCTATTTAACAGTCTGATGGCTTTGAGATAGAAGCTGTTTTTCAGTCTCTCGGTCCCAGCGTTGATGCACGTGTACTGACATCACCTTCTGGATGATAGTGGCGTGAACAGGCAGTGGCTCAGGTGATTTATGTCTTTGATATTTTTGACGTTCCTGTGACATCAGGTGCTGTAGATGTCCTGGAGGGCAGGTAGTTTGCCCCCGGTGATGCATTGGGCAGACCGCACCACCCTCTGGAGAGCACTGTGATTGCAAGCGGTGCAGTTTCCGTACCAGGCAACCATACAACCCAACAGGATGCCCTCAATTGTGCATCTGTAAAAGTTTGAGGGTTTAGGGGCCAAGCCAAATTTCTTCAGCCTCCTGAGATTGAAGAGGCACTGTTGCGCCTTCACCACAGTGTCTGTGTGGGTGGACCATTTCAGAGTCAGTGATGTGTACACACGAGGACTGTGATCCCCGTCAATGTGGATGGAGGTGTGCTCCCTCTGCTGTCTCCTGAAGTCCACGATCAGTTCCTTCATTTTGTTGATGTTCAAGGTTATTCTTCTAAAGGTTATTTTTACTCGCACACCCCGCCTTGGCCCTCACCTCCTCCCTGTAGGCTGTCTCGTCATTGTTGGTAATCAGGCCTACTATGGTTGTGTCATCTGCAAACTTGATTATTGAGTTGGAAGCGTGCGTGGCCTCGCAGTCATGGGTGAACAGGGAGTACAGGAGGAGACTGAGCACGCACACCTTGTGGAGCCCCGGTGTTGAGGATGAGTGAAATGGAGGTGTTGGTCCAGGACCCAGTTGCACAGGACGGGCTTCAGACCCAAACTTGATGAGCTTGGGAGGGTACTATGGTGTTGAAGGCTGAGTTATAGTCAATAAACAGCATTCTTACATAGGTATTCCTCTTGTCCAGATGGGATAAGGCAGTGTGCAGTGCAATTATGATTGCATCATCTGTGTATCTTTTGGGGCGGTAAGCAAATTGAAGTGGGTCTAGGGTGTCAGGTAAGGTAGAGGTGATATAATCCTTAACTAGCCTCTCAAAGCACTTCATGATGACAGAAGTGAGTGCTACGAGGCGATAGTAATTTAGTTCAGTTACCCTTGCATTCTTGGGTACAGGAACAATGGATGACATCTTGAAGAAAGTGGGGGCAGCAGACTGGGATAGGGAGAGATTTAATATGTCTGTTAACACACCCGCCAGCTGGTCTGCGCATGCTCTGAGGACGCGGCTCGGGATGCCGTCTGGGCCGGCAGACTTGCGAGGGATAACAGCTTAAATGTCTTACATCAGCCACAAAGAACCAGAGCCCACAGTCCTCGGTAGCGGGCCGCGTCGATGGCACTTGTGTTGTCCTCAAAGCGGGCGAAGATGTTTAGCTTGTCTGGTAGCAAGACGTCGGTGTCCGCGACGTGGATGGTTTTCCCTTTGTAATCTGTGATTGTCGGTAGACCCTGCCACATACGTCTCGTGTCTGATCCGTTGAATTGCGACTCCATTTTGACTCTGTACTGTTGTTTTGCCTGTTTGATTGCCTTACGGAGGGAATAACCACACCGTTTGCATTCAACCATATTTTAGATGCATTTAGGACCATTTTTAAATCACCCATTCAGATACTGACTAACTCCTTATTTAGAATGTCAGTGACCTCACTGGCTTTGGGTGATGACATGTAGAGAGTGGAATCATCTGCATACATAGTCATTCTAACTTCTTGTAAGAGCAGTGGCAAATCATTTGTGAAAATATTTGATCATTTCACAAAGGACCCAAAACAAATGCACTGACTGCAGACTCCACAAGATATTAAGTGCAATTGCAGTCTGACATGTATTGACTCCTAACCTGATATGTAGGCCCTATGGCTTCTTCGCAGGCCCAGTCCTACCATATTTCAATATTATTTTTATATAGGCTGACAGCCTTCTTTGTTTCATGGCTTTTCAAGCCTCTTGCTAGTGGTCACCCTGCTCAGCGTGTTGGAAAATGCTAAAATGTACCACTGAGACATACCGTTTGTCCCTCTTTCTCCCCCTCTAACCTGGCATTTTATGTTACGCTACTTCTCTGCTAAACTAAGGCAATCGGTTTGACAGGGCGAGCCATGCATATGTGAGGAGAGCCACAAGCTCTTTAACTAAGAGAGCTCTGAAGCTCAGACTAGTCGACCTATATGTGACAGTGTGTGTGTCTGCGGAAGATGTGAGGAAACTGTCAACCCAGACACCTACAGTATAAAGCCCTCTACAGCCTCTGAAAGCCCCCTAGAGTTCTCTCAGCCTTAAATTCCTAAAATAGCATGCCTTTGTATGGTCTTCGTCACAAGACACATCAACTGAACACATAAATATAATGTAATGCATGATAAACCAGCTATGATTTATGAAGAATAAAAGCAGGGTTGAGTGTAGCAGGTGATAGGGGCCATTAAAAAAAAACACACTCAGCACCTCTGAGGGACACCGTGTGAGGCAGGGGGGTGGGGAAGGTGCTCAGTCAGCCTCAAACAAAATGTTAGTGGGATGTAGGTGAGGCAAGTGCGTGGGGGTAGAAGGTGAGCGAGAGTGCAAGAAGCAAGCAGACTGTGGTGAAGATCGTTTCCCTGGGAGTGCTACACCGACACACCAGGCTGCTCAGCCAATGTGTCGGTGGCCTTGGGGTCAGTGGTGGCGGTGGGCTAGCTATTTTGAGAATGACAAGTATTCAAGTTTCATTGGTGGTATGTACTGTATACACCGTCCAACGAAATGTATATCATAGCCGATGTTCATTTGGCTGTCAGTTATTATTAAGCTATTCAAAATATTTACACACTTTAAAAAGCATGTAGGCAAAGTCTAGGCCTAACCTGAAATGTGAACGTTTTAAAGCTCTATTGCTGTTTGAGAACAGTTACATTTTTTCCTGTACGCCAGCAGAGAAATGACCACCTTTACAGGGTATGATAACAGCAGTGACTAAGCAGCCAATCCAGTCCTACATTAACAAAATGATCCCAATGGTGGGCTTTTGCCTTCACGTGAATGCAAGGAATGTAGGAACTGCAAGAGGGAGAGAGAGACGTAGACAGAGCAAGCGAGAGACGGACAAGAAGAAAGAATGAAGGCAAGAAATAATGATGGAAAGTGCAAGGACGCAGGAGAGACCAAGAACGAGTGAGAGATAGGGAGGGTACGTTAAGTGGTGGTAGTGCCCAGCCAGGCAGCACATCAATGGGCTTTTGTAAAGCAGACGAAGAGAGCCGTGCCATTTACCAGGGGCACTCAGATGGTTCTCACCCGCTCCGGGCAGCCGGTTGGCATGGGCCCGAGGCACAGCATGCCAGTGACAAGTGTTACTGCCTATGATTAAAGAAACGCAAGGAGCCAAGTCAAACACTTGCTGTAAGGAGGGGGTTGCTTTAGGCATGGAGATCTGGTGTGAAGTTCCTCTGTGAATGGCCTTCAAGCCCTTACACAGAAACTTCATCATACAGACGTATGAGCTACCAATTTGCTTTTAGTTTTTTTGCACCTTACATATGGAATGATCTCAAAATCTAAAACGGGATGTTTTGGTGGCTCAAGGGAAATTCAAACAGCAGATTGGTGACCTTTTTACTGTCTGTTTGTTTTCTATGACTGTTTTGCATCCGTTTTGCTTTTCATAGTGTATTGAGGTGTATGTGTAAATTTTTCTGAAAAAGCATTGATCCTCATGTCTGCTCCTCCCAGTCAAAAGAGGAACAGACAAAGGCTTTATTTACGACTTCACGATGACTTCCTACTAAATTAAGTGACTTATATTGACTTGTAAAATAACCAAGCAGACCAAACCAGCATCTCTTTGAGTCAATGATTTCAAGTGATAATATTCTGTTTGTTGAAAATGTTTGTGGGTTGTGTCCGGGGTTCAGGCGGGTCACGGGATGACATTTTGTGCATTGTTAAAAATCATTAAATTATTATGCCGTGAATGTATTTAAAATTAGTCCCAGGAGCCCATACTCAAATCTACATTCAGTTAAATGTTTTGAAGGTTTTTGAAATACATTTTTTACTCATTCTTGGGTTTTTACTCAGTCCACCTGGCCGTGCTGCTGCTCCAGTTTCAACTGTTCTGCCTGCGGCTATGGAATCCTGACCTGTTTACCGGACGTGCTACATGTCCCAAACCTGCTGTTTTCAACTCTCTAGAGACAGCAGAAGTGGTAGAGATACTCTTAATGATCGGCTATGAAAAGCCAACTGACATTTACTCCTGAGATGCTGACTTGCTGCACCCTCGACAACTACTGTGATTATTATTATTTGACCATGCTGGTCATTTTTGAACATCTTGGCCATGTTCTGTTATAATCTCCACCCGGCACAGCCAGAAGAGGACTGGCCACCCCTCATAGCCTGGTTCTTCTCTAGGTTTCTTCCTAGGTTTTGGCCTTTCTAGGGAGTTTTCCTAGCCACCGTGCTTCTACACCTGCATTGCTTGCTGTTTGGGGTTTTAGGCTGGGTTTCTGTACAGCACTGAGATATCAGCTGATGTACGAAGGGCTATATAAATACATTTGATTTTGTCTAAGTATATTTTTCACCACTCAAACCATATGGTGGGTCGCGACTCAGACATCTTTTAATTGATGGGTCACGAGGGACAACTTTTGGGAAGCCCTGCTTAATATCTCACAAAGCAATAAGGGGAACAGGACATGGTTTCCCTCAGAATGGTGGAATTTGCCAACATTAGGCTCAATTTGGCCCTCTGACAAATTAGACCGAAGCCAGAAAAGTCCACATTTTGTGAGTAAACCAATGAGCGATCAATTTCACTGTCTCATTCTACAATTAAAAAATAACTAATCGGAATGATTTTTTTATTTTTTTACGAGCCACAAATCCATATTAGCACTGGTCTCATTCCCTCGATGAATGCATTGTAGGTGTACTACTGCCACTTACTCCTGGATTCTAATCAGTTCACATAACCAAACCGCTACACTTAAACCAAAGTCAACAACAGCCATGTAGAAATATTTTCAAAATGTATCAGGTGCCACACAGTAATAAGTACAATGGATTACATTGTTACATGCAAAGCATAAGACCATGACAATTTGAGCCCAATGCTAGCTGGGTTGTAGGCCTATTTACTTTGGTTTGAACTCTGTGCACAGCGCAAGCTGCCCTAAAAGAAAGACACACACCCAAACCAGGCAACAACAAATATATGCAATTAATTAACACCTAAAAAATGGGTTGAGTGCTCAAACATAATCAAGTGTGTGACTACTGGGAGTTGCCCAGACAGATGTTTGCTTTTCCATGCTGGTGATGAGATAGGACTGGGCCTATTAGTTCCGCGATCACTCTATCGAAATAAACATTTTTGAGCACTGTCTGGAAAACAGAGATTCATCTCTCAAAAAGGTTAGCAAAGGCCCTTTGGCGTCAAAGAGAGAGAAAAAATCAAGTAAATAAGAAAATTATTACAGATGACAAAGAATGATGTCCAAGCTGTGAGGGGCTTGTATTGAGGAGATCCACTCTGCTGCCCTTTCCCTCTCTTTCCCTGCTTGGAATGGCCCAATTCTGTCATGCCTGGTTTCTCTCAAGAATGTTTCTTGCATCATAGGAAGCCGGCTACAGCATGTTACTCCAGCTGAGAATAACAAAACTGAAAACGAGTCAGTTTTGCTGATGACTAACTGACACCCCATTAACTGGTTAACAACCGGTTCAATTTGTTTGAAATAGTCAAATGATCAATGACGTGACCGACAGAAAATACAAACGCACGCATCCAACTGACATCTTTCATTCAGACCTTAATAGAAAGATGCAACAATGGCAATCCTATCGTCTTGACAGTTTAAACATTTTATTTTTCAATTGCTTGGAAACAGTAGTAAGCCTAGGGTATCCCATTTAACTATAGCCGATTGGCAAATTGTACACAATATGCTTGTCCAAAAATATTGTAGCATAAAACAAAAGCTGTTGGAGTGGCTGCGAGCTCTCGCTGCCCGAAAGGTGATATCCTACTCAAACTAGGCTCTATTTGCAGTGTGTGTAAATAAGCGTACCCATTAAGCCCACTTCCAAGATTTTCTGCTGTTTAATGTTTCAACTAATTCAGCTGGTTGTTATATCCATAACATGTTTTATTCTAAAATATATCAATCACAGACGTTTTATTATTAATGTTGACAGTTTTGCAAGTTCCCACGAGCAGCCAATTCCAAAGCCACAAAACAACTTGAGTTGAGGCTACCCTCAGATACACACATTTTGCAGATATTTTTAGTAACCTCTCAGGTAAGTGATCATACTTTCAAATTGAGATTAATGTGCTGATATATGCAAATAATAACATATTTCATTACCCATTATTTCCAATTAAAAATCTGGGTTTTTCATAATAGAAGCCGTGCCTGCATTTCACAGCAGCAACATAACTTGCTGAAGAGATTTCAGGCATTCACAGCCTGCATTTTGTCTTATTTTACTGTTAAATGAACCTTGCATTGTTATACATACATGACATTTGTGTAAATTTGACATCTGTTGGGCTTACAGGGTACAGTAGCACAAAAAGCACTCAGTCTATACAGAATGAAAATGACAAAGAAATAATTGTTCAATGCTAACTGTCTAGTGTATATTCATGCCCCAAACCAATAGTTTCCAAATATTCTATGAGTAGACTTTGCTATTCTGTCCTTTTCACCAAAAATCACTGTTGTTCCTATTAAGCCGGTTTCCGTTGAAACACATGGGGATGGGGTGTTGATATCCCTAAAATTCAATGAACATGAGCATAAATGTTTTTTCTGTTGTTCAGACTTAAGTTGATTAGAACACACAACTACAGTTCTGCATATTATGCATCTAGCCCCGGTGTCTTTACCAAGATCAGAAACCCCTGTACGCTCTCCAAGATGTTTGGCTGGACCTGTAGTCGTTGATGCAGAGGACAATGAGATCAGGGTTGAGGGTTATCAGGGATAGAAGACCTAAAATGGACTAAAATGTTAACAAATGAGGGACAAGATGATGACTATTGGGTAACTACTCATGTACTTTTGGGTGGTGGCATTGTCATACTGTAGTGTCTTTCACCCAGGCGATTCTGTTTTTTGGTCCAACACCTGTACCTTTTCTAAACGCAGTAGAGCGGAAGAGTTGAAACGGTCTTCAGACAGGCTTTAGGAAGACAAGTTGAACTAAATAACAAGACAGCAGCACAGCAAATGTGAATCTTCTTTCAGATTAGTCATTGAAAAATGGTGTTATGGTCTTTGCTCATTACTTAGCCAGTGTGGGTGCAGGTTTGTGTTCTAACCAAGCAATAACACACCTGATTCAACTATTCATGTCTTGTTTAAAGTCTATGACTAGTTAATTCAGGTGTGTACTGGTTGACAAGAACAAAAGCCGAAGTCCACATTGATCTCTGTGGAAACAATTTGACCCCCGTTATAAGTGCTACTTTCATGATGAATAGCAATGATCAGTTTATTTAATATTTTAATATAATTTAGGGGAGATTGTTATAACCCAATTTTACACAAGAAATGTACATTTTAAACATTTGCACCCTTGGTCTTAAAGGGTATAATCTGTACACATTAAGCACAGTCCGGACTTTTCACATATTTTATCAAATTGTAAGTAAAGTCATAAAAAAATCATGACAGATCAATCTTTAATTTGAGGTTTTTACAAGAATTAGGGCAGTATATGTTAGAGATGTCTACATTTAGATGTCGGTGGGCTTAATAGGTACACTTACCCTGCATAGCGAACACAAATCAAATTGAATTCCAATAACATTATGCAAATTAACCTATAATCCGATAAGCATAACTAGTTAGTTTATTAGCTGCCAAAAGAAATGTAACGGTTAACCATTCAAATCCCTAGAGTTCGCACATTCACAAGTGCATCGAGTTTGAGTGGTACGAGCTGCGTGTTTGACATAATGTGCATTTGTATTATTTCACGCTTACCTGCACATGTCCTCTATCATTTCAACTGAACATACCTGGAAGGAACACAAAGTGAAAGACGTAATACTAGAGAGGCTGGTGGAGGACCACAACACTTGCTATAATGCATGAGACGCGTCCTGGGTAGAATTTATAACACATTAACGTAGAAGATTCATGAGCGGACGCGTAAAGAAAAACTGATAACTGATCATCCGCTTTCACATAGTGATAATCCACTTTCACATAGTGATAATCCGCTTTCACATAGTGATAATCCACTTTCACATAGTGGCATACAGGAGGGAAATCTACAGTTACTCAAACAAGCGCTGTAGCACATATTATGCTACAAATAAAAGATTGCCAATGGCACGTTGCAGTAACTACAGTAATACCTCAGGCCTCATCTATATATTAATACTAATGGCTTCAGATAAGATGGAACTTGTCATTAGGAAATTCAACTCTGGGGGGGGGGGGGGGGGGGGGGGATACACGTTCTTTGCCAAACCAATGCGAGAAAAGCAGGCATTTTAGTTTGACTGTCAACGCGACAGATTAATCATGTTGGTCTCAATCAAATGCTCAAATAGCTATAGGCTACGAAGTGCATGAAAGACTCATTGGTTAAAGCAAGGGTAGGAGGTAAACACATCATACTGAGATGGGCATTAATGCAGTAGAGCTCAATCAATAAATAAATCCAACACACGGGTCAGATTTTACACAATTTGCGTAATGCACCGCTCCGATCCTTCCAGAAAACTCTCTGTGTAACACGGTGCTAATCCTGCACCGTGTTACGGAAATTGATCTCGAAATGTCGAGATCGATTATTAAAATCAAGAAACATCATAGTTTTGTATATACAAAGATTAAACAAAGCATTGTGACCAATAACATATCTGACAACACTAACACTTGGTAGGCAATTCAACATTCTGCGTAGGTTTGGGTTGACTAAACGGGTCAGCCTCTAAAGAGATTTCTCATGTGGCTCCATGCTTGAATGAACACCTTGGCCAGACAAAGCATTAATCTACCAGCCACACTGTAAAAGACTAAGCCCTAAACCAGGGGTCTACCCCCAGGGTATGACCTGTGACACCATGTCAGTGATTTAGCATTTCAGCACTAGCTTTCACAACAAAAACAAAAACATCCTCAGAAGACACAAAATTTGGACAAGGAATGCCTAACTGTAATTAATTATTATGGATCGTTTTCCCTCGACTGAGAATAGTCTAATTCTCAATTGAATTTTGTGTTAAGGGACTTTAGGTGCAGAAGAAAATAAACAATGTATCGAACAAGCATTGAATTAAGCTTAACATTTTGTGCAGCATTTCCCGTTGTCATTTATTATTGTACAACAAAGAGTAGCTTATGGATGAAATTTATGAAGCTAGGCTTCATAGAAAATACGTGTAGCTCAATTGTCAGTCGATGGTTTGCAGTTCTCGAAGGGACCGACTCAGACTTAGGTTCCCACTAGTTTTAAGCTCTTCTCTCAGTATTCGGTGTTGACTTACCGTATGCAGGTGCGTCACTAACTCTTTGGGTATGGCCCACAAGCTCAATTCAAACGGAAAGCGTATTTAAAAAAAATTAAAACAAATCTAAAGAGTGCAAACGAGCGTGCTCACGATGGAAGTAGCATGCATGAGTGAATGACAAAACAGACCGCGAGCGTCAACGGTGTCTACGGCCTCATAGCTCATCAAATTAGAAAGCAAGTCTATTGTTTTTGTGTCTACGTGGAGCAATGCTGGTAAAGTAAGCGGATAAATTGCACAGGTCGTTTGTAGAAAAGGAATTAGAGGAATTGTTATGACCTTCCCTGTGCTAAGTAGACTAAAAAAGTAGTTTAAAATGTAACATGCAACAATTTCAAAGATTTTACAGAGTTACATTTTATATACTTAACAGTTTATATACTACAACTTTAGAAGTAGTGGGGATCTATCAGAACCTAATCTGTTGTACATTATTTATGTATACTGAACAAAAATATGTTGTTATGAGCTGAAATAAAAAGAGCCCAAACATCATATTTTGTGAACAAATTTGTTTACATCCCTGTTAGTGAGCAGTTCTAATTTGCCAAGATAATTAATCTGACATGTGTGGCATATCAAGAAGCTGATTAAACAGCATGATCATTATACTGGTGCACATTGTGCTGAGAAAAAAAATGGCCACTTTAAAATGTGCAGTTTTGCACACAACACAATGCCATAGATGTCAAGTTTTGAAGGAATGTGCAATTGGCATGCTGACTGCAGAATGTCCACCAGAGCTGTTGGCAGATAATTGAATGGTCATTTCTCTACCATAAGCTGCCTCCAACGTTGTTTTAGAGAATTTGGCAATATGTCCAACCGGCCTCAGACCACGTGTAACCACTCCAGCCTAGGACCTCCACACCCGGCTTCTTCACCTGCGGGGTTGACTGACTCTGGTGGACTTTCCTGCAGTCAGCATGCCAATTGCACGCTCCCTCAAAACTTGAGACATCTGTTATGTGACAAAACCTGACATTTTAGTGGCCATTTCATGTGCAGCTTCTTGATATGCCAAACCTTTCAAGTGGATGGATTATCTTGGCAAATGAGAACTGCTCACTAACAAGGATGTAAACAAATTTGTGCACAAAATTTGAGAGAAATAAGCTTTGAGGATATGAACAATTTCTGGGATCTTTAATTTCAACTCATCAAACATGGAACCAGCACTTTACATGTTGCGTTTATATTTTTGTTCAGTATATTTGAAAACATTTGCAGCCTACCTGTGTTGACTTCGATCATATAGCCTAGGGTAGGCTATGGCTGGAAAACTCGAGGACTCCAACTTCAAGAGAGAATACTGTTTATGTAGAAAGAACGAGATGTAGCTGTTTATAAACGGCTCGGGCTTATTAGAAACATCCTCCAGAACTAGCAAAACAACAACTGTTAAGCCCAGGTACGGTGGCTCCCGTAGGACAAATAAAGACAAAAGAAACAACTCAGGGGCTAAATAGCTAAACTGCTTATGGATTTTCATGACAATTACGTAGGCATACTACGCAGTGTATGTGAATTGACGCTTGCTCATGTCGGTGACGGGCCTCCGTGTGATTTTGGCTTTATGTGCACTGAATACATTTAGTTCAACCGCCGGAAATCACCGCACTTGTTGGCATACAGATTTTCTCATGGAGTTTTCAGTACATTTATCTAAAAACCATCCTTTTAAATATGATGTACCTTAAATTAGAATTTTCTAAAGACACTAGTAATATATATATATATATATATATATATATCGAAAGATCGGGTTCTGAATGTTAGGGATCAATGACGAAAGCCATCAAAATAAGCATATTCATTTCCTTTTAGTATATCAAAAAGTATTCTGGCATTGTAGAGTATTTAGGGTTAGGAAAGTATTCATAAATCTACCTTAATTTTTTTTTAAAACAGGGTTGGAGATCTTTTACGCACGAGATACATCGGTGAACCAAAAATACAGAGTTGTGAGTCATACTTAAAAGTTGCAATATTCAGTTGTGCAATCCATGAAATATTGGAAGGGGAGAAGTGTATAATAGTGGTTGAATTAATAGCCATAAATCTCTCAATCCTCACTGATGGAATGTGATGAAAACGGTCCCGTTGTCGTGAACTGTGCGACAGGCCCCAGATTTCAACTGCCATGTTTTGTCTGCTTTCAATAATGATTAAAATAGGCTACATGTCCTATGTTTCCTGGCTGATGTTTTGGTCACTTTTGAATGCTGGCGGTGCTTTCACTCTAGTGGTAGCATGAGACTGAGTCTACAACCCACACAAGTGGCTCAGGTAGTGCAGCTCATCCAGGATGGTGCGGTTGGCCCTGGGTTCCTCCTAATGCAAGACAATGCTAGACCTCATGTGGCTAGAGTGTGTCAGCAGTTCCTGCAAGAGGAAGGCGTTGATGCTATGGACTGGCCCGCCAGTTCCCCAGACCTGAATCCAATTGAGCACATCTGGGACATCATGTCTCGCTCCGTCCACCAACTGTCTGTTGCACCACAGACTGTCCAGGAGTTGGCGGATGCTTTAGTCCAGGTCTGGGAGGAGATCCTTCAGGAGACCATCCGCCACCTCATCAGGAGCATGCCCAGGCGTTGTAGGGAGGTCATACAGGCACGTGGAGGCCACACACACACACTACTGAGCCTCATTTTGACTTGTTTTAAGGACATTACTTTAAAGTTGGATCAGCCTGTAGTGTGGTTTTCCACCTTAATTTTGAGCGTGACTCCAAATCCAGATGTTGTGTTGATAAATTTGATTTCCATTGATACTTTTTGTGTGGTTTTGTTGTCAGCACATTCAACTATGTAAAGAAAAAAGTATTTAATAAGAATATTTCATTCATTCAGATCTAGGATGTTATTTTTAGTGTTCCCTTTATTTTTTTGAGCAGTGTGTGTGTGTGTGTGTGTGTGTGTGTATATATATATATATCTCTCTCTCTCTCTCAATGTCTGCCGATGCAGCCCCTCTCCGATTCTCCGCTGGGTGCGCAATATAAAATGCGCCTATAGGCTATTTAGTTTGTCTCAATCAAATGCTCAAATAGCTATAGGCTACGAAGTGCATGCTCGGAGAAGCACAGGGCAGAGTTATATTCCCACGATCGCTGCTGGGATGGTGGAAATTAAACTAGGCTGCATTACACACTGCAATGGATATTCCAACCCTGAGCCCCGGCCTGCTCTTGTTGATCAATAACTTGATTGTGTGTTGCTTAACCAATGGATGTGCTGTGTAGGGCTACGGTGGCAGTTCAGGAGGAGTCAAAGATTTCTTCTGAATTTTTTTGTTGACGAGGCCTAGTCCAAAAAAAGTCTTCCACACAGACTAGCCAATGTTCTGTTCGAGAACTAGAGCACAAAGATGAAGACCGGAGGTCAACTTTGATAGCTTGCTCCTACTATAATTTAATTGATTAAAAACAACTTGTTTCTTGCCCATGATGTAATGCTTTTAGCATAAAGGCGATCTTTCCACCTCTACTCTTGTGTGCTCAGCCCTGTGTATTATCAAAATTCCTTTATTGCCATTTAATGCTGACAGGACAAAGAACAGTTTCTAAAACTGCATATCTAAGGCTCTGGTCTGTCCAAGAAGTGAGGGTAAACAGTAGACATGTTCTCTCGTATCCACTTTGTTTTAATTATTATTTTCGGTATTGGGTGAGGGTCACTTGTTTCTTATCAAGCGTTTAGGGAGGGTTTAGGTCAAATATATTATGTTGAAGGGAGTGCCATCCTTTTTTTTAAATTCAGGTCCAATTTTCTCCCTGTAACCCTTATTAAAAATAACACTCACTCCCTAAGGCCATACAGTTTCAATTCTGCATAATGGCACAGCATTTCATACTTACCCTATGGGAAAGAGGCATAAATTCCTCTCATGTTATGCTTTTCAGTTTGCAGTCCTATGACTAGAACAATTGTCATTTATATTTACAAATTACCCTTACCCAAACGCTTTATCAATAGCTCTTCTCAATGTATAAATTATAGCACATGGAGAATGACGTTATTAATATTGGGAAATCAGAACGTAGCCGTTTTTCCACCTGGAACTGACAGGTTGCTCAAGCTTATTCATGGTTTCCACAAGCGTAAAGGTGCTCAAATTATACCGGAATTGAGTCCGGGTCAGAACATTTTAATCTGCAGACACACCTCTGCCACACCTCAATTTATGTGATCTCCACCCCCAAACGAATACCTGGCTGCCACAGGCATTTCCCCATGCTTAACTCCAAGGTCAGAATACACAGAGACAAAAGTGCATAAAAAATGTAATTAAGTTCCATTAATGAGCGCATAAATCAGGTCTGAATTCCGCCCAAAGTGAATAGAGTTCTAATTGCTATGATTTTTAACCGTGTTATGATTACAATTATAAACTGGGTGGTTCGAGCCCTGAGTACTGATTGGCTCACAGCCGTGGTATATCAGACCGTATTTTTTTACTGCTCTAATTACGTTGGTAACCAGTTTATAATAGCAATAAGGCACCTCTGGGGTTTGTGATATACGGCCAATATACCACAGCTAAGGGCTCCGCGTTGCGTCTTGCACAAGAACAACTCTTAGCCGTGGTATATTGGCCACATACCACACCTCAGGCCGTATTGCTTAACTAAACACTCTAGACTGTTATAAACATGACATGTAGCTTAACTGGTTCATGACATGTTTAGCCGAATGCACTGTGCATCAGTAAATAAACGATGAGAGCTGGTGGGATGCCTGGATTTTTGGTCAAACAATCAAATCTGTGCAAGGCTCTGTTAATTTGAGAGAGGTTGCCCTACACTTGTGTATCTTGAAACCAGTGTTGTAGTGACAAATAATCTGAGTTACTATTGAGTAATAATGCACAACGGTCCAAGCCATCAGTCCTTGAGTCAATATGAAGAAAGTAATTTTAGTCGGGTTGGGTGTCACATGATAATTGACCATAGTTACAGCGTGTAGGTTATTTAGGATACAAGTATAAGGGAAAACATGCAATCACTTTTATTTATTTTTTTTACTGCTCATGTATAAATTGCAGAGTCCAAGTCATGTAGTTTAGAGTCCAGGATGGTAGAGTCCAGGATGGTAGAGTCCAAGTCATGTAGTTTATAGTCCAGGATGGTAGAGTCCAAGTCATGTAGTTTAGAGTCCAGGATGGTAGAGTCCAAGTCATGTAGTTTATAGTCCAGGATGGTAGAGTCCAAGTCATGTAGTTTAGAGTCCAGGATGGTAGAGTCCAGGATGGTAGAGTCCAGGATGGTAGAGTCCAGGATGGTAGAGTCCAGGATGGTAGAGTCCAGGATGGTAGAGTCCAGCAAATGAGTCGAAATCCAGGACTACAAAATTGGTGCTAACCATCATCACCGAAACAATCACACATCCCTGACTAACTGACCCATCTGTCCGAAAAACTTCAGTCAAGTAACATTGGCCGCCCCGGTCTGCAGATTCCAATCCAATTACGTGTTGGATATTAGCGGGCTCACTAAAATCCAGCCCTGACCAGTCAGCAGTCTCATCAAAACAGCACCCGCAGTGGCACATAACAGGATGGCAGAGGACTGGAGAAAGACTGGGCGCTTGGCAACTGCAGTGGGGGGGGGGGGGGGGGGCTATGGATGGCAGACATATGGAATTGGAGTAAAAGCAGGTGGTTTCATATTTTCCATTACAGGGCCCATTTGGTTGATCATTTCCAGCAGACATAATGGCTAAATTGCAGACTAACTACTGGGAGGTCGTTTTTAGCCTACAGTCACAGAGTACAGAATATCAGATAGCTTGAAACTACCATCCAGCACCCGTTTAAGATTCTGAGGAAGCTGTCATTTATTACCAGTCCAGCTAAGAATGATTTACACTCTATCCATACCAAATTTGGGTTTTTCAATGTGCTATATATAGCCTAACAAGTGAGAGCCTTAACTTATCAATTTCTCCTAGGGGTAGAGGGGGAGATTATGTATTTTCTTACAGAAATACCTTATTTTACGATCCAATAAGACTGCCACTGCCTCGATGGTTTCTGGACCTTAAGTTGCATTTGAAAACAGCCAATGGGTGTGTTGCGTGACTCTGTAAATTGCACCAATGCCAGCATCCACCTCGCAGCTTTCACAAGCCTCTTAGTCATGGCACATACGGCAGAAACTGCAATCCCTCGCACAACACATCACCATTTGCATTTCAGTCAAATTAGGAGCAATAAGGTAGAATAATAAGCCCTGGCTATCAGGCCTGGGACATGGGGACACTTTTCCACGTATGACTCATCGCTCAAATTGCCTCTTCTCCGCACAGCTGAAGGATCAGGCATGGTGGAGATTGTTTTGAATAACGCTGCTGTTGGAAACCCGCTTGTTGGAAACCCGCTCGGGAGTTGACAAATGAGCAGATCCCCTCAAATAAAGCCTTCTGTTTTGAGTGGATGGACTGGGAGAGGAGTGGGACGAGACACTGTCAAACAGGCTGATCCTCCTCAACCTCAGAAGTGCTTCAGGTGGGAGCAGAGCTAAGCAACGTGTCTGGCCAGCCAGTTCCTTCGTTGTTTTTATGAGCCCCTTCCACCGATGCTAACATACGGAAATGATGCATATTCTAATACTGCAGGCAGAATCGAGTGCATTCCTATCATCAAAACGGAGTGTTTTGTAGGTAGGTTAGTAGATTGAGAGAGTTTAGTTTGTTAGAATCCCCATTAGCTACAGCACAAGCAGCAGCTACTCTTCCTGGGGTCCAAAATACATGACAATGTGCATAACAGTTAGACAACATCATAAGATATTACATTAAATTCTAAATAAAATATAAAACAATATATTGGAGACAGCAAAAATAATATTTACATACTATTCATATATACAAAGAGTCAACAAAACATTAGGAACACCTGCTCTTTCAATGACAGACCAGCGGTCATCAACCTTTGGAGCCAAGATCACTTTCTAAGTAAAAATGCAAGCAGACAGATCAATTTTTTAACAAGACTAAAGCCTCTGCAACATTGACCTATTAAAACAGCTCTGTAGAAATGAGGTTTGTAGTAGGCTATATGCCAAATACATTATCCCTGCATATTGCCCAGCATGAATTGCCCTGCCAATGTTGTTCTTCTCAGACCATTTTGAAATGAATTTTCAGTCTGAGGGAGAGAGCAGCTGTGAGGCTGCCTCTCACCCGACTCTGTGAGAAAAAGGGGACACAGTCTTCCAGCTGATGGCGAAAGTCAAGTCACACAGCATTATTTCTGCCTCATGCACCAATTAATGTTGTTATTCCTATGACTAGAGAAAGTTAAATATTACTCAATATAAAAAAAAAAGATGAAAAATAAATGTAAAAAAAGCGCCAAGCCCCTAGTAATAACAACCCCTCATTCATTGCCGTGCTGGTTGTAGAGTGAGTGGAAGTAAGGAGAACAAGCCTTTACGGGTTATAAAAGTGTTGACAGTACTGAATAACAACAACAACAACGTAAACGTAAACAGTAGATCTATCAGCTTGCTGGCAGCTCTTAACAAACTGTTGGAAGGAAGGTTGTTTGACCAAACACAATATTTCTCTAGAAACAAATGACAGACTTCCAGCGTGCTTAGAGAAGGGCACTCAACATGTACTGCACTGACACAAATGACTGAGGATTCATAATAAGATGATTGTGGGAGCTGTACTGTTAGATTTCAGTGCAGCCTTTGATATGATTGACCATAATATCAGAAAACATGTTTTATGGCTTTTCGTGAATTCAGAGCTAATAGAACAAGAGTTTCCTTTAATGGAAGCCTCTCTCATGAACATGTTTGATGGTCACACCCTTCATGCACAACTCCAGTTGAGGTTTAGGTCTAAGAGAATACTTTTAACCAAATACAATGCTTTTGGTTTTAGATGTAGTTTGGAATGCACGGTGTATTGGTAAGCATATCGGAATAGGACAATATTAGCTAAAAATGCCAACGTCAGCCCGATGTCTAGTTTAACGGCGATGTGCAAAACTGATGTCAAAGCTGACATGCATACATACCTATATGACGTAATGACGCCACAAAAAATATAGCGCTACATGTGCAGCACAGCATTCCTAACCTAGCTGTGTGTGGATCAAGCTGTCAACAGCGAGACAACTCAAAGGCGCAATCCAAGGTAATGGAATTCATTGCCCTTAACAATCAACCGTTCTCTGTTGTGGGTGATGTTGGCTTTCGCCGACTGGTCGAGCACCAATACACATTACCAAGTAGGCGCTTTTTTACAGATGTTGCCCTACCGGAGTTACACAGTATTGTTGAAACTCACATCCATGAGCTACTTGCTATGGGCGTCACTGCTATGAGCTTCATGACTGACATTTGGAGCAGGTATGTCAGCCCCATGAGCACAGTGGGTCGACGAGGATTTCCTACTGAGGAAAGCCGTATTGCATGCTGAAGAATGTGCTGGTTCTCATACCGCTGCTGCCATTTCAATGGCATTTGAGAACATGTTTGAAACATGAACACTCCTAGCTCCATTCAAACAACTGACTGGAGAAATAAGCTCAACTGCGTCTGCAGCAGACGTGATACACTGTCAATGCCAACACAGACCATCGGATTAACTTGGAGAAGTACTCTACTTTTCGGTGGCACTCTCTCTGAGCCTCTACTGTGTCGGTACCAGGCGCGATGCTAAGTATAAGGACCGCTACTTTGATGCAGACAACAGGGTATACGTCAAACGTTACAGACACAGCTGGAAATAGACAAAGTGACAGTGCGCATCGAGGAAGAGAGGACAAGGTCAGACAGAGCAGAAACTTCACTGCATGATGAAATCCTGGTTGAGACTCAACAAATGAACAACTAAACAGCACAGCATGTAAGTGAAATAAATAGGTTTTGATTATGTTTTACTGGTAATGGGGACATCCATAAATGGCAACAAAATTCCTTTTTAGTCTGTGTGTGTGATTTGAAAAGATCTGACCTTATTAACCCTTCGAAACAGCCACTATGAAACCATTTAAGGCACTTCCGGTTGGCACAGGAAGCTGTAAGTCAACTCATATCCTGATTGGGGTATGCCTTTACAGAATCCTGAGTTTTAAGTGTTTACGTTACGAACTGACCGATTTACACTGGGTTGAATGCACTATTTATCACAAACTGCTGGTTGGGTATGGAAAAACACGTTTAGGGTGATTTTAACCACTTCCGGTTGCTTCAGGAAGCTTAGAATCGACACAGGTAGACCTCATAGTGGCCTGATGGACTGTCATTGAAGACAGGCTCATAAGGCCTTCATAACCCACATAGGCTTCAGGTTGACTTTAGAGGAACAGGCAATGTATTCCTATGGGGAGAGAAGTCATTGTAATCTGTGAGATCAAAAAACCCTGATTAACTGTTAAGGGTTAATGCCACACAGTGTCTCCTGACCCTTCCTGTCTCAGCCTCCAGTATTTATTTATGCTGCAGTGTCTCGGGGGGCTAGGGTCAGTTTGTTATATCTGGAGTACTTCTCCTGTCCTATTCGGTGTCATGTGTGAATCTAAGTGTGCGTTCTCTAATTCTCTCCTTCTCTCTTGCTTTCTCTCTCTCGGAGGACCTGAGCCCTAGGACCATGCCCCAGGACTACCTGACATGATGATTCCTTGCTGACCCCAGTCCACCTGGCCGTGCTGCTGCTCCAGTTTCAACTGTTCTGCCTTTTTATTATTCGACCATGCTGGTCATTTATGAACATTTGAACATCTTGGCCATGTTCTGTTATAATCTCCACCCGGCACAGCCAGAAGAGGACTGGCCACGCCACATAGCCTGGTTCCTCTCTAGGTTTCTTCCTAGGTTTTGGCCTTTCTAGGGAGTTTTTCCTAGCCACCGTGCTTCTACACCTGCATTGCTTGCTGTTTGGGGTTTTAGGCTGGGTTTCTGTACAGCACTTTGAGATATGAGCTGATGTACGAAGGGCTATATAAATACATTTGATTTGATTTGATTTAGGGCCAGGCTTAATTTTGGGCCTACTTTTCTCACGGTCGCTGCACTCAGAGCGAGCTACGGTCAAGCGGGGCATCTCGTTGAACTCGGCACGGCCTAGAGAATATGGAAATGCCATTGCAGGTTTTGTGTGTCTTTAAGCACCGCACTTTGTCACTCCATCCTTGCTGTGTGTGTGTGTGTGTGTGTGTGTGTGTGTGTGTGTGTGTGTGTGTGTGTGTGTGTGTGTGTGTGTGTGTGTGTGTGTGAGTGTGTGTGTGTGAGAGAGCTTTTCTTTGACATCTGCTGGGAGAAATGACTGACTTACAGTTCATGAGGGTTGCCTAATCACACATATGAAGTTTTGAAAAGATCTGACCTTTTTAACCCTTCGAAACAGCACCTATGACAACATTTTAAGGCACGTCCGGTTTACACAGGAAGCTGAAAGTGAACACATATCCTCCTTGGGGTAGGCAGTTATAGAATTTTGAGTTTTAAGTCTTTACGTTAAGAACTGACTTATTTACGGAGGGTTTAGTAAGTGTGTGTTATTTCAGAAAATCACAGAAATCTCGCAGAGCTCCGAAGCACACTTTAAAAAGATTTGTATGAACACGCTGCAACTGGATATGTAACTGTTCTTTTTAAAAAAAACTATTTTTGAACATCACCAATTTGACATTGTACGATTTCTCTTAAATGACGATAGATAAATGGCTGGTTCTTTTTTTATTGACACTGGAGGTTCCTTTACTTTGACGTGAAGGGGAATTCTTTTGCTCTATTTTCATTTTGGACCTCCAATCCCAGAAAAATGGCCATAACTCAAAAACCGTTGAGGCCTAGACGCCATCTTGTTCGGGGCCAACTGCCCATTATGCCAAACCTATGCTCACCAAGTTTCGGCTTCAAAATATTTTCAGTTTAGGAGATAAGGAAACGTCGTGATTCGTGATGTTTTGTACATTTGCAATATGATTCCATTCGCCCTCTTCTGGGATTTACCGGGACAGCGGAAAAATGACCAAAATTTGATTATTTTATAAAACGGAAACCCGAATGTCCTAGAGAGTTCGTTTGATGACTTCCTCGAAGATCCGGCCCTGCCGCACGGCCCGACACCGTCCGCAAATTTTACAAACGTTTTCGGACGTCTAGTAAGGGACCGTACATTTGCAATGTGGTCTCTCACTAACCATATGGCAAATGTCAAAATGTTCCCTTATTAAGGTATGCAAGAAACTTCCTCTTGAGAGGACAACTAGATGACAACCGGCCAATGTTCAGGTCACCCAGAAAATATTTTTTTCTGTCAGCATTAGAGATTTTGTCTAACATCACACAGGAAGGAGTACACTGGGTTAAGCTGGTATGATAGTTCTAAAACTAGACATAACAAGTGAGTCTGGTGAAAGGGAAATACTGGAGATGAAGAAACTATTTTCAAATGATGTTCGCAGGAGACTTGACTTTCTAAACACTTGCCAGAGCTTAGGACAAATGTCGTAGCATCCTCTATCCCCATTCACCTCTAAGTGTGTGAGTGATGAAGTCATTACCTGAAGGTGTTGCTGTCCCACAGTTGACCCTTTAGAAGGGAGTGGGATGGAGTCCAAACCAGAGACAGACCGCCTTCAGACAGAGGATTACTAATATCCTGGCAGATATTAATGAAGAAAAAAAACAAAGGGAACATAAATAAATGACAGACTTATTCCATCAGTGTGGTGAGTTAAGACAACCAGAAATCAGACAGGCCAGGTAGGCTACTTCTTTCCATGCTCAGCCGTGCGCACTCCCTCAACAAGACAGAGAAACCATGCTTATTGCTCACATGGAGATCTCCAAACAAAAAGACAATTAACAAAATTCATAAATTATGGTTATGAAATAAACAAAAACGTGTTTCTCACAAGTGTGTCAAATTGTGAACTCTGGAGAGATGCACCAATAGGCTACATTCGCTACACACCCCTCCCGTTCTTGTCAACATATTTTTTGTTACTCAAGACACATATTTTGTTTCCATTTCTATCGTCATCGTGTGTGTGTGTGTGTGTGTGTGTGTGTGTGTGTGTGTGTGTGTTTATTAATGTCTGTCAAGTTATTGTTTAGTGCTAAATGTAATTCAATTGCATTGTTATATCGTGGCCGGAAACAAAAAATATAATGACATTATCTTTACACATTTTTGATGCTTTTAACCGACAGCCAAAACTCAATAATCAGCTAGGCCGATGGGCACACATGCTGCCTATGAAAGACTTCCTCATATCAACTTTTTCTGTCTGTCCAAAAGCACAATCCAAGTCATATTAGCAACCGATCCTAGCTGTTGCACCGCAATGAATATGGATCCCGTACATTTCTCAGAGGGCCGGTAAACAAAAATCATCCCTGTCACTTTATCCAGCGCCACATTTTCCAAACAGAAACCCAGCTTTCCTTTGTACTGTAAAAAAAATAATATTTAAAAAATGCACACCTTCCCCCTGAAATACTGGACAAAAAAAATGTATTACCACCATTAAATAACTGTAGCAACCGTGTTTATAAATGTGGATAACAGTTTTACCACTTCAGCATGGTTTTGTGGCTCAGTCAATGCCACACAGGTCTAACGGGCCAGAAGGTTCAGGGTTTGACGACCACCAAAGCCAAGTTCACTCTCCCTGTTTGTGTCAATACACTACGATCAGAGCCGGCTAGAGTCAATGACCAGCTAGGGGGAAATCAGATTTAACATTTTGATGCTATATTTATATAAAATATATGCAAGAAAATTTCCCATCAACAGGTTTCTGTGCCAATGCACCACACACAACCAACAGGCAACGCATAACTGCATACTGATTACCGACTTGGAGCTCTTATCATGGTTTGATGATCATCTCAACAATTAGAAAATACGTCCCTCCCTACTTAGTAGTTAATGATTGGATTGACAATCTCCGAGTGTCATTAAACTTGTATTTTGTAACAGAAGTCTCTTTCCATTAAATCAAATGGCTGTTGTGCAGTTTGGATGCTTGAATTATATTAGAGTGGAGTGGATGAACGTGAGCACGTAAGCTACAGGACACTTTTGAAGTAGCCAATTCAGCATGGCTGATTAATTAGGGCTGTTTTCATAACAAATTGGTAATCAGCCTTTTTGGACGCCAATTACATTGCAATCCATGAGGAAACTGTGTGGCAGGCTAACCACCTGTTACGCAAGTGCAGTGTCAAAAGGACCTTGTGGCTGCAATGAGCCATGGTAGTTGCTAGCTAGCATTAAACTTATCTTATAAAAACAAATCAATCTTCACATAATCACTAGTTAATTACACATGGTTGATGATATTACTAGGTTAACTAGCTTGTCCTGCGTAGCATATAATCAATGCGGTGACTGTTAATTTATCATCGAATCACAGCCTAATTAAACTTTGCCAAACCGGTGATGATTTCACAAAAGCGCATTCGCGAATAAAGCAGATTCGTTGCAAAAATGTACCGAACCATGAACATCAATGCCTTTCTTAAAATCAATATACAGAAGTATATTTTTTTTAAACTGCATATTTAGTTCAAATAAATGCATGTTAGCGGGCAATAGTAACTATGGAAATTGTGTCACTTCTCTTGCATTCAGTGCAAGCAGAGTCAGGGTATATGCAACAGTTTCGGCCGCACTATTTCTTCCTAACAAAGACTAATTAATTTGTCTGAATTTTACATAATTATGGCATAACAATGAATTTTGTGCAATGTAACAGCATTATTTAGACTTATGGATGCCACCCGTTCGACAAAATACAGAAAGGTTCCATATTTCACTGAAAGAATAAACATTTTGTTTTCAAAATGATAGTTTCCGGATTTGACCATATTAATGGCGAAAGGCTCGTATTTCTGTGTTTATTATATTAGAATTAAGTATATGATTTGATATAGCGGTCTGACTGAGTGGTGATTGGCAGCAGCAGGCTCGTAAGGATTCATTCAAACAGCACTTTCCTGCGTTTACCAGCAGCTCTTCGCAATGCTTGAAGCATTGCGCTGTTTAACACTTCAAGCCTATCAACTCCCGAGATTAGGCAGGCAATACTATAGTGCCTATATGAACATCCAATAGTCAAAGGTATATGAAATACAAATGGTATAGAGAGAAATAGTCCTATAATAACTACAACCTAAAACTTCTTCACTGGGAATATTGAAGACTCATGTTAAAAGGAACCACCAGCTTTCATATGTTGTCATGTTCTGAGCAAGGAACTTAAACATTAGCTTTTTTACATGGCACATATTGCACTTTTACTATCTTCTCCAACACTTTGTTTTTGCATTATTTAAATCAAATTGAACATGTTTCATTATTTATTTGAGACTAAATTGATTTTATTCATGTATCATATTAACTTCTTGATTCTACTTGAGACGCATATGTCTCAAGTAGGCACCTGGAAATGCAAATGCGCTACGCTAAATGCTAAATGTACTCGTTTAAACTCAAACCTTGATCAAAATTCACAAGCAGGGTATTGAATTAAAGCTACACTCGTTGTGAACCTAGCCAACAAGTCAGATTTTTAAAATGCTTTTCGGCGAAAGCATGAGAAGCTATTATCTGATAGCATGCACCACCTGAAAATGCATGAATGCGACGTAAACAAAGACTCTGCTTATCCGACGCAGCACAAAACGCAGAAATAAAATATAAAACATTCATTACCTTTGACGAGCTTCTTTCTTGGCACTCCTATATGCCCCATAAACATCACTATTGGGTCTTTTTTTCGTTTAAATCGGTCCATATATACCCAAAATAGCTTTGTATGGAAGCTGTGTCATTCAGAAAAAAACATAGTTTTTAAACACTGCGTCATTTTTTAAAATTAAAAAAGTCGACGATAAACTTTCACAAAATACTTCGAAATCCTTTTGTAATCCAACTTTAGGTATTAGTAAACGTTTATAATCTATCAAAATGATTACAGGGCGATGTATATTCAATAGCTCCTCGTTTGCAAATCAATGGCTGCCCATGTCCACATTAACAACATCCGGGTGAAGACTGGAAGAAACGGATGCCAGATAGATGGATTTTCCAACAATTAATTCAATTGACAATGACGACAATGGCGACATCGTGTGGAATTTGTATGAATTGCATGCAGGTCGATATTAAATTCTGTCCTCTTTTAACAACTCATGGAAGTGACTTATGGAAATTATTTTTAGCTTTCAGAGAGGAGTTTTTCTTGCGTTTTTCAATGAAACACACAATCTGTTATAGTCACAGCCGTGATTTAACCAGTTTTAGAAACTTCAAAAGGTTTTCTATCCACACATACTAATCATATGCATATACTATATTCCTGGCATGAGTAGCAGGACGCTGAAAAGTTGCGTGATTTTTAACAGAATTTTCGAAAAAGGAGGGGGTAGAAGTAAGAGGTTGTTAAAATAAGTGCTCATTCAGTATTGTTGTAATTGTCATTATTACAAATATAGACAAATATAGTTGAAGTGTACCTATGATGAAAATTACAGGCCTCTCGTCTTTTTAAGTGGGAAAACTTGCACAATTGGGTGCTGACTAAATACTTTTTTGCCTCACTAAGTATTTGATCACCTACCAACCAGTAAGAATTCCGGCTCTCACAGACATGTTAGTTTTTCTTTAAGAAGCCCTCCTGTTCTCCACTCATTACCTGTATTAACTGCACCTGTTTGAACTCGTTACCTGTATAAAGGACACCTGTCCACACACTCAAACAGACTCTAACCTCTCCACAATGGCCAAGCCCAGAGAGCTGTGTAAGGACATCAGGGATAAAATTGTAGACCTGCACAAGGCTGGGATGGGCTACAGGACAATAGGCAAGCAGCTTGGTGAGAAGGCAACGACTGTTGGCGCAATTATTAGAAAATGGAAGAAGTTCAAGATGACGGTCAATCACCCTCGGTCTGGGGCTCCATGCAAGATCTCACCTCGTGGGGCATCAATGATCATGAGGAAGGTGAGGGATCAGCCCAGAATTACACAGCAGGACCTGGTCAATGACCTGAAGAGAGCTGGGACCAGAATCTCAAAGAAAACCATTAGTAACACACTACGCCGTCATGGATTAAAATCCTGCTGCGCACGCAAGGTCCCCCTGCTCAAGCCAGCGCATGTCCAGGCCCGCCTGAAGTTTGCCAATGACCATCTGGATGATCCAGAGGAGGAATGGGAGAAGATCATGTGGTCTGAGACAAAAATAGAGCTTTTTGGTCTAAACTCCACTCGCCGTGTTTGGAGGAAGACGGATGAGTACAACCCCAAGAACACCATCCCAAATGTGAAGCACGGAGGTGGAAACATCATTCTTTGGGGATGCTTTTCTGCAAAGGGGACAGGACGACTGCACTGTATTGAGGGGAGGATGGATGGGGCCATGTATCGCGAGATCTTGGCCAACAACCTCCTTCCCTCAGTAAGAGCATTGATGATTGGTCGTGGCTAGGTCTTCCAGCATGACAACGACCCAAAACACACAGCCAGGGCAACTAAGGAGTGGCTCCGTAAGAAGCATCTCAAGGTCCTGGAGTGGCCTAGCCAGTCTCCAGACCTGAACCCAATAAAAAATCTTTGGAGGGAGCTGAAAGTCCATATTGCCCAGCGACAGCCCCGAAACCGGAAGGATCTGGAGAAGGTCTGTATGGAGGAGTGGGCCAGAATCCCTGCTGCAGTGTGTGCAAACCTGGTCAAGAACTACAGGAAACGTATGACCTCTAATTGCAAACAAAGGTTTCTGTACCAAATATTAAGTTCAGCTTTTCTGATGTATCAAATACTTATGTCATGCAATAAAATGGTAATTAATTACTTTAAAATCAATGTGATTTTCTGGATTTTTGTTTTAGATTCCGTCTCTCACAGTTGAAGTGTACCTATGAAAAAAATTATACCTCTACATGCTTTGTAAGTAGGAAAACCTGCAAAATCTGCTGTGTATCAAATACTTGTTCTCCCCACTGTAGATGATATTTCTGTAATTCAGTGTTATTTTCTTCCCACAGTAATTCGTTATGGATCCAAAACTAAATAAACATTTTTTATCATAAGTGAAAGCATGAAGATGCCATTATTAGTTAAATTGTTTTAGTTTGAAAGTGCAAACTGGCACTAATAACAGGCCATTCTTGAACATGGGGTGAGACATTGTTACTAATTTGTTATCAAAGCCAGTTTGTTATTTAGAATCATTTATTTCTGTTTTTAGATGGAGAAAAATCAAAAACCTACAGTGATCTCGGGCAAGCACAGGTATTTAACCAGCATCTGTATCAACACAGCTTGCACTGCTATGCAGTGTCTTAGGCCATTGTGCCACTCAGGTGTTGTACAACGTGACCGGTCGGGAGTGGCTACACTATCACATTAAGAGCAAAATAATCCTAACAAAATAAAATAATAAAAGCCTTAGAGTAACAGTTTTAGTAAGTAATACTGAAGTCGTGTACAATTATCAGTTTCTATTTAGGTTTATGTTGCCCATTCATTGTCAGTTAGAGACACAGTAGGACCCAAAAGCATAATCAGTGCTCTAACCCCCCCTTGCGCTGGTCTGGAGTAATGAAGTGGTGACGCAGGGTAACGTACTAAACCACAAACGACCTCTTAAGTCCCGCGGCGTAAGCTCACAACTTTTAAAGGAGGAACCACTGTATAGGTCGGGCGGTTGCGGGTGGGTTATTTGCAATTGAGGGTGGGTGCGGGTGAACAAACAGCTGACTCGTGCACCACTCACACACACACACACACACACACACACTTCAGTTTCACTCAGAGTACCTATTTATCTCACCCAACTTAACTCCTCACTAAGCCACTCAACAACTCTTCCAAATGTAAAGATCCGGTGCACTTGACAGTTTCACTTGTGCCCTCGACATTTTTAGACTCCAGTGTATTCATTCTGTGACTGGGTAACACACACAACCGTAAATGGCTTCCTATTCAAGGCTAAACAGAGCTAGGGAGACAAGAGCATGGGACCTCACAATACTATATTATCACAATACTTACTTGGGTGACAATACGATAGTATTGCAATTCTCACAATACTTTATGCATTGTAATTTTTTTTGCGATTTGATGTTCCAAACATATTGCTCACAATATGTCTGCTGCAGAGAGACGAGAAAATCATCCATGGAACTAAAAGTGCTGAACATTTTGGTTCACTACTTAAAAAGATGGAACACAAATAGATACTTGGAGCCAAATATCAACATATTCCAAAAATACTATGATGCAACTGCCCATGTTACCCCCATCACTAATGATACAGAAGACAATGAACAATAGGCTACAAATGCTCAAGTTATTCTAGCATCTATATTTTTACACTCAATATAACAAATAGCAAAACTATGAGGGGAGTGTGAATGTTTCTCAAGCTCTACTAAAAAGCAAGCTGAAATTCTTCTTTCTGGTACGAGTGGCGTTGAGAGCCTACACCCTGACCGGATGCCTCCCATGCACTGGGAGCACAATGGCTGGGATTGTGAGTGTGTTGGTGGGTGATCCTGCTCAGGTATCTGTTCTGTGGCTCCCTAAGCGCTGCCACACAATTTCACACACACCATGTTGCCAATCCAGGCCCTGAATGAGAATTCCCTTTGTCAATGCTGCTGCCTCATTATCCCCCCTCTCCATTGTAGGAATACCCTGGCAGCTTTCCAACCTCCCCTATCAATGCAGGAATTGTTTATGGGGGAATGGAATCCTGATAGGGAATTCCATGGCATCCTCAGAAGCCGGTGTATGTGCGGCCTGGGAGGCTGAGGGGAGATGCTTTTCAAGCTGTGGGGCGAGAGCGAGTTAGCAGCTCTTAATGTGTGGGGTCAGGGCCCGGGACACTGGGCTATGCCAGTTGTGTAAATAATGAACACACAATGTTCCTTCAGCATCCAGGGCCAAGGTCAGGGGTCACGCCTGCCTTTGTGTGCAGCAGCAGAGGATGAAGACAAACAAGGAGCCCTTTGAGAGTTTATGTGCACTCACGTACATAACAAGTGTACAAAGGAGGGTGGGTCAGTTGCATAATATATGACTGCAGGGCTGTTGAGACATTTCATTTTGAATATCTAGATTTGTGCTTGTTTTGCTCATTAACACATTCAATTTGTTTATTTGCCTTGGTGGTTGCCAAGCTACCTAGTCAGGTTAACACATGCGATGCCAACATTTACATTTTTATAATTGCGAAGTTGGCCTATTATCCCAATAGTAGCTCTTTATTTACAGAAATGTCCTCTAGTGTCAGCTTGCAAAAAGCAGACCAATAAAAAGCCAAGGGATATGTTTAAATAAGATAGGGTGGTAGCACTTCGTTAGCTAATAGCATCCCTTTTCAAGGCCAGGAAAACATATCAAATGGAAAACCTTTGGACAGAGAGCACTACCAGAACAGAACAGAAGTCTGCCTTCAAAGCACATCAGTTAATGAATCAGCGTCCTTGTGCCCCACTATTCTGAGTGAAGCGCTGACGTAGTCTTTGAAAAAGTGCCCTGTAGGGTGTGTTGAGAATGCTGCTCTTGCCGAAACGTTTCCAAAAGCCGAGCACATCGGTCATTACGACACCAGACAAAAGCTAGCCTAATTGCTGACACCACAAGGCACTGAAACACAAAGCCGATGTAAAGTCCCTCGAGTGATTTGGCTGAGGTGAGCTCCTGTTGTTGGGGAGCAGATATATTGCCTTATTGTTCTCTCAATCTTTTACTCTCCTTCCCATAAGACTCCTTACTCTCTTTCTCTGCCCAGTCTCTGAAGTACAGGCTGCAATGCGACAGGCTGACTCAAGAATCCGTCGATAAAGCCTCTACTGTCCAGACGACCAAGGGGCTCCTTCTGTCTCGGCGGCTATGCCCAACCTCATCCCTCCTGGGGCCTACAGGAACCCTAGAGTCAGGGGTTTCCCTGCAAATTTGGCTGCTTCGAAAACGATGTCGCGGATGAAAATGTATTGGTCGCAGGTTTTTGGGCAACTTCTAAATTGCACCATGGCCTTCGTGGCATTTCTCTTAAAATATAACGCAGCAAAAAAAAAAAAGAAACGCTCGTAAAAAAAAATAATAATAATAATAATAATAAAATAACTTCACAGATCAGACACCACAAGGCACTAAAACACCAAAGGTTGTTAAAGGGTTTAAAACATGCACATGTGGAACGGTCGTTGTTAGAGCCGATTTGGACATATTTGTATAAAATACAGAGCATAGAGCTCCATGTACATTTGTGTAAATATATTAAATATTTATGTATATGTTGAAATATTATGCACGTACCTTTATGATTTATATTTACCTGAATGCGATGTATTCATTTGTTGTTAGTGTAACTAAGTCCCCCCCCCCCTCTTGCCCATTCACCGTACTGTGGTAAGTGTGTTAGAATAAAATGGCATAAAGGCAGGAAGTTGGGCCTTCGGGGGGAGGGAGGGAGTCCTTGCTAGATGCGGGAGCGGTATAGTGTTTTGACCATACAGACATACAAACAGGTCATATTATGTATTTTCCATGTCAAGTAATCTATGATTTAGGTTGATTGGAGAATCATTTTTTTTGTTAGATATAAGAAGAATCAACATTTTTGTTGCACCATATCCCTGGATGTCATTGAACGTTTTGAATCCCACTTTAGGCTTGGGCAGTGGCTATGGAAAAGAGGAAAGGAAGCCACTACAATCAAGTCAAGAAAAAACTCTGTGCAGGATTACTATCGGAAGGAAATCTCCGGTTCGGACACACGCTGGATATTGTTATATTTGTCATTGCATTCGGACCATAAGGACAGCTCGCTTGGAAGGACTTGAACTCCTAGAATTCGCCAGCTGTGAGTAACCACTGCGAATGAATGAGCTGACCTGTTCAATGCGATCAATTGATCATGCATATTACGGAAGCGCAAATGTGCTTATAATTGGAATGTTTGATAAACTTGGGAATGGAATTCAAAACACAGCGCTGTGAAAACAATTTAGAAGTTTAAGTTTGGGAAACACTGAGATCCTATGCACAATGTAGCCTAATCATATGTCTAATATCTGGCCTAACGTGGAAATGCAATGCAACAACGGAATGCAACTAAATTATCTAAAGACACTGCGTGTTTAAACTTCATTAAAGGGGAAAAAACTTATGGGATGAAATGCTTAAAACATCTAAAATGCCAAACTCGCACATGTTCAATTCAAAATGGGTCAATATGCTGAAATGGATGACTGTGTTTTAAAGCATTAAAGGAGGTCTAAAGGGGCATTACGTTTAACAATCAAACCAACAACTGTCAATGTAAATTGAGTGAACTAAAAGTGAATGATGGAGGATGAAATCCCAAATAAGTCCCCACTGGAGAGGGCAGAGGAGCATTTAAATTCACTCTATGCAGCCCGGAGAGGCAAACTTGGAGTGTGTACACACAAAATGAATGAAATAAAAGTCATTCTTATTGATGGAGGAAACATTGAAACTGTGAATGAGGGTCTTGAAGCATTTGATGCTGTTATCAATGACTAAGAAAGAATGCTCATGAATCTGTGCTAGAGCTGGTCACAGAGGAGGAACAGGAAAATGAGAGCATTAACTATTATCAAACAAGAATGGGACTTATGAACATTTCCTGAAGGAGGTGGAAATATGGAAAACGACTGAAGTTGAGCTATGGCAAAGAGGAAAGGAAGCCACTACAGTCGTTAACTTCTTTGGGATAGGAGGCAGCATTTTCACTTTGGATGAAAAGCATGCCCAGAGTAAACTGCCTCCTACTCAGTCACAGATGCTAATATATGCATATTATTATTAGTATTGGATAGAAAAACACACTGAAGTTTCTAAAACTGTTTGAATGATGTCTGTGAGTATAACATAACTCATATGGCAGGCAAAAAGCTGAGAAAATATCCAAACAGGAAGTGGGAAATCTGAGGTTTGTAGTTTTTGAACTCAGCCCCTATCGAATACACAGAGGGATATGGGTCCTTTTGCACTTCCTAAGGCTTCCACTAGATGTCAACCGTCTTTAGAATGTTGTATAATCGATGGAAAACACCTGTGCGACTGGTACTTTTACATGCGCACCTGGCAGATAAGCATGGGTATAAAATGTTTGGGCTTAGCTTTGCTTGGGGCCTCAACATACAAACAGCTCATTGTTCAACCCTAAAGACGCAACTGGTATGTAATGTTTGGAATTATTTATTATGTTGCATCCAGTGCTTAGCACAATTTACACAATTTAACTCTGGTAGGAGTGGTGACTTATTTTTTGTGGATATTTTCTGACTGCAGAAGTAATTGCTTGAAGTGCTAGATTAAATTGTTTAAACGTTTACTTTATTCAAAGCCATGCTATGTTGCCGTGTCATGCATTGTTTGTGTAAAATAATGCATGTTTATTCTCTGTTTAAGGTTATCAACCTATTCCTCTGTCATTCAATTACTCTATTCAACAAATCAACTGTTTCAACATATTCAACAAATGGCATCAAAACCATAATAAAACACTAAAAATGAATTGAGTTGTCCCTTTGCATCCTTCACGTGTTGAGCAAGCCGTTTTCAAGTTTGGGCAGAGCTGAAATAATTATAACACCTAGACAACGTGACAGTTGATAAACAGCGTGGCAGTGAAGACAAAAGGATTAACGGCCTGAAGTCAGGAAAGCTGTCGTCGCAGAGAGGATTGGCTTACATCTCAAAATGGCAGAGGAAACTCTTGGAAAAACAGTGAAGGAGCTGAAGCAAGAAAGAACTTTGGCTAAGAGTGTTTTTACCAAGCAAGCAAACTTCCTTAGCAGAGGTGCAAAACACATGACTAAGAGCGAACGGCGAGAGGAGTTCAAGAAGCTCATGTCGGAGGCAAGGAAGGTCAGTGAGACAAATGATGTTTACAGGGCTGGACTTCTGGCAGACATTGAAGCTGAAACCGATGAGGGTGAAGAAGCTGACCTGAGCAAGCAGCAGCAGACAGAACTCGAGAAGACATTCCAAGAATGCGAAGTACGATTGGATGAGGTCAGGGGGATGATCCAGTCCAACCTATGGCCTAGATACGGGGAGGACGAGGTGAAGTCTGCAATCAAAGAAGCTGAGACCGCCTGTGATGGAGTTGCTCAAATACCTGTTATTGCTGTAAATAGAGATGGCTTCGAGCTACGGTGGGATGGTGCGAAGGCACAAGTCCAAGATGCAATCACAAGCCTAGCAGAGTGTGAGAGTGGATTCCAGTAGCAGAAAAAGAATGGCTGGAAGCCAGAGTAAAGGATCTGAAAGCATTCAGAAACAACCTTGAAGCAAGGAGGGCAGGATTTCTCACAGTGCAAAGAATTGCAGAAGAGGATAAAGACAGAGGGAGAGTGCCGCAGAAGCCCGTGCCAGCTCCACAGCCGACACTGAGAATAAAACCAACCTGTTTACCAGGTTCAGTGGGTATAAAAGGAATTTCCATCGATGGAGGAGAGACTGGGAGAGTCTACAGAAGCAGCGGGAACCAACAGGCTCAGTCGAAGTAAAGAAGATCCAACTCCTTGACAGTGTAGATGAGAGAATGTGCAGAGACCTCCGTTTGTCTACTTACAATACTGCTGAGGACATGTTCAGGGTGCTTGAGAACAGGTATGGAAACAAGTCTACAATTGCCTTGGAGATAATTGAGGATCTGGAGAAAATTCCTGCTTTAAGAGCAAATCAGCCAAGGAAAGTTAGACGTGATCCAAACTATAGAGAAGGCACTGGATGATCTCACAGAGCTTGGACGCACAGGAGCCATCAACAACCCTCTAGTGATCAAATCCATAGAAAGCAAGTTACCTGACAACATCAAGCGAGATTGGCTTGTCTTCATGGTTAACCCGAGAAATAATGTCACGCCGGACAATCACTTTGAGAACCTTCATAAAATTCCTGAAAACACAGGAGGAAATTCTTGAATAATTAGAGCAGATGGGAGTGAGTGAAAAGCCAGAAAAGAAATATGCTTGTGTGGAGAGAAAATATGCATCCACACGTTCCACAAGGAAAGGCAGCTGTGTTGTCTGTGGAGATGAAAAGCAACTGTCAACCAGGAGGCAAGGAAATGACTGAGTGAGGAAAGAGAGCTGGAGATCATAAGGAAAGGCCTCACCTACATCAAAGCAGATGCTCACAGTGATGAACCCCACTGGCACACAAAATACCCCTGGATTCAAGTTCCCTTCCTGACAACAGGAGTGAGTGGAAGCCACCTTCTTGAGAACAGAAAAGCAACTCAAAAAAGAGCCAGAGTGGAGAATAGCATACACAGCTCAAGTCCATGAAATGGTGGAGAGAAGAACAGCGAAGAAACTCACCAAAGAGCTCATTGCCAGCTGGAAGGGGACAGTATGGTATGCCACTTGGTGGCGCCAAACCCGCACTCTCTCACAACACCTGTGCGACTGGTATGGAACAGCAGCCAGAAGTTTAGAGGGGTCAGCATGAATGACCTTCTGCTGAAAGGGCCCGATGTCCTCAATCCCATCCAAGCAGTACTACTCATGTTCGGGAGAGGCGTCCATGCTGCCCTCTGCGACATTAAGAAAATGTACAATTCAATGTGGTTGGAAGACCTGGAGATGCACCTCCACCGATTTCTCTGGAGAGACACTGAGGAGGAAGAGATTGAAGAGTATTCGATCCCCAGAGTCAACATTGGCGATCCAACAGCAGGGTGCATTGCGCAATTGGCTATGAGAGAGACAGCCAAACTGCTCATGTTTGCTCACCTGGAGGAGGAACGTGGGATCCTTGAAGAGGATACCTATGTCGATGACATCCTGACTTCCCATAATGACTTGCAAAAACTGGACCAGAACACCAGAAGGGTTGAAGAGATCCTGAAGGCAGGCAGGCGGCTTCTTCCTCAAGCCCTGGGTCAGGTCAGATCAAAGTGGGAGGAGATCGTACCAGGAGCGCAGTCAAGCACAGCACTCATTCTCCCAAACCAAATGAGGGAAGGAGACAAAGCCCTTGGAGTTGAATACCAGGTTGAGGATAAACTGTACCTCATGACTTCAATCAATTTCTCAAAGAGGAAAAAGAAAATGAGTCGGCCAAAATCTCCTTGATGAAGAGGTGAGAGGGAAAACTCCAAACCCACTGACGAGAAGAGAACTGCTGAGCCAGGTAGCTAGCCTGTATGACCCAATAGGCCTTGTCACACCTGCCAAACAAAAGGGTGCCATTCTTGTCAGAAAGGCGTTTCAGGAAGCTGGAGGCAAAACTCTGACCCAACACAGAGGTTTGTGTGACCTCCTTGGGTTCAAGAACCAGGAGGTCAAGTAGGAGGTGTTGCGTCAAAAAATAGAACACTCAAAACATGAGCACAATGGCAGCTCTTCCTTTAAAGAACTCCAGGCCTCAAGAGGGCAGATAACCCAAAAACACAGGTGGAACTAAAAAAATTGAGCCAAGATTTCTAGAGGGACTACTTTTACATGCGCACCTGGCAGATAAGCATGGGTATAACATGTTTGGGCTTAGCTTTGCTTGGGTCCTCAACATACAACATTCATAGGGATTTCAGCTATCAGGTTTTTCCTCCATTGTGGAGGCCGCGGGCACGGCACACCAGTAGTACAATTACTGTTAAATTACCATTATTTCTCATCGGTGTATGTTTCGTTACGGTAATTTCTGTTAATGCATTCAATATATTATTAATACAGTCCTACCGTTGTCATTGTAGGAGTGGACAAGTTTGCAGAGCACACAACCTAGGCTACACTTGTGAGAAAAAGTTTTGATTCCATTTACGAGTTCCATTGTCTTTTGTTTCCATCACTCCTGTCAATCTTGTGTAAAGACACACACTTGATTACGCATAGAACTAGGCCTAGGCTACCTGGCCTGCACAAACATAGGCTTATAAATGTGCCCATTTGGAGATCTGATACTATTTCTCATAGTCTTCACTCACCATCACTGCAGAGCTTCTCAAAGTATTTTTTTTTCCTCAAACAGCAAGTAAACAAAGTCTGTTTTTACATCCATTGAGAATGACAATAGCTCCTCAACATAGACTCTGAAAAATATTCACGGCTCTCTCCCTTTCAATAAACACTGAGCATTCCAGTTAGGCAATATTGATCTCTAGCTCCCTCTTTAGTCATTTGTGCGTCTTCATTTTTAGTCGCAGCGTTTAAACATCTGACAAGCTCAGTTGCCTACATATAGTTGATTTAATTCAAACATAGGGTTCTTTTTTTGATGTTGGGGACAGCCCTAGCCTATTGAAATGACAAGTCAATCTCGCAAACAGGCCATTAATAAGAGTTTGTAGTCTTAACATCTGGCACAAATTGACTGCCAGAAAATAGCCTAACCTTAATTTTTTGAAGTTTTCCATGTGTTTCTTGCGTAGATTGAGATCCTCTGTCCAACTTTCATCGCTCTCCTGACAGATTTATCTATAGATATGTAAAAGGAATTTATTTACAATCATAACAGTTAATTTAGTTAATTTTTCATTAATGGATGTCGATTTATCTGCCGAGTTTAACGGCAAATGATCTTTTCTCGCGCAAACATATTAAAATGTTTTTATTACATCACGTTAGCCTGCAATAATTATTATTTTGATAGAAAACCAAATTATAATATTTTTCATAGGTCGTTACAAGTTAAGTCAATATTCCTTTATTTGCTCGATAACGTTACGGAAAAAGGGGTTTATTGGATCAATATACGTTAACTCTTGCTGCAATTTTTTGGGGAGCTCGTTTTCAGGCCTTGTGTGCAGGTTGAGTGGTCTTTGGGCTACACATTTTTACTAGACCTGGCAACCCTGCCTGGAGAGACAGCTAATGAGGAGCCAGCAGACCCTCTGCACACCTTAACTGATGAGTAACAGACACCATGACAGACACCACAATGACTGTCCTATAACGATAACGTGAACTTCCTGATATCGCCCTAAACCTGAAATCACATTTGTTTCCATGTTCATTAGGGACGGTCACTTAGAGATAGGTATATGGGAAGGCTGGATGAGCTGAATGGCCTGTTCTCATTACACTAACTATGTTGGCCTATCTAATGCTAGCAGCACTTTTAAATGAGGAGCATTCATCCGCAACACAAACATGGCATCTACAATACATGTCATGGAAATGTGTTCAGTTCCTAGGATTAGTACCAGCTGAGCTTTTTCTAGGTCTACAGGACTGCAGCTGTCAATGACATGCTGCTACTAAAAGTAGAGCCATGTGTAAAATTACCCACTTGTATCTTTTCTCACAAAATGTGATGAGCTTAGACTATAGCATGTTGAATTTCAAGCGTGCAATGCTCATCCATTCCCATCTAAAGTATTGTCATTTCCACAAAGCTTAGTTTGTGTAGGCCTACTGATTGTTAGAGAAACCTGAACTATATGAAGGGGTAGGAAGTAAGATTTGTCCAACCTAACCCATAACCTCAGTATGGAAGTAAGTCAAATCCTGTATATTTTCAGAATGAGTTACATCATCTTTAACATTTTGTGTTTCACATTCATATTTGCATCAGGCCTAGATTGGTTAGATAATCACTCCATGATTCCTCAATCAACTACACTGATATCCGCTAGTGGGAAGGCTAATCAGCCGGTTACAGCCAAATTATAGCCTGCAACTCTTTCCACTTCATATTAACTAGACAACTTTCCACTTGAAAGTTAAGTCACTATTCCATTGAGCCCTCTCCCACTATAATTAACATGCATATTCTAGCAAACTATTGATAGGTTAGGTGCCTGTCAGTCACAAAGCGAGCAATTAAGGTACAATTTGTGCGCACGTTGGTTGGTTTGTCACATTTCTTTAGAGGATGGAAAGAGCATGATGATCGTGAATTTCCACGTACCACGTACACTGGAACACGCTGTCAAACACGACAATACAGAGCATCCCAAACTTGCTCAATGGGTGACATGTCTGGTGAGTATGCAGGCCATGGAACTGGGACATTTTCAGCTTCCAGGAATTGTGTACAGATCCTTGCGACATGGCATGTGATGACGGGGGATGAATGGCACAACAATGGGCCTCGGGACCTCGTCACGGCATCCCTGTGCATTCAAATTGCCATCTATAAAAAGGCAATTGTGTTGGTTGTCTGTAGCTTAGGCCTGCCCATACATAACCCCTCCACGTCACCATGGGGCACCCTGTTCACAACGTCGACATCAGTAAACCACTCACCAACACGACGCTGTGGTTGTCAGGCCGGTTGGACGTATTGCCTAATTCTCTAAAACATGTGGCTTATGGTAGATAAATGAACATTAAATGATATGGCAACAGCACTGGTGGACATTCCTGCAGTCAGCATGCTAATTGCACGCTCCCCCAACTTGAGACATCTGTGGCATTGTGTTGTAACAAAACTGTACATTTTAAAGTGGCCTTTTATTTTCCCCAGCACAAGGTGCACCTGTGTAATGATCATGCTGTTTAATCAGTTTCTTGATATGCCAAACCTGTCAGGTGGATGGATTATCTTAGCAAAGGAGAAATGCTCACTAACAGGTATGTAAATAAGCTTTTTGTGCATATGGAAAACATGGTTTATCTTTTAGTTCCGTGTAAATTAAGTGGCTACGATGAGTCGAAATGATTGAACAAATTTGATCTCATATATCCCTTTGCCATTCATAAATCACTCAATGTGGTTGTGTGTCCATGGTATCGCATCGGGACAAGTAAACCAAAGGATTTCCCAGGTTTCCTTTCCTAGGATGTCGGGGCTTGCCAGACAGTGACACTAAAGTGAGTGAGTCGTCTAATCAGTCAGTGTAGCATACCAAATCTTGAGAGAGCTGTTCATTTGGCCCCCTAATTTGTATAGGCTACTGGTAGGCCTAGACATTTCGCCGATTATCTGCAGATAAATTACGAAAACATTCAATGAAGAATCATCACTGCAGGAACAATAATTAGTGGAGAGCCTCACTCTGGTCCAAATACAATAAATCAGGGCCCTCATGGAATCCAGGCATTAAAACAGAATTGAACAAAAATAAAAAATGTATTAACAATGTATTAATTTGCAAAACTTTATCATAAGACATGAATAGAATGCATGTGATTCGTATTTCCAGCAACTTTCTGAATAGACAACGAGAACACCCTCTTCTGCGTGTGTACGGTGTGCACGTTTACCACTGTGACTCCAGATGGAAAGGCATTCCGAAAAAAACTCACAATGAAATGTTAACTACAAAGTCATCAATCCAGCGGGTGTTTGTTTTGCAAACTCTACCATCACGTGCACTACACAAACACAGCTAAACAAAAGCCCCATGCAAAGTGGTCACTTGAATTGAAAAGGTAACTGCACCCAAAAATCGACTTCTTAGATTTTTCCCAGACCTCAAAAACTGGTCTACTGATGTGGTTTAAGCATTGTTGTGGACTTAAGAACTAATGTTGATGTTTTTCTATTTGAAAAATAGAACACAGGATGTGAAACCCTGAAAAACAGAAAAAGAGATCAGCCAAAGTATAAAACAGGTGAGTTTATAGGGCCCTATCCAATGACAATTTTAAATTAATTTAAGCTATATAAAATCACAAAGATATGATAATTAAGACTGAAACCTTTCTATATTTAACTTTAAAAAAGTCATAAACATAATGTGGCCTATTTACTTAATTAAAAAAAAAAAAATTATTAAGAACATTGTGGCAATTCATATCTTGCAGTAAAAACGTAAATAAGACTAATCTCAAAAAGTGTTTACATACACTTAGGTTGGAGTCATTAAAATCGTTTTTCAACCACTCCACAAATTTCTTGTTATTAACAAACTATAGTTTTGGCAAGTCGGTTAGGACATCTACTTTGTGCATGGCAAGTCATTTTTTATTATTTTTTATTATTATTTCACTTATAATTCACTGTATCACAATTCCAGTGGTTCAGAAGTTTACTTACACTAAATTGACTGTGCCATTAAACATCTTGGAAAATTCCAGAAAATGATGTCATGGCTTTAGAAGCTACTGATAGGCTAATGGACATCCTTGGGAGCAATTTCCAAAACGCCTGAAGGTACCACGTTCATCTGTACAAACATTAGTACGCAAGTATAAACATTATGGGAACCATGCAGCCGTCATACTGCTCAGGAAGGAGACATGTTCCACAATAAAACGAGTCCTATATCGAAATAACCTGAAAGGCCGCTCAGCAAGGAAGAAGCCACTGCTCCAAAACCACCATAAAAAAAAGCCAGACTGCGGTTTGCAACTGCACATGGGGACAAAGATCATACTTTTTGGAGAAATGACCTCTGGTCTGATGAAACAAAAATAGAAGCAGAAGAACACCATCCCAAACGTGAAGCATGGGAGTGGCAGCATCATGTTGTGAGGGTGCTTTGCTGCAGGAGGGACTGGTGCACTTCACAAAATAGATGGCATCATGAGGTAGGAACATTATGTGGATATATTGAAGCAACATCTCAAGACATCAAAAAGTTAAAGCTTGGTTGCAAATGGGGCTTCCAAATTGACAATGACCCCAAACATACTTCCAAAGTTGTGGCAAAATAGCTTAAGGACAACAAAGTCAAGGTATTGGAGTGGCCATCACAAAGCCCTGACCTCAATCCTATAGAAAATTTGTGGGCAGAACTGAAAAAGTGTGTGCGAGCAAGGAGGCCTACAAACCTGACTCAGTTACACCAGCTCTGTCAGGAGAAATGGGCCAAAATTCACCCAACTTATTGTGGGAAGCTTCTGGAAGGCTACCCGAAACGAAACGTATGACCCTAGTTAAACAATTTAATAGCCAATGCTACCAAATGCTAATTGAGTGCATGTAAACTTCTGACCAACTAGGAATGTGATTAAAGAAATAAAAGCTTAAATAAATCTCTACTATTATTCTGACATTTCACATTCTTAAAATAAAGTGGTGATCCTAACTGACCTAAGACAGGGACTTTTACTAGGATTAAATGTCAGGAATTTAGAAAAACTAAGTTTAAATGTATTTGGCTAAGGTGTATGTAAACTTCCGATTTCAACTGTATGCCTTGACGATATCCAAAATAACAATACACAGAGATCATACATTTTTGGTCATTCAAATGGTAAACATATCTTTCTACACAACACCACATCAAATGTTTCCAATTTGGGAGGTAAACTCGATAAAGTATTCAACAAAGTATTTTGCATGGAATTAAGACATTCGAATGTACAAAAGGCTGCCACCAACTCATCACACTCTTCCCATAGGATTTGATTCTTCACACTCTCTCAGCACAATAGGGTAATCTTTGCTGCAGGGTCTGCTACTCATATGCATGTTGAATAAAGCATGTAACACACTTGATTTCACATCATCGGGTAGAGTGCAACGACTTAAGTAGTGGTAGATCCAGTTGTGGAACCATCAACAAATATCATATGCTAATTATGCACCAGTGATATAATTTGTAACCAGTAATGTGACCACTTAGTTCAAAGTCTGCTAAAATGTCCTTAATCCACCAATCAAGTGTTTGAAACAGACTTAACTGGAGTACTTATTACAACTGAAGATCTGACCGTTGGCCAGGGGGCTAACGCTACGCTAGGCACAAGAGCTAACTATCGAGGAGGTCAAACAGAGCAATTTGCAATGGGTAATTGAGGCAAAGATGCCACAAGTCTGGGAGGCAGATTCTGGTAATGGGAAAAGGACCAATAGCCATAATGACTTGAGACTCCGTGAGAACTGACGGTTAACCATTGACATTCATAGTTGTTGGCCAATAATAATGAGAAGTCTGCGGTGCACTTACCACTGGTTTCATTGAACAGTCAATGCAGGCAATTAACTGTATTTCCAAGTGCCAATCAGACCTTCTGGCATTGAACTTGGTAGAGGTAGTTGTGTGTATGTTTTCAGCTAAGGATCTAATCTCCTGCTTCCAGACATTTCACCATCTCGGAAACAAGGGTTGGATTTGCACCCAAAAATGTCATGTCAGCACAAGGCATGTACAAAATCTAGTATAATAATTAGGCTCATATACATTGTCTACTAGTATTGTTTTGAAATTGAGAACATACAGTGCATTCAGAAAGTATTCAGACCCCTTATTCAGACATTTTGTCACGTTACAGCCTTTTTCTAGAACGGATTTAAAAAAATGTGTTTCCTTAGCAACCTACCTCACAATATCCCATAATGACAATGTGAAAATAGGTTCAGAAAAAAAGCCAGAAATACCTTATTTACTTAAGTCTTCAGAAACTGCTATGAGACTCGAAATTGAGCTCAGGTGCATCCTGTTTCCATTCATCATTCTTGAGAGTTTTCTACAACTTGTAGTCCACCTGTGGTAAATTCAATTGCTTGGGCATGATTTGGAAAGAGCTCCGAGACTGTGTGGAGGCACAGATCTGGGGAAGGGTAACAAAACATGTCTGCAGGATTGAAGGTCCCCAAGAACACAGTGGCCTCCACCATTCTTAAATGGAAGAAGTTTGGAACCATCAAGACTCTTCTTAGAGCTGGCCGCACGGCCAAACTGAGCAATCGAAGCCACTCCTGCGGCTCGGGGGAGAAGGGCCTTGGTATGGGAGGTGACCAAGAACACGACGATGACTCTGAACCTTCCAGAAGGACAACCATCTCTGCAGCACTCCGCCAATCAGGCCTTTATGCTAGAGTGACCAGACGGAAGCCACTCCTCAATAAAAAGGAACATGGAGTTTGGAGTTTGCCAAAAGGCACCTAAACGACTCTCAGACCATGAGAAACAAGATTCTATGGTCAGATGAAACCAAGATTGAACTGTTTGGCCTAAATGTCAAGCGTCACATCAGCAGGACTCTACAGTGTGAGTATTTCAATAGCATTTGCCCCTAAAAATAGTTATGTCGAACCAGAAAAATTATTTACGAGCACAGCGTGCGAGTAAAGACTACAACCAACCATAATACATTTTCCCCCCCGCTGCTAATTGCTTAAAAACTACAAGTCCCACATTCCACAAGAGGCATGCGCCAACCACCGTAGATTTTTCTGTGATGACGCAATCCAGTCACAGTGAGAGAAAGGAGAACACTGGGGGGAAAAGTATCAATATAGGCTATAAGTTAACGTGCAGACATCGCTAAAAAGTGTGGTCCAACCAGAAATTGTTTGTTGAGATCGGCATGGAAGAACTTGACTGGCCTGCACAGAGCCCTGACCTCAACCCCATCAATCACCTCTGGGATGAATTGGAACTCCGATTGCGAGCCAGGCCTAATCGCCCAACATCAGCCTCCGACCTCACTAATGCGCTTGTGGCGGAAAGGAAGTCCGACACAATGTTCCAACATCTAGTGGAAAGCTTTCCCAGAAGAGTGGAGGCTGTTATAGCAGTAAATGGGGGACCAACTCCATTATAATGCCCATGATTATAGAATGAGACGTTTGACGAGTAGGTGTCCACACACACAAACTTCAACAACAACAAAAAGATTACAAGACACTTATTTCCTGAGCCCTTATCAGTCAAGACACACCTAGTAATGAATATAACAATGGAATCGAACAGAATATTTTTCCAAATGAAAAAAAGTTGCCAGTGCGCATCTCGCATCTGTTACAGTTCACCTCAAAAAGTCATTATCTGATATGCGGCTCAATTTGTAGAGTTGAAATCGTTTTTTCAGGGTTACAAAACAAAATCTCTTTTCAATATACAGACGTTCAATATACTTTATTTCTGCCTGTTATGGAATTTTCTAAATTGATTAACACATTTAACACTAGTTTGTGTGCACACAGCACGTGTGTGTAGAAGGAGCCGTCAGAACGCAATTGACTGAGTGCGACATTGTGGGGAAAGGGAATTCAGGAAAAACAGATGCTTGGCATGGTTGCTTTTATGTTGTGCCCTGCAAAGGCACATGTACAAATGGAACACTAGAGTCAAAGAAAACTAACGTCTTCAAGACAACATTTACATTTTAGGGGGGAGGAAAAAATGTAGTACTACAGTATTTGAGAAAAATAATGTTCTAAAGAGAAGAGTTTTGACGACTGTTCGAGTACTCGTGCCCAACCCTACCCTAAACTCGCCCGCCCCACGGTTATGAGTCAAACCACGCATCACTAATGGATACATAAATCCCACTAAAATAACTATGGTGACTAAGGTTTCTGCTTTGTCATTGGCACAGTGGCAGCTATTTGGCATGACTCAGTCTGTGTGGAAAACAGGAATTGGAAAGATGGCCTCCCTTGTTTTTGCAGTGAGAAACAGTGCCTTCCAAAAGTATTCATACCTCTTAACTTACTCCACATGTTCCTGTATTACAGCCTGAATTCAATTTACATGTTTTTCTTAACCCTCAACACACAATACCCCATAATGACAGTGAAAACATGTTAAGAAATGTGTGCAAATCTATTGAAAATTATATATTTTTTTATACCTTTATTTAACTTTTCCACATATTACGTTACAGCCTTATTCTAAACGTATTAAATAGTTTTTTCCCCTCATCAATCTACACACAATACCCCTTAATGACAATTTTTTATTTTTTATTTTTATACATTTGCAAAAGTAAAATAAAACTGAAATACCTTATTTACATACATATTCAGACCCTATACTCAGTACTTGGTTGAAGCACCTTTGGCAGCAATAACAACCTTGAGTCTTCTCGGGTATGACACTACAAGCTTGGCACACCTGTATTTGGAGAGATCCTCCCGTTTTTCTCTGCAGATCCTCTCAAGCTATGTCAGGTTGGATGGGGAGCGTCGCTGCAGGGTTGAAGTCCGGACTCAAGGACATTCAGAAACTTGTCCAGAAGCCACTCCTGCGTTGTCTTGGCTGTGTGCTTAGGGTCGTTGCCCTGTTGGAAGGACAAGTCTGAGGCCCTGAACGCTCTGGAGCAGGTTTTCATCAAGGATCTCTGTACTTTGTTCTGTTCATCTTTCCCTCGATCCTGACTAGCCTCCTAGTTCCTGCCGCTGAAAAATATCCCCAAAGTATAATGCAGCCACCACCATGCTTCACCGTAGGGATGGTGCCAGGTTTCCTCCAGACATGACGCTTGGCATTCATGCCATAGAGTTCAATCTTGGTTTCATCAGACCAAAGAATCTGGTTTCTCATGGTCTGAATCCTTTGGGTGCCTTTTGGCAAACTCCAAGCGGACTGTCATGTGCCTTTAACCGAAGAGTGGCTTCCGTCTGGCCACTCTAGCATAAAAGGCCTGATTGGCAGAGTGCTGCAGAGATGGTTGTACTTCTGGAAGGTTCTCCCATCTCCAAAGAGGAACTCTGGAGCTCTGTCAGAGTGACCATTGGGATCTTGGTCATGTCCCTGACCAAGGCCCTTCTCACCCGATTGCTCAGTTTGGGTGGGCAGCCAGCTCTAGGAAGTGTCTGATCCAAACTTCTTCAATTTAAGAATGATGGAGGCCACTGTGTCCTTCGGGACCTTCAATGCTGCAGACATGTTTTGTTACCCTTCCCCAGATCTGTGTCTCGACACAATCCTTTCTTGGAGCTCTACGGACAATTCATTCGACCTCATGGATTGGTTTTTGCTCTGACATGCACTGTCAACTGTGGGACCTTATATAGACAGGTGTGTGCCTTTCCAAATCAAGTCCAATCGATTGAATTTACCATAGGTGGACTACAATCCAGTTGGACGCCAAACATCTCAAGGATAATCAATGGAAAAAGGATGCACCTGAGCTCAATTTCGAGTCTCATAGCAAAGGTTCTGATGTAAATAAGGTATTATGTGAATAAGCTATTTCTGTTTTTAATACATTTGCAACAATGTGCTTTGTCATTACGGGGTATTGTGTGTAGATTGATTAAATAAAAAAAGATCATCAATTTCAGAATAAGGCTGTAAGGTAACAAAATGTGGACCAAGTCAAGGGTCTGAATACTTCCGAATGCACTGCATGCGACATAAGCACATATTTACTCTTGAATTTAACAAAATGGTTGAATACTTATTGACTCAAGACATTTCAGCTTTACATTTATGAGATTGTAAACATTTCTAAAAACATAATTCCACTTTTACATTATGGGGTATCGGGCTATGACAACAAAATGTGGGAAAAGTAAAGGGGTGTGAATACTTTAAAGCACTGTAAGTAACTCATTTTATCTCTAGCTTCATAGTGTAAATTATGGGCTATAAACAATTTGAAAACAATTTGTAGGACCACATTAGATTTGATATCAGTTTCCACAAGACTGCACAGTTGTTTTAGGATGTAGCCCTACATCGAACAGTTTCTAATTTTAGTGCATCATGTAACAATCTTAATGAGGCCCATTAGACTCACTGTTTTTGTGCACACATTAATCATAGAAATGCAAGGATTCTCTTACCATTTCTCATGCACTTGTCTCCTTAAAATTCTGTCAATAAAGGCACACGTTGGAGAGCCTGAAGCTTTTCATTACATCCTGAACAAATAAAGTTTTACTCTGTAAAACATTGATGTGCCACTCTCAAGTGCTTTAAAGGCTGACATGCTTTTAGGGTTAGACAGATTGGTGCCATGGACAAGCTGAAGCTGTAGGCTATAGATGGAAGCCCGTAGTAATATCAAAATAGGTATACAGTGGTAATAATGGAATATACACCACCATATGAATCAAAGGATGATCATGAGCAAAAAGTGTACTTTATATTCATTACCTCGAATTAGCAGAGGTGTTTTGGATGATTAATGCAACTTTGCATATAGACAAAACAGACAATGTTGTTATCCGTCATTGGGAAATTCCAGAAAAATCCTTCTGATGCGAACATGAAATTACTAAACGGGCGAGACTGGCCTTGCTTGAGAGTTTGGAGAGCAAGGGTATTGGTGACAGCTTCTTAGACTGATGTTGGTACCCTGTTAGATCGCCATGATTTTGTTATTGAATAACTTGACAATTGTTTTACATCTTTGTGTCAAATGTAAACTTGACTGATAACTAGATGGATAGCAAGAGATGTGCAGTAAGAAATAATTGTATATTCAACTACGTCTACTCTAAGCCTAGGCTATGGACCTAGCTAAATCGACTATAATTTTTGTGAATATTCCAGTTAGATAGTCTTTCGGGTCTTGTGAACAGCTAGTGATGTGCCTTGAACGGCCTATGAACAATGGGTTTAACTGCCTTGTTCAATGGCAGAACGACAGATTTTTACGTTGTCAGCTCGGGGATTCGATCCAGCCTTTCGGTTACTAGTCCAACACTCACCACTAGACTACCTGCAACACCTAAGGATTAGGACTGGATTAGGCTATAGTTTCTGTTTTCCTGAGAATGACTTCATATCCCTACCAATTATGCTGTTCGATAGCTAGGATCAATTGTATGGCATTATCTATTTAGTTACCTCGCTGTCTTATCATTTTTGTAAATATTTCTGTTAATTTAGGCTCCAGCAAAGCAGGTAACGTTAGCTAGCCATTAGCAATCAAACCCCCCCTACTAGTTAGCATCCTAATAGCGTATATTCTTGGTTAGTTAGCTAGGCTGTAGCGTAATGCCATTGCTGGATAAACTAGACCAGCGTTTCCAAAACACAGCCATGGTTTTGCCCAAGCACTACCCCGTGTAGAGCTGATTCAATTAGTTAATCGTTAACTACAGTACCGAGTTTGGGAAACGCTGGGCAAATCGTTATGTTGAGCGGCATAGTATTAGCCCCATTGCCAGCGGTTGACTAGACAATACATGCATGTCATGATGTGTTAGCGCATGTGTATGCTTTTTTTTATTGCTAGTTTTGATGCACGTAATGTTATCAGACTACGGAACCACACAGATAGCCTTTAACTGATGTGAGAGAAATGTCTGTTTACCGGTGTCTGGTGGTGAGATGTTTTTCGGGTTATCACTGTCGCTTTTCACCACTGTTTTCTCCTCCTGCCGGTGTCTTCCACGCCAGCTGCATAAACACAGCTTGATCCTTCCGAGCTAAAACAAAAGGATACGCGATATGTGTATAGCCTAATAGCTAACCTTAAGCTAGCTAGCTACATTTTTTCCTGAACTGGCACGTTCCATAAACCAAATCGCCTCAACCTCGCTGTCCGTGTGTTCAAAAACTCCCGCTGGACACGACTCGTGTGCAATGTTCAACCAGCTGTTATCGTGTTTTGTAAGTAAATCTAAACTTCCTTCAAATGTGATGGTACTTCAGAGTCCATTCATTGAGAAAACGTTGACTGAAATTCCCTTTACAGCTATTGTAAGGGCAGTTGTATAGCTAAACTTGCTATCAAACTGGAGCCTCTCGCTAAACGATTTGTAACGCCACTTCCAAGAGAGAATCTGCTGCGGAGTGAATCGTGATTGAGAACGCGCAGAGGTTCGTGACCGTGTGCGCGCTCTCGTGGAATGAGCGTATGTAGACCAGCATGCTCGGTCACAGGACATTGCGCATCAATCAGATTGCAATTTTTTAAAACATACATAAAATGAGAAAAAAAGCCACTTCATATTTTACTAGGCTGCAAGGTGTAGGCTAAATATTGTATGAACTGAAGAGGTTTGTTTAAATGAAACATATATAATCCTCAAGGATACTCCTTCATAATATGTTGGGAAAGTCTGGTTGGCTACATTTTATGCATTCTTTTTTATGCACTACATACACTAATTAGGTTGGAAACCCAGCTCTGAAACTATCATCTTTGTAGTGTATTTTTACCCGACAACTCTGCCATCCTCTGGAGCTTGTCTAAATGGCACCATCTAGATTAGCATAATTTACACTGGTAGTTACTGTAGATGTTGCCTTGGAGAATAGCCTACATGTACTTGAATTGAGCTGAAACATAAGCCAGAAAAAGTCAGAAAAATGGCAGGTATGACTGTGAGAGGAAAGTCTCCTTTCATAGTTTGCTTCAAAATGACTGAAGAAGCTTGCCCACAGAGATATATTGCCCATGGAAGGCACAGGGGCACATGCCCACTAAGATTTGTCCTGTTAAAAAATAAATAATGATAACAATATACAGTACCTGTCAAAAATGTGGACACATCTACTCATTCAAGGGGGTTTCTTTATTTTGACTGTTTTCTACATTTTGGGTGCAATCTGAGGCTGGTAACTCTAATGAACTTATCCTCTGCAGCAGAGGTAACTCTGGGTCTTCCTTTCCTGTGGGAGACAGTTTCATCATAACGCTTGATGCTTTTTGCGACTGCACTTGAAGAAACTTTCAAAGTATTTGATATTTTCATGATTGACTGACCTTCATGTCTTAAAGTAATGATGGACTGCCGTTTCTCTTTGCTTATTTGAGCTGTTCTTACTATAATATGGACTTGGTCTTCTACCAAATAGTGCTTATCTTCTGTATACCACCCCTACCTTGTCACAACACAACTGATTGGCTCAAACGCATTAAGAAGGAAAGAAACTCCACAAATTAACTTAACACGGCACACCTGTTAATTGAAATGCATTCCAGGTGACTATCTCATGAGGCTGGTTGAGAAAATGCCAAGCGTGTGCAAAGTTGTCATCAAGGCAAAGGGTGGCTGGCTACATTGAAGAATCTAAAATCTAAAATATATTTTGATTTGTTTAACACTTTTTTGGTTACTACATGATTCCATATGCGTTATTTCATAGTGTTGATGTCTTCACTATTATTCTACAATGTAGAAAATAGTCAAAAATAAAGAAAAAACATTGAATGAGTAGGTGTATGCAAACTTTTGACTGGTACAGTATAGATTTTTAAATGGTTGTTGTTTCTCTGTAATATTGCTAGCCACCTAGCAATTTTACAAAGTTGGATTTAGCTAGCCCAGATAGGTTTCCGATCTCCCAACCTCATAACTAGCTACCAATAAGCCATTTCAGGCTATCAATCAAGTTAGAGTAGTTATCTTGTCTAACTATCTTAGCTGGCATGCCTGCTGGCAAGGTTGATAGATTTTAGAAAAGCAAGAAATAACTAAATGTACTGAATAAGACTCACATTCCTTTCAATCTTTTACCCATATTTTAACAGAGATGCGGAAAAGCATATTTAGATTCTTTAAAAACAGAACTACCATTCAGTAGTCCATTCAGGCTAGACAGCTCAATAGATATGCTTAGATATGCAGACAAATTGACATTTTACACAGAATTAATCATAATGATTATGCCTCTAGATGAAAAGCTGTTTGGGGTGTTTGAAAAATGCACAATTCTCTAACTTCCAGACAGGGGGGCCTAGCCATCCTCAAGTACTTTGTGCCCCAACAGATTTTTGGAATGCATGATGCCCCCGCTTGCCTATATGGACTTGTCAATGCTTTCCATTGACAGTAGATGAGCCTTCAACTAGGCCTACATCTGTCGCGTGGTAATGGGTAAACGCAGTCTGGCACTCTACCTAAACGTCAATCAATCCTTGATTGCAGCCTGTTTAGATAGAGTGCCACACATTGTTTTGGCCACCACACCAAATTGGCTCAGGAAAGGCTTGGCTTCGTCTGTGTCCCCAAAGGCAGTACAGTAGCATTTTGGTGCCTGGGGTAAATAAGAGGCAAGCTACTGTACAAATGACATAAACAAAATGCAATTTTTTTGACAAGTTTTATTATATCAAAATACAAAACATATCTGAAGCAGAGTAAAGGTTACATGAGACTTTAGCATTCTGAAAATGTCAACTCAATAAGTTCAGCAGAACCATCATAAAATGTGTATGTATGTAGGTGAGAAGGAAAGGGGCCTATAGTTGGTACTATTATCCAATACAGCGCTACAGTACCTTGGACAGCAGGGCAAACATCTCAGTAGACATGATTTGCTATTTCTCATGAGCCTCTCTGGCGATTAAACGGACTGAAAACGGACGCCAATCCCAAATTGAGCCCTTGGCCCTACCTCCTGGCACCTGTGTAAGTCTGAAAGCATCAGATAGCTAGAGCAATATGGTAACAGCTCCACCTTGTTCTCTGATGGGCTAGTTGGACATTTTGCCAGAAGTGGAGCAAAGAAGTGGAGCCAGAAGTGGGGCGAAGGGTGTGGTACCTAGAGGGCCCACCTTAAAAATCTTTAAATAATCATTTAAACGATGATGTACCAAATAAAAAACATTTAACACTATAAAACAAGGCTACATTTATATATATTATGATTTCATTAAATTCTGGAATTGGTCCGACCAGGTGTTGCTTATTTTATAAATCTATGTACAGCTTTGTCTGTTGCTATTCCCCCTTGAGGGCCCCCCTGGCCTCGGCCTGCCGGCTGCCGAAGGAACCAGGATCTTCAAAATTATTATTCATAAAAAAATGGTTTAAGATTTTTAGTACTTTTAATAGTTTTAATTTAGTTAACACCCTGCCAGGACTTGAGATATACCTACACAAGGAACAGCCAAATGACGCCTTTTGTCTACATTTTAAACAGCTAATAAATTAATGTAAAATACAGTACCTTCAGAAAGTATTCAGACCCCTTTACTTTTTCCACATTATGTTACATTACAACCTTATTCTAAAATTCATTAAATAGTTTCCCCCCCATCAATTTACGCACAATACCCCATAATGACAAAGAAAAAAACAGGTTTACATAAGAATTCAGACCCTTTACTCAGGACTTTGTTGAAGCACCTTTGGCAGCGATAACAGTCTCGAGTCTTCTTGGGTATGACGCTACAAGCTTGGCACACCTGTATTTGAGGAATTTCTCCCATTCATCTCTGCAGATCCTCTCAAACTCTGTCAGGTTGGACGGGAAGCGTCACTGCACAGCTGTTTTCAGGTCCAGAGATGTTCGATCGGGTACAAGTCCAAGCTCTTGCTGGGCCACTCGCTGGGCCACTCAAGGACATTCAGAGACTTGTCCCGAAGCCACTCCTGCGTTATCTTGGCTTTGTGCTTAGGGTCGTTGTCCTAGTCTCCCAGTCCCTACCACTGAAAAACATCACCACAGCATGATGCTGCCACCACCATGCTTCACCGTAGGGATGGTGCCAGATTTCCTCCAGACGTGACACTTGGTATTCAGGCCAAAGAGTTCAATCTTGGTTTCATCAGACCAGAGAATATTGTTTCTTGTGGTCTGAGTCTTTAGGTCCCTTTTCGCAAACTCCAAGCAGGCTTTCATGTGCCTTTTACCAAGGAGTGGCTCACTCTACCATAAAGGCTTGATTGGTGGAGTGTTGCAGAGATGGTTGTACTTCTGGAAGGTTCTCCCATCTCCACAGAGGAACTCTGGAGCTCTGGAGCTCCGTCAGAGTGACCATTGGGTACATGGTCACCTCCGTTACCAAGGCTCTTCCCCCCCGATTGCTCAGTTTGGCCAGGCGATCAGCTCTAGGAAGAGTCTTGGTGGTTCCAAACGTCTTCCATTTAAGAATAATGGAGGCCACTGTGTTCTTTCTGAAAATTTTGAAAAAGTCAAGGGGTCTGAATACTTTCCGAAGCCACTGTATACCATCACATAAATAATCCATTGTTTGTATTGAGGCAGGTCTTAACATTAAGAAACTAAAAACGTGTTTTTGAATGGCACGAGAAAGAAAAAGTAGGCTATTCTGTATCGAATGATTAGGTTGCACTGTAGCCCTTAATCATGACCATAAGTTCCATTACATTACACATACTGTAAGAGTCATTGGACGAAGGCGTCTTCTGTATGGGGGAGTTTTGTTACAAGCCCTGACGCTCGGTCTGAACATTAACACGCATCGCTTGCGGTATGGTTTTGGAAGCATAAGGACCTTATCCTTCATATCAGCAAAAAATAAATAATAATAAAAAAGGTTAAATTGATACACGCCTTTATAGGGTTAGGGTTAGTGTTCCTCTCTAATGTTTTAAACCCCACCCCCTGTGGCGAAACACAAGCTCTGCGCCTGCTTGCACCTATCCAATCCTTTGATATCTACACGTGCCAGGTGGGGATAAAGGGCTAGAGGTTGACGTGAGATTGGATGAGACTCCTCGCCATACTGCTCCACTATCAACCACAGATAACAGGAAACATGTTTGTTTGCATGGTCACATTTCCCCTTTACAGTACATAAGCATCCCCTGTAATGCTGCATGGGCTGTTACAGTCTCCATTTTTTTGTCTCGTTCCTTAGTGACTGAATCATAGTTTCACACCAAAAGAATGACTTCTTTCACTCTGTGCATTTCTGAACACAACTGATTGATTCATCACAATTCATGTAAAAGTCAGTGAAGCAGGATGACAAGTTGTCATTTGCGACGGCATGTGTTAGTAGAATACCCTTTCTAAGGCTTCACATAAATTCCTGGGGGAGGCATTGGTCTGCCCAGAGAGCACGGGTGAAATGGTGGGAAAATCTGAAAAACAGTATGACACATAAGGCTTTCAGCACCATATACATGTGTTTTTCTTTCTCATACAACAATAATACCAGAAGATGGTGAACAATTAACCCCCTGGGTGGTGCCTCTTGTATTTGTAAATTATTTATGTAGAAAAGCAAAGAAAAAAGTTTGAAATGGTTTGAGTTTAGTCACTTTGAAAATAAATATAAAAATGGTCTATAAAATATTTTCTGAATGGACAGGTGCATTAAATGACATTGATCCATTTGCTTAGAAATCACTCAAAAATGATTTTATAAAACACAAGACAATAAGAAAAAAAAGTGGTCAGTAAACCTACTGCAAATTCCAACATTTCTTTCTGCCAGTTTATGGAAAGCTTTAGAATGATGATGACAATACATTCTGGTTGTTGTGTCTGTGCTGGCAGATGTAAAAAAGTGTACAGCATGATGATTGTGAGTACACAATGCACTCAAATGGCCAGATGAAGGTGAACATTTGATAGTAACATAACATCTCTATGTGAAGATATCCACGATGAGGCATTCTGAGGTACTGAGTTGTCTCCGGCTTTTTTAAGAAGCCCGATAACACAATCCTATTGGAGATAGAATTGAACATTACCCAAAAATGCAGAGAGCTATAAGGAAGACCAAATGAGGATGGAACAATATTTAGCAAAGTACATCTGAACAGTCCTTTGAACATTCATATTGCATTTAGTGAGACATAATGTTGAGAGAAGACGGATGGATGGCGTGGACTTAAATCATACACAGAGGCTACACCAAAAGGGTTAACATTACTGCAGTTGAGTGCTTGTCAACTGACTTGTCAAGCAGTGTTGTACAAACATGTAAAACCCCTTATAATGACGACCAATACTTTGACATATAAAACAGAGCAATCGATGTCTAATGTTGTCCGGCATTAACACCCAATGTACTCTGTACCAAGAACCCCTTGGGGTCATAATAATGAAATGTGTTTCAAATTTATGCCACATCAATTTGCCTTCTCATAAAATGGACGCTGAGGATGTAAGTTCATCTCATCGGATTATTCCCTGGTGCATCAACACAAATTCTTCTGACACAGTAATATCCATTACATACAGTATACGCACACACAAAAACAATGAATCTTTGCCAAATAACTATGACGCAAATTAATTTTTCTAACAATGGCCCTACTTCTAAAGGTTTACCTCAGTTGATACCTTACTAAACTTTCAATGAAATTGCTTTGTATGTCAAATACCATATCAAATATAATTCCCGTACAACACCAAGAAGGGTTTGTTTACTGCCCAAAGGTCTAACCACAATATACCATTTCAGGACGGTTCTACAATAGACTACAACATCATTTGTTGGTAAATAAGCAGGGTGCTCACAATGTGTGTGAAGCAAGAAGTTAACTCACCACTTAAAGCACCACAGAATGCATTGATAATAGCATCAGTTGTTGTCCTGATATAATCTCAATGTCAATATGCTCCACTTATGGATCTCTAGAAAATGTTACTGTCATGTACGGTCTCCAAATTCCATAGCATGTTTATAGTCTGCTGCAACTTTACAAATCAAACCTTTGCAACTATTGAGAGTTCGAGGCAGACAAATATACATTACACAATAAACAATGTGGCTACGTTGGAATCAAAACAAAAAATGTTTTTCAAAGCAGCACTGAAAATATGTACACATGCACTGTAAAATACCTTACTTGCACAGTATGTTGACTAGATGAATATAGATTACACAGTTTGTACTCTGCTGCTATACAGAATGCAAAGGAGCACCTGCATGAAAACCATTGTACTCTCCCTCTTTCCAAAAGCCAATTGAGTCTAAGACAACATACAGGGTTCTTAAGTAGACCAGCAGCAACATTTGGAGCTGAGGATCTGTGGTGGTCTTGGGAACTGACTGGTATAATGATGGACCTATTGTAGAGCCACATAGTCCGACATGATCCCCATTGGCCAAGCTAGCCATGTTAGCATATCCCAAGATCAACTTGACAGGAACGATTCATTGCGGGTAAAATTAAGTGAATAATTCATTCTGGTGCTTTCCAGTTATGCTTCAAGATGCAAAACTCTGTATCTTTATCGTAGTCTGTAATAAACTGATGACACTTGCACAATTTTTTTGATATTTATTTTGCACAGAACTGAAATGGTTTGTCTCAAAGGCATTTATGAGTCAGTGGAATATAAATATTCTCTACTTGTATGATTCTGTTTTGCTAAAAAAGAAACAAATGGGTATAAAAAAATAAAACAAAATAATACACAGTGAAAACAATTAACCCCAAATGTGGATTCGACCATCCACTTTGGTACATACTGTATTTAATATTTTTGTATTCTATATTGGTTTGATTTATAACATTAAATATTAAACTAATTTGTAGATTTTAGAAGAATTCAGTCACTCACAGAGATCTATTGGTCTGCTTCATGTTACAATGTCCCACTGAAACAGACCGTACACTACTCAGTTCCTACTCACTCAGCCATATACTCGGTGTGCATCATATTCTCATATACAAAAAATATGACAAGGTATACTTTTTTAAACATTATTTATACTGTGTGACAAAAGTGTATGCTTCCTCTTGCATCTTCTGTAGTCTTTTGAGTATTAGCACATTAGCACATTTGTGTTTACTTGTTTACTAGTAACCCATAAGGTATAATTGTATAATCATATACCGTATATCTTGTTAGGCCTCGACTTGACTGTGTACTGTACTGTGCAGTGTCTTCAAATTCCTCATACTGTCATTTCCTTGGGGAGGCATAACGGTTTGGCATTTTGTTATACGGCTATGTTTTGGTTTTACAAAATGTAGTGTGGAACTCAGAGATTGGAGTATGGGAGAGCACCAGCGATATATATTCAAAACAACAACAAAGTGTGCTTTACCAGATTAAGTAAAATGACAAAAATAATTACTCAAATAACACAGTCCTTGAAAACTTGTGTTTTAGCACCAGATGTTCTTACTCTTCAGACTTATTTAATGAATTAGGCATACAACAAGTATCAAAAGACATAGCTTTACAATGCTCTCTAATGGTATCTGTTTTGCTATCAAGTAGTAACATCAATCCTTGGGGACAGCAAACCACAATTGCGCTCATATCTAAGTTCAAACCAACCAAGCCAGTACTATAAGAAATAAGGACCGAACAAATCCTCTTCCATAGAGCAAACAATTATGATGACAGTTCCTGTTACATAGTGATGGTAACGCTTTACTTGACACCCAGCGTCATAACACGTTATGACACAGTCATAATCATGTCATAACAGCTGACATTAACTTGTCACCTGTTGTGACAGTATTGCATTATTTTATGGTTGGTTATGACACCTACATAAGAGTGTCAAAACCCACAAAACCTACCACACATGGCAAAACACTCCATTACACCATAGCCAACATGTCAACAGTATGTTTATGTTATATTCAATTTTCTGAAATTTACGATATTAAATTATTATAATTGCGCACAAATTGATGTCAGACATGCACCTACCCCAATGCTCTGGTTTGCTGATGACTGGGATGAATGCAGGAGCAGATTTCAGCAGGACAAGACACCCTCTTTTTGACTGATGACTGACATAAGGGCATGTACGTGATAGGCCTATCTGGCTTATGACGGTCATAATGCTTTTTACAGTGTCGTAAAGTGTATGTTCTTATTCCAAGTAAAGTGACACAGGAGGGTCATAATGCTTTTTGACAGTGTCATAAAGGGCATTTTCTGCAAGTTATTTAAAAGATGAAAAAAAAAATAAAAAAAATAAAACATGACTGTTAAGAATGAATTACAATAACAACAAAGGACTTAACAAACTTTCAAATAAAAGGAAACTTGTTGGCAGGGAAAAACACATTTGAATACATGTGGGTTATGACACTTATGTAGGTGTCATAACCAGCCATAAAATTATGAAATATGTGTCACAACAGGTGTAAATATATGGGTTATGACAAATTATGAAATGATGACCGTGTCATAACGTGTTATGACGCTGGGTGTCAAGTAAAGTGTTACCGGAGTTATTTTACTAACCCAATATGACCGATATCAGACGACCTCTGAGAATGGTCCAGATACACCACAAAAATAGCTATTGCTAATGACAGACAGTATCATGTCATTAATAACTGTACAATTTTCAACTGTACAGTTCAGATGTGCTCCTCTATATCATATAACAGCTTGTATATCTCCTTTGTGACTAAAGTCATGTACACAAATGCCCCAAACATAAGGACAATCCCAGTTACACATGATTAAGTGGGTGAAATAATACACTGTAGCTCAGTTGGTAGCGCATGGAGCTTGCAATGCCAGGATAGTGGGTTCGATTCCCGGGACCACACGTTTTTTTGTTTTTGACATGACTAAGTCGCTTTGAATAAATGTGTCTGATAAATGTAATATATTATATTATTATTATTATGATCGGAGTGTATCGGAGTGTATTCACACACAACACACAGAGCTTGGTTATTACATGTGATATTCAGTGCATTGTCTTGAAATTTCAAAAACTATATCTATATATTATTATGAAAATGTTTAGACTTCACTTGAACTTAAATAACTTATTTCAGCATTATAAATGGTACAATACATTCCACTGCTTTAGTCCGTGGCATGATTAGGCAGCAACTGAACTCATTATTAAAGCAAAAATATTAGGCAAGCATCATATTTTCGCCTAAGACAACCAATCATTGGTCCACATTCCCTTGAATGGGAAGTGACACTATCCATTGTGATATACAATAACAGGCTCTACTTCAAATCCCAACTGTGGGAGAGGTGGATCAATGTATGTGCTTTGATTGCATCTTAATGTTAGCAAAAAAGCTATTATTTCATTCAAATGTTCAGGTTTGTCAGTTTTGTGATATCAAGATCCCTCTCCTGCGACAGAATTCCATACTCAATATCAAAAGCTGTCTTATATCCAGTGACTCAGCATATGGGCAAATGTATAATATTCCCCAAAATATTGATTATAATGACCTCTAAATGAGTGTTTGTTTTTACACATCCTCTCTTCTCTTACACACATATACATATATATACACAAACACATGTATTATATATATGTATATATATATATATATATATATATGTATATATATATATATATATATATATATATATATATATATATATATATATACATACACACACACACACATTATATATATATTTTGAGTATCGTATATGCATTCTTTCTCTTTTCACAGCAGCAATCAGACACTTCACCATGCAATGATCTCTCTGCTATACACTATGTACATGTTAATCCATATACATTGCACATTAAATTGTATATATTTGTAGGGTAGCCTAGTGGTTAGAGCGTTGGACTAGTAACCGGAAGGTTGCGAGTTCAAACCCCCGAGCTGACAAGGTACAAATCTGTCGTTCTGCCCCTGAACAGGCAGTTAACCCACTGTTCCCAGGCCGTCATTGAAAATAAGAATTTGTTCTTAACTGACTTGCCTGGTTAAATAAAGGTAAAATAAAAAAAATAAAAATAAAAATTTTCAAGAGGGACATTCTACTGCTCCACTTCCCTCATGCTTTACTGTATATTCTTAATTTTAAACATCAAAATAATTTGACTCTGTGGAAATCTCTTGTGAAGGCCATTAATGATTAAATGACTACATTGTGAAAAAAAGCAATGGGGTAACTCGCCCTATCTGGATAATTATGGTCAATATTTAAACATTTTAAATGTTTTGAATGTTGGTGATTTTTTGTGTGCTCGCTGAAAGCAAAAACACTAATGTTATTCAACACTTCAGTTGAAGAGCCCAGGATTTGTGGAAATCAGCTCTGATTACATTGATTTGCCCAAAGTCAATACTGAAACGCTTGCCTTATACATATGTTTGTCCTCAGAAACTTCCCTCACCATTGAGTTGAGTTTAGTCAGCGACTAACATAGCAGACACATGTACAGAAACAGAATATGACACACAGAGCCCTTGCTAGCTTTAGGGGGATATTCTACAAATATCTGCAAAAGGCCAGTTTGCATTTTCGTCTGATTTCTACATTATTCTGCTGGTACTTCAAGGGCCACAATGTATTGTAGAGTTACTGTGTAAATAATGCAACAATGTATCAATATATTTGCTGTGGTTCATGTTCCAATATAGGCAAATGTCTAAAATGACCATGGTCATTCAATAGGTTTCTTTTGGCTGACAAAGTGTTTGACTGGGATGATGGTTAAATTCAGTGATAGAATTGTTCCATTTTAAATGGGACTTGGTTTCTCTCAGAAACAAAGTAAATTTTCAATAATATACACTACCGTTCAAAAGTTTGGGGTCACTTAGAAATATCCTTGTTTTTGAAAGAAAAGCACATTTTTTTGTCCATTAAAATAACATCAAATTGATCAGAAACATTTTGTAAATGACTATTGTAGCTGGAAATGGCTGATTTTTTAATGGAATTTCTACATTGGTGTACTGAGGCCCACTATCAGCAACCATCACGCCTGTGTTCCAAGGACATGTTGTGTTAGCTAATCCAAGTTTATCATTTTAAAAGGCTAATTGATCAATAGAAAACCCTTCTGCAATTATGTTAGCTGAAACAGCTGAAAACTTAGATTAGCTAACACAACGTGCCATTGGAATACAGGAGTGATGGTTGCTGATAATGGGCCTCTGTACGCCAATGTAGATATTCCATTTAGTTTCCAGCTACAATAGTCATTTACAACATTAACAATGTCTACACTATTTCTGATCCATTTGATGTTATTTTAAAAGGACAAAAAATTGGCTTTTCTTTCAAAAACAAGGACATTTCTAAGTGACCCCAAACCTTTGAACGGCAGTGTATGTCTCTTAACTTAAGTTTACTCACATTTAAGTGAGTCAAAGTGAAATGGGTTTATGAAAGAGGCTTACGTTTTCAAAGAACCTGGCACAGGCTAACAAAGAGCCCACAGAGTGTCCTATTTTCTTGCATGGAACAAAATGTTTTGTTTTTATTGTGAGTCCTAATTATTCACATGTCCCTCGGTCCTCACCAGCCACTAAATTCAGCACCAATATCAACGCTGTTATTTCACCAGAATGAATGACTTGCCCGGAGTAGTTCTCTGATACTGATGACAGTACTGTGACACTGCAAGCTAGAAATACAGTCAATACTAAGTCAATGGGTGATCAAATCTGCCATAAGCTTCCAGTATCAAAATCACACAGCCCAACTAGACCTAACAAACTTGTCAAATTGTGATAATAATAAGGATTCATAGCCAGAATATGAATTAAACTATAACAATATTCCCTTTGAAAGTATTACATTAAATAATAGCTTGACCATTTTCACAACAAAAGCATCTTAAAACGAACATTGCATGTAGCATTAAATATTACATATTCTTACTAGAACTGGACAATAGTTGAGAGATGATACTCTTTAAAGTGTGAATTACCTCGACAATGACATGAATTGTTCCTTATCTGAACCACTGCCAATTGCTTTGGCGCAAGTAGTCACCCTTGTGGAAAAAGTGTTCTACATAAATACGATTTTCATTTATGAAATCCAAAATATTATGTAACTGCCTGCATATGTTGTCCAACTTATTTAAAATATATAATTTCATAATACATTGGGCAATATATGCTATAATTGTATGTACAATATATTTAAATATATTTCATATTATAGAACATGTTCCTTGCATTTTGGATCTTCATTTTGATATAATTCTTTTGACGGAGGGTTTGAAAATGAATGGCCGTGACATAATAAGCAGCTACATATTTTCTTGTAAAACATTTGACATATTTCTGAATGCTACTGCCATAACAAACCACCTTGATGTTGACTTCACGTGTACAATTTGTGTTGAAATATCTACCTTTCAAACAGCTGAATTGATTAAAGCTTTACAGCTTCGATAAATCCTGTTGGATCAACACAAACTAAGGAAGATTTCAAGATCACCAGACTCAGAAGAGAATAGTATGCTAATTAGTGAAAGTATCATCCTATACTGACAACAGTGTCATTGTGATTACAGGTGCAATGTTGGGGATTAACTGATTATTACAATATCCTGATTCTGCTGTCTGCACCAAAGGTAACTCTCGGGTTCAGTTTAGCCACAAATTGGTAATAAACCAGCCAAGTCCTGTACTGTCAAACAAAAATTAAGAAATGGTGGCCATTTGACACAAAAAAAGTCCAACCGAACACACTAACCTGGCTCCATAAAACCACAGTATAACTTTGAGACATTCCTCTTTAGCTACGTTTTTGTCTTCATTTAAATGTTTAAGGTACACGACTTGGCATCTAGCCCTCACAATATGTAATATGTTTATGCTGTAAAATACATACGCAGACAAAGTATAAAAGTTCAACATATGAAAACATTAAATAAACATGAGCATTGTCATCCATGATTCGGACTCAATCTACACATCCTGCTTAAAAAGCACCAAGATGGATGTTGAAAGGCGTATGTACAGAGCATGTTGTTTAATGGTTATACTGCACCAACCTTAAAACATCAAGTATGATCAATTACAGTATCATTTCAGATTGGTGGTATAGCTGTCATTCCTCTGAAAGTAGCAATACCACTTTCAGATTCAATGACCTTGTTAGCACCTGAAGTTGCAACTCTTAAGTGCCTTTATTGTACAGTATCAATAAGATACCCAATGAGAGACTTTGCTGGAAAGTATCGGCTTGCTGGAGATTTGTTAATATACCCGAATCTAAGTGCTAGCTTTCCATAATCAGAGACATTTCAAACCAACAGTGAACCAAACGTTTGAACCAAAATATATGAATAGGTCTCAAGTGCACAGTAGCACCTGTGTTCCTACATGTATGGGTGAAACCATTCCTAACACCCCTCTCCTTCTCTGACCATCACCAGATCACCCCCCATTGTCATGACTCACATGGTTCAGCTTTAATGAGTTCAGATTTAATATGTCTATATCTATATGATAATGAAATATGTCGATTTATAAAAAAGAAGCACCCTTCAATGACAGAAAAACACATTTGAGAAAATAAAAACTTTAGCAGCTCTGCGTAGCCCTGTTATGCCACAAGAAGCCCCTCCATTGATCTTTCTATAGGGGAATAGACAACATTAATACAAGCACATGAAGAGAAAAAATGCCAAGGCTACAAATACAGGAAATGGCCAACAAAGGCAGTTACTTTCATAAACAAATAGAAAAAAATAAAAATAAATAAACCGAAGCAGGCAACCAGAAGAAGCCCTATAAAGGCCATCATAAGCCTTTTGTTCATTGAGTCAGGCCCTCCCATATGAATGAAAAAAATACTATAGTATACTATGGCACAAAATCCTATCCTCCTCTCAGTACAGTACACGTTGTTTTTATTGATTAAGGAAGTTGTAGTATTTTTGGCATTACTATAGTACTTTTTAAATAGGAGATGGAGCCCTCAGAACTACTACACAAGGCTACAAAGTGTGCTAGTAGAAGTGAAGATGGTATCAAATAAAGAGCAGTAAAAGCCAAGATTTTGCTCCAGTGCAAAACCCTTTCCCAGACAATGCGACAGACCCAAAGTCCAACCTGAATAGTAACTAGGGCAGTAGCATGTGTTGTATAGAATGTGTGAGGTTGCATGTGTGTGGTTGCATGCCTTGAGTGGCATACAGTACAGTACACTTCTGTTTAAATGGAGCCTAATCCCAACTTAATCCCTTCCCCTCGCTCTATTCAAAATAGATCTATGAGCCTATGTGCTTAGTTTACGACAGATCTTCCCCACAAGGGGAATTAATGACCATTCCTTTATGGGGTTAAGTGATAATGAAATGGAATTGAAGTTTATACAGAATAACTAAAATGTACAATCAACTTCTAAATGATTCCAAGAGAATGATTGATGGCGGCAACTGTACGTCCACAATATATCATATACTATTTGTAAAGCATAACATGCTCCATTTCCCTAATAGTCATTATGAACACCTCATTTATGGTGTGTCAAAAGACCAGAGACCAGAGATAGATTTTTGATGAGCATGATATCATTCTACAACTGTAAGTAGACCTACATCAACCCAAACATACTATGGTATACAGTGCCTTGCGAAAGTATTCGGCCCCCTTGAACTTTGCGACCTTTTGCCACATTTCAGGCTTCAAACATAAAGATATAAAACTGTATTTGAAGAATCAACAACAAGTGGGACACAATCATGAAGTGGAACGACATTTATTGGATATTTCAAACTTTTTTAACAAATCAAAAACTGAAAAATTGGGCGTGCAAAATTATTCAGCCCCTTTACTTTCAGTGCAGCAAACTCTCTCCAGAAGTTCAGTGAGGATCTCTGAATGATCCAATGTTGACCTAAATGACTAATGATGATAAATACAATCCACCTTTGTGTAATCAAGTCTCCGTATAAATGCACCTGCACTGTGATAGTCTCAGAGGTCCGTTAAAAGCGCAGAGAGCATCATGAAGAACAAGGAACACACCAGGCAGGTCCGAGATACTGTTGTGAAGAAGTTTAAAGCCGGATTTGGATACAAAAAGATTTCCCAAGATTTAAACATCCCAAGGAGCACTGTGCAAGCGATAATATTGAAATGGAAGGAGTATCAGACCACTGCAAATCTACCAAGACCTGGCCGTCCCTCTAAATTTTCAGCTCATACAAGGAGAAGACTGATCAGAGATGCAGCCAAGAGGCCCATGATCACTCTGGATGAACTGCAGAGATCTACAGCTGAGGTAGGAGACTCTGTCCATAGGACAACAATCAGTCGTATATTGCACAAATCTGGCCTTTATGGAAGAGTGGCAAGAAGAAAGCCATTTCATTTCAGAACTTTTTGGAAACAATGCAAGACGTTATGTTTGGCGTAAAAGCAACACAGCTCATCACTCTGAACACACCATCCCCACTGTCAAACATGGTGGTGGCAGCATCATGGTTTGGGCCTGCTTTTCTTCAGCAGGGACAGGGAAGATGGTTAAAATTGATGGGAAGATGGATGGAGCCAAATACAGGACCATTCTGGAAGAAAACCTGATGGAGTCTGCAAAAGACCTGAGACTGGGACGGAGATTTGTCTTCCAACAAGACAATGATCCAAAACATAAAGCAAAATCTACAATGGAATGGTTCAAAAATAAACATATCCAGGTGTTAGAATGGCCAAGTCAAAGTCCAGACCTGAATCCAATCGAGAATCTGTGGAAAGAACTGAAAACTGCTGTTCACAAATGCTCTCCATCCAACCTCACTGAGCTCGAGCTGTTTTGCAAGGAGGAATGGGAAAAAATGTCAGTCTCTCGATGTGCAAAACTGATAGAGACATACCCCAAGCGACTTACAGCTGTAATCGCAGCAAAAGGTGGCGCTACAAAGTATTAACTTAAGGGGGCTGAATAATTTTGCACGCCCAATTTTTCAGTTTTTGATTTGTTAAAAAAGTTTGAAATATCCAATAAATGTCGTTCCACTTCATGATGTGTCCCACTTGTTGTTGATTCTTCACAAAAAAATACAGTTTTATATCTTTATGTTTGAAGCCTGAAATGTGGCAAAAGGTCGCAAAGTTCAAGGGGGCCGAATACTTTCGCAAGGCACTGTATATATTGTGACCAATTTGATTTTTACATTCAGAATTATTCAAATTGTGTCAAATTTGAACAAATAAAATGCTTAAATAAGTAATAAGAATAACAAAAACATACAGTTGTGTTCAGCTAGCTGAGCCTTGTCATTGTGGTGCCATGTCCTGTGCTCTGAGGTATATTTTGTAGGACGTAATTGAGAACCTTGTGTGGATGGGATGAGTCTCTGGGAAGTGATAGAGGGCTGGCAGAGTGAGGCAGGTGAGGAGACTAGGGTGAGCAAGGTGCTGTAAACTGAGACCTAACTAGGCTTCATGGGCTGTTTTGACACTGAGGCCATGAGCTAAGCCTCTTCTGCAAACAACAAAGTAATACTGTAGTATAAAGATGAGATAGAAAATGAAAACGTCAGACAGATGGGTCCTTATCTAAATGGTTAGAAAATGTGTTTGAAAATAATAAATGTTGAAGCACACAATATTGCTTTCCACAAATTAAATGTTTTGCACTGGAGTAAAACTTTTGAAGACATTGGGTAGCCACTGTTTTAATTTCTTAAAAAAACAAATGTAAACCATTGATTGATGCTGGGGAATGAGCAAACATTTAGACTGAGGGGTCATTTTCCAGGTGGGGTTATGTGGCATGTTGGGGAAGAGTGTAACCTGACTCCCCCACAGGCTCAGAGGAAAGTGACATGGTCTGGGTCCATGTTGTCCATGCTGGCCAAAATGGCCTTCTGGTCCTCCTGGGGTGGGCGGCGGAACAGCAGAGCGGAGAAGCGGGCATACGGGTCCTGTCTGATGGGCCGTTTCTTCTTCTTGCGGAGGTAGAGAACTTCTTCGGGCTGGAGTACCTGAGAGGTGTAGTCCTGCTGGGTCTGAGAGGTGGAGACACCTGGAGGATGGGAGGGGGATAGCAACAGGCAGGTCAGAGGTGAGAGAGCCTTAGGATAAGAGCGTCAGGATAAGAGGGCAGAGGTAGAGAATAAGGGTCCTGGTTGCTATCGGACAGACATTGGGCGGGAAGGTAAGGAATGCAAAACACACAGGAAACAATGAGTCAAAAGACAGGGTGGTTGAGTTAGAAAATGAGCTCAGTTCCAATCCAGGGTAAATACTTTACACTGTACCACTCCCCATACCATACCACCATGTATGGTTATTTGTGCACAATAACCTTGGAAAGTGGATACTTATCTTAGGAGGGTTCAACTAAGTTCATGGAAATGCAACGTGAATAAGTGAGACATTGAATTGTATGATTCAAAAGATAAATGCTGTTAACTGATCATCTACAGTCATTTGATACCGGTGTAAGTATTACTATAATTTCTGTCATGATTATGGAGAAAGTTGGTGTCAAAGTTAGGTTTCTGGAGAATTGCAGAACTCATTAGGGAACTACCTTGGTGTTCCCACCACTACGGCAGAGTAATAGAGATGAGAAAAGTATCACACCATACTACCTTATCACACCATGGTGACGTGCCGCTGAGTAGATAGCATAGTATGATGCATATATGTAATCTGATTGACGCCTGTGAAAGAGGAAGTCCTTGATAATCCTGTTGTGATGAAGTCTCTCAAAACATAGATGGCAATTGAAAACAAATTTGAGTCTGCCAGACACAATATCTGTCAAATGTGTGGTATGTTAAATGTACATGTTAATCAACCAGCGTCTTACATCAGGACCATACATCCACAATGTCAGAGGCCTCACCTGTTTTTCTTCTGGACTTGGAGTTGTTGTTGTTGACCACCATCGTCTTCTTGGCCTTTTTAATACGTTGGTATCTCAGTGCATCAAACCTCTCAGACCCCGCAGGGGCACTCGGCGCACCTCGACGACTTCTGAACAAAAAAAGGAGAGAGAACACATGTAACCCTGACGAACTTCTGTCAAGTGGGCCTTTCCTTCTACATGAGGCACTAAAAGTTCAAGAACCAAACCTTCTGAAGTCAGCTTCACATTACCTAAAGTTTGGAGCAATGTGACACACCTGAGGTTTTTGACTGAACCAAGCTAATAGTTTGGTCAAACAAAATCAAGAGGAATGTTTGTGTGACTTGAATCTACAGTGTTGCTGTATTTTACACAATCTGTCCTATGATTTGTTGAATCTGAAAATAACAGGTGCAAATTTGAAAGAATATTGCAATTTGTAGAACATGAATGAGTATTCTCAGCCATCTCTTTTGTCTGCAGTCTTCCAGATACTGAGGCACTTTAAAACGGCAGCCCACAGATTCTGCACAAACACAACAGGTTCTCACAAGGCACGGAAAACAAATAGCATCACAAAGGGGCTGTCCTCCAGCTGTGGCTGCAGAGAGAAATGGAAGGCTGTTAGTGGAGGAGGGAAATCACAGCTGAGCGACAAAGCATCATCAATATGTATTCATAGACATGGATACTGTCTACAATGGGCTTCACCATGCTGACAGGGGGAGAGATGGCGGGAGGGGAAATGGCTACTTGGGAACAGTCACATAACGAAAGGTAAGCCAAAACCAAAACTAAGCACTCGGACAACAAATGTAACAAGAGTTTAATCAGATACTTGTTCTTAAAAATAAAATAATGAATAGCAATATTTAGCGATGGCATGCATGGCAGTTTGCACATGGAACAGGACTTTAAAGGGGAATACTGTGAAAAGCACTTCATAGGGCTGTGGTGTGGACCTAAAAATTCTACTTTCCCCACAATATCAAAGAAGTGCATCAACAGTTTTGGAAGGACACTTGCTTCACTTGGTAGTGAGAACTGTTCTGTAGTCCAAACTTACAAGTGTAATTAGGTTATTTGCGTGCTTTGTTTCATACTGACTGGAGCGAAGGGAGTTCAGACGGCTAATCACATCAAATATTTCCTAAGAGTATAGGTCCAAAATATTTTCATTTTGGTGTCATCATACAAAAACACCCTGAATAAGAAAGGATAATATGTCTCCTGCTTGAGAGGAATGCCAAGAATGTATATGTTAAAGAGGACCTAACAGAGTGCCCATTGCCATAAGACCAGACGAGAGAGTTATACTTCTACACTCTTAGAAAAAAAGTTGCTATCTAGAACCTAAAAGGGTTATTTGGCTGTCCCCGTAGGGCAACCCTATGAAGAACCCTATTTGGTTCCAGATAGAACCATTTTAGTTCCATGTAGAACCCTTTCCACAGAGGGTTCTACATGGATCCCAAAAGGGTTCTATCTGAAACCAAAAACAGTCCTACCTGGAGCCAAATGGAACCCTTTTTTCTAAGTGTGTACAGCCTGGACAACTTATAATATACACTTGGGTAGGCTTAGAAAAATGCTGTTACAATTGTTATCATATTTGTCAGATAAATATTGTTTTCCTCTGATATCTACTACTCATTCTTACTGAAGACACAAAAGAAGGAACAAAAAAAGGAGAAGTGCAGCTAAGCTGCCAAGGTAACACCATCATACAGTACATCAGAACAGAAACATTTTGTCTGGGGCCTGCTTGTGCAAGGACTTTCTTGCAGCTTTTGTTGTGTACATGTCAGCCGTCATGGTAGTAAATCAAAACAATCCTCATCGAAAAATGACAAGTGTTGTTAGCATACATCTCTCAAGCATGAAGTTGTGTCAGGGATACGTGTCTAATCTCCAAATCAATTATCATAAAAGGTGACATATGCATACGTATGTCAGAATGCATACATTATTGAATACTGCAGAACTCAAAATGCATAGCTACTTTGAAAAAAAGGAAAAACTAAAAAACGGAGATGAACTTGACTGGAGTAACAAACTTAACAAAGCAAGACCCAATGACTCGTATTCCCCTTTAAAGGACGAGGTGATTCAAAGCCCCACCTGCTGCCCCCCCCCCTTTCAGACATGGATCCAACCCTTACCTATTGTGGTGTAGAGGACCTGGTCACAACAACGCTGCCCAGATAGCTGAGATCAATAAAAAACAAAGCAGGTAAGACTCCAGGAGCCATCAAGAACGACCAACTGCCCCTAATCAATAATGATGGAGACATTGCAACACATGAAAGCGGACAGATCCCTGCAACACACTTCGCCCAACAAGCCTCCCCTGGCAGTCAGACCTGGGGGTGTCCTGGGGGCAATGGAGGGGTGGGGGTGGGGTTGGGGTGAAAGGTTCAGGGAAGAGGCGGTTCATGCAGTCAGGTTACTAAGGATGAAGATGGGCCCCCCTGTGCCTGCTGAGATGGACTCTCCTAAAAGCACCCTCTGCATTATAAATAAGGAGTCCTAAAAGGCCTAAGAGTTATACACAGCAATGGCATTTGTTTTGTCTGAGAGTCAATTGGGATGCACATATGGGATTCCTCCTGTTGGGTGAAAGCAGGGTAAAGCATGACACACATGGAAAACCAGGGATCCTGTGGTGATGTCCCTCTGATTCCAGGCTTTTAGGGGCGTGTATCAAACAAACTGCGCAATGCATTTTAAATGGTTTAGATAATAATGGCATTTTCTCCAAAGACTTGCTGTAGCCCCGAAAGGTCTGTAAGGTAATCTGTGAAGCAAAACATTTCTCTTCTCAGGTCACAAAGTAGTTGTTCCACCGAGTCCAAATTTAGAGGAAAATGTGCAAATTGTGATTTGTTAAAAGACAAGTTTGGTACAGCACTTGCTTCACAGATTCCATGGATGGATATTTGAAAGTTGATTTCTGATATGAAAAGCAGCGTTAATCGATTTGAGAATGACAGAACTCCTAAACCCATCAAATAAATCTATACAGCAAAATGCCATTGCAATCAATTATGTAAGAGTCCCCCGGTCAATTTGTCGTCAAGAACTCGATCCCTTGATGAAATCATATCTCAAGTCTAAAAACTAGAATCAATCGATCTTTACTTAAAAAATGTTTACATTGATATAAAGTCCAACCCCAATTTGACCCTAATTATCCCAATTGTCCTGACAAGTGCATTTAGTAGAACCATAATGGTCCTCAATGTCACTGTGTTCAGAACATAAAGCAACCTAACAATTTTAATAAATGTATACTGGCGCAGATAAGTAATCCCTCCCTGAAGGCCTAGTGCACCTACCCTGAAGCTGACAACTGGGGTGGAGAGGGCTCACACGGAAGGACCTCCTCCTCAGTTCTCCTCTGGGATGGCATCTGCCCAAACATGTTGCTGCTTTCCACGGGGGGTGATGGGGACTGGGACGGGTAACTTGTGGCGGAGGTGGCAAAGGCCATGTGGGAGCGGTAGCTGGGACTTGCCCTTCTGCTACCTTGGCCATGGGCGGGAGAGGACGAGGGAGAGGACCTCCAGGAGAAGCTGGCTGAAGAGGGGGGAAGCAGGGTAATCTCAGACATCTCTGAAGGTATGGAGGGCTGGACAATGCTGGGACGGGGACGGGGTCGCACTACAATCTCTGGGGAGCCCTCGTGGGAACTAAGGGGATTCTGGTTGAGGGGCGAGAGGCGGGAAGGTTGGAGAACCATGATGCTAGGCTCCATCCTACGAGCCTGCCTGGGACTGAGCCGGGGGGTGGGCTCGAACCACCGGGTGTCCAAGCTACTGAATGTGCTAGGGCCACCCATGTGGGCTGCTGGGTCGAGGTAAGGCAAAACTGGCACACCCATACCGTGGCTTGTGTGTCTTAGCTGCCCTAGACTCTGCGCCTCTTGCATAGCTAAACGCTTGGCTGGAAGGCCCCGAGGCTTGAACGTGCTGGGAGACTTGCCTGGATGGCTCTTTGGGGCCTCAAGCTGCAGGACACCGGGGTATGAGGGCACCTGGAGGGAGGAGGGCTGGAAAGCAGGGGGAAGAACATGGGGAGGAGGAAAGAAGGGTTCCCGGTGGAGATGCAAAGGGTGGTGGGGTGGAAAAATGAAGTGGGGCCCTTCCAGACTCGCAAAGGGGAAATCGGGTCTGTGCCAGATCTCCGGGGAGCGAGAGGAAGAGGTGAGCGTCAGGGGAAGAGGGAAGCTTGAGACGCCATAGTGTAGAATATCTCCTTCCCCCATCTCCTCAGGGATGCGGGGGTGACCAAAGGGCCCTTCGGTGTGGTAAGGGGGTGATGACATGACAGAGCTCAGAGGGCTGGTGTCAGGCATGTAGAAAGGGGGTGGAGGCTCGGGTTCCCCAGGGCTGCTAAGGTAACCGTAGAAGTGACCGTGGCCATGGGAGAAGGCTCTGTGGTGCAGGGAGCCTCGGATCTGCCCCGTGGCCTGGAGCCGACTGCTCTCCATGATGGTCATACCTTCCATGGGCCTCTGGAAGCGGGGGCTGTAGGCCGGTGGTTGCAGGTAAGACTCCTGGCTGGAGATTGGGGAGATCTGGTGAGGTCGAAGGGTTGCCATGACAGGGGGCATGGGCCCGGGATCGTCGTTCTCCTCGTCCGACTGGCGGAATTCGGGATAGAGGTCCGATTCTTCAACAAAGGGGAAGCCCTCGATTCGCCTGGGCTTGATAGACATCATTTCCATGTCGCTGGGGTCCATGACGAAGCGTCCGTCGGGGCCTCGGCTGATCAGCTCGATGGGTGTGGTTGCCTCTGCTTCGTACTTGGAGACACTGTACTTTTTGCTTGTTATTGCTCGCTTGGTTTTCTTGTACAGGGAGAGTTCATCCTTCTTCGCAGGACTCTGAGGGATTTTCTTCATGCTCATGCCATGGCCGTCCTCTGAACCCTCCGATGGTGGTTCCATGGAACGCATACTCTCCGGACTCACCTTACCAGAGGAGGACCTGAGAAACAATGGAAAGACAGAAGGCTAGTCAATGTTTGCTCAACGACCTCCTTCAACTTGACTCGGCAAACACCCAAGCTAAGCCCATCAGTCGATGCTTTTACTGTCAGGCATCATTTTAGCTGAAAATTACGATCAAATATATTAAATAAAGTCTCCAGTAAGAGATGACAAGCCATTCATCCACAAAAAAAGGCTTTTCAAAGAGCCATGCTTTAGGTAACAAAATAAATATCAGATTATGTGCAGTTACAAGTTTAGTTTGAGCCTGAAGTTCAATTGGGGATTTCAGGCACTGCTACCATGCACCAATGATTTGATCTGACAAAACAGGGATTGGATGTTTATCATTTTGTTATGAATAGAGGATGGATATGGAGGGACCATGTGCAGCAGCAACTTTAGGGTTTTGGACTGCTCTCCTACGCAACGTCATACATTACTTGATATGCAGACACTATTGAGTTATACTGTAGGTGCATGGTCTTGGCAGGGAGTCAGATGATACACTGAGTAAAGTCTCCTTGGTGTACATGGTTAACAGACCTATGTTGTCTGTTAACATTCCATTTGCTCAACTGCATCACTTGAACAGCTCATGAGGAGACTGTGCTGATCACGAATCATGTCGGATTGAGTAATACATTTCCATTGTGCAGTATATTTTTCTCAGTCATGGTAGTGTAATTGATTTGAAGTCAGTCACAACAATAAAGTGTATTTCAGTGGAATAACAATGCTTAATGTGTTTTCAGTACCACCTGACATTGCCATTGACTTTTCATAAACCTATGATAGAGCCAACCATAGGCAATGACTAACATGCCCTCACCCCATCCACACATTCCCATTGCCCAGACACTGCCATCCTTAGGATTCAGGTGACCATCTTTAGCCGTGGGCATCCGTCCCTTTTTCCATCATTTTTTCCAAAAAAGTCTTGTCATTACTCCAACTTCCCTGGACCACAAACTCTCGAGCCTCATTCACACTATGTATTTGTGGTGGCTATATTTACATGTTATCTGAATTTCAAATTGTGCTTTGCATGTAAGGCAAAATTTTCAGAATATCAACTTAGAAAACAGTCAATTCTAAGGGCATCATTGTAGAAATCAGACTATATTGTATTTTATTAGTATGGGTTTTATTCATTTGGAAGAAATGTGAAATACCATTTAGTCAAGAGAGTATTTATGTTACACCAAGAAATGAGGAATAACAAGCATTTTCCAGAAAAGAAGAGAGCAAAATCAGGACGTTTTAATAATACTTTATTCTGAGTACCAAAATACAATGCAGGGCTGAGGCTTTTTAGTATTTCACTAAGGCTTAGCTGTGCTTGTAATGGCTGCGGTGGCAATGGAGGGGCTGAGTTTCCAAGGCAACTGACAGTCGATGACCCGTATTGAAAAACAATGACGTTCTCGCTCTCTGCTACGTATGGAAAGCTGCAGAAGGCACCGTCTGTCGTGGTGCAGGCTCTTCAAGTATAGTGCGTGACATAGGCAAACACATCTGCCTCCACTGGACACAGTGCACACCCACATTCAAGACACTTCCAGCTAAATATTCAATATCTACTACTCATGTGGTTCATAACATCTAAAACTACATCAACAAGTTCAATACATAGAAAATAGCTATCAGAAGCAATGTTATCTATACACATATTTCAGTCTTGATAGAACTCGTCACAGCTATAAAATGTTATACTGTACGCTGGCTTGTTTATTTGTTTCTATAAAAATCACTTTTGAATAGAGTATTTGGCATCTGCTGAATGTGCCATTGTTCATGGTAAGATTTTCACCGCTCAATTTATTATGAGACAAAGATGTATTCACACTGGTTATAGAATGAATTTTAGCAGTAAAGCAGATGAGGACAATACATGCATGTAAGAGTGACAACCTCATGAGGGTTCTCTTGATCATCTCTGATTTGAATACCATGCTGTAGAATTACAGGTGCTTAGGAATGAAACAGTACACCTCTAGTATGTCACTGTATGTTCTGTACAGTACCATGAGCACCATTTGGCACCATCGCTGTATGCTTACTATTACACATACGCTACTAAACTTAACAATTAAATACTCGACAGAATAGCTGAGAGTAAAACAGAAAAGCATAGAAAAGAGGGACAACGTTTCTACTAGGATGTGACAACGTAACTGCCAGGAGAAAATCAGGTGTGCAGGGGTGGGGTCGTCACAAAGAGATTCAGGGGCTGCTTGGCTGCAAACAATCTGGAAGGACACAAGGTACATTCAGCTAAGACTTTTTGTGACATACCAACCTGAGGGAGATTTCTACAGTATGTTGTCCGTTCTGCCTCAAAAATAGTTATTGTTAATGACAACAAAGGAACAGTGAAAAAAACTTGCTTGTCTGAAGATGAGACAAACTAGTGAGACCACAGCGAAATGACCTGGGATTAAGTATTTATGTTAGATCTGACATACGCTAAGTGTAAAAAACAGTATGAACACCTGCTCTGTCCATGACATAGAATGACCAGGTGAAAGATATGATCCCTTATTGATGTATCTTGTTAAATCCACTTCAATCAGTGTATATGAAGAGGAGGAGACAGGTTAAAGAAGGGTTTTAAGCCTTGAGACAGTTGAGACATGGATTGGGTATGTGCGCCATTCAGAGGGTGAATGGGCAAGACAAAATATTTAAGTCCCTTTGAACAGGTTATTGTAGTAGGTGCCAGATGCACCGGTTTGTGTCAAGAACTGCAATGCTGCTGGGTTTTACACACTCAACAGTTTCCCGTGTGTCTCAAGAATGGTCCACTACCCGAAGGACATCTAGCCAACTTGACACAACCGTGGGAAGCATTGGAGTCAACATGGGCCAGCATCTCTGTAGAATGCTTTTGACACCTTGTAGAGTCAATCCTCCGACAAACTGAGGCTGTTCTGAGGGCAAAAGGGGGGATGCAAATCAATATTAGGAAGCTGTTCTTAATGTTTTGTACACTCAGCGTATAACCACTACGTATTGTGTGACTACATACTGCTGACAGCCACATGAACATTTCCAAAAGTCTCAAATCTATGCTGTAAAAATAATCATTTTTATACTTTGGTAACACTTTACTGAAAACATGCATGTTTGTTATAAGCATGTATGAACCTTTGTCTTATAATACGCTTATAATATGTCTAGCTATGAAAGAAGTCCTATGATGCATTATAACAGCATAATGCATTACACCTGCACGGTTTATGTAAAGTGTTACCGGTACTGAATGATAACATTTTTAGGGAAACATATTTGCTATGTTTAAAGTCACACTCTGTGACTAATCTAACATTCATTCCCAGTCAAAAGTGCTGTCCTTACATTTGTTTGTAAACTGTGTGGGTGGGTCTTGGTAACTGCCACAGAGTTATTTGAATTATGTGTTAAAACTGTGGTTTTGGAGCCGGATAGCCCAGACTTCAAATAACTCTGGGAGTAATTTGCACTTTTGACAGGGAAAGAAGGTTACAGATAATGGGGCAGTAATAACACATTGTCATAATTCGTGAATAACTGTCAGCTTCTCTTGAATATCGATCTTGCCGATGTTATCAATAAACCAAATCAATTGCTTTCCAGTTGTTGTACACCAGACCTGTTCCCTCACCTGTGCTAGGTTTTAAACAGGTCGGGCCGGAGCATGGGCTACTCCCGGTGCATGGTACAGGAGGGCAGTTAGGGGTTGGGGCGTGTGAAGAAGCAGCAGCAGCCCGACCAATGAACCCCACAAGATGGGAAGAGAGAGAGGAGGATTCTGGGTATGTACGCCCAGTAGAAACCTTTAATGGGACGAGGTTGGCTGTCGACTCAAATTATAGGCAAAATGGGATTTTGGATCATTCTCAACACTGGAGTGGTTTCATCTTACATGTACAGCATGGCGGTCAACATCGGGGGCAATTTTTACCATCTCTGGAGAACTGAATACATTGCCTCCTGAGCAATGTTGAATCAGGCACTTTTATGAATTAATTATTTATATTGACCACATGTACACATGTGTACACCACATGCCGTGGCTTATATGTCAATTAGAGTTTGGAGCAGTCTGATCGCGAGTCAGATGCCTTTTTTCCCCTGAATCTGAAAACCCTTGTCAGTCCCGGCTAATATCGCGCTACGTTTGTGCACGCCTCAGGGGATACCATTAATCGTACTGGTTCAAATTGCTATTTGATCAATTTCAGGAAAAAATCTGAGATATCGGGATCTAGGGCTTTCATCCCAATTTGAATGCATTTAAATTCAGCTTAACAGGTTTCTCAAAGAAGGGCACGTTGTACCCGACAATGCTGTACACACATCACCCCCAGCTGAACACCTAAGACTATGACATCTCTGGAGACTATAAAACACTATGACCCCAGGTAGGTTGCTTAGTGCATATCTTTTTACAGCTGTAATTTTTCAATCATTTTGCATCTCCTGTGAGTGGACCGCGAGGGTGCTTAAGGGCCCCAATTGCTCGAACCGGCGTGTGACCGTGCCCAGCACAGGAAGCATGCGGCCAAGCCAGCCAGCAGCATACTGACTGAGGGGCGGGCTGAACAAGGTGCAGGTAGCCACACTCACTGAGGGCTGGAGGGCGGGGGCCGGTAGCTGCTGGCGTCTTGCCCCTCGCAGTAGGGCTCTATGCCGGGCAAGGGGCTAAGAGGAGTCCTGCGGTGGAAAAAACAACAGAGACGGGAAGAGAAGGAAGAGAAAGAGGGGAGAAGAGGGAGGAGGAGGAATGCAGTCAATGAGGCTCCAGAGCTTCCACATGTCCAAACACAGAAAGAGAGAGAGAGAAGAAAGAGGAGGGAAAGAGAGAAAGAGGAACAGGGAGGGACAGAAGGTGTGAGAGAGTCCAAAATAAAAGGCTGGGTAGGGAGAGAAAGATGGACAGAGATACAAAGACAGAGAAAGGGGGAGAACGAGAGAGTCAGAGAAACAGGGGCATGAGGAAGATACTAAGAAAAGGAAGGAGAACGATGGCGAGAAGCTGAGTCAGAGAAACATAAGTAGAAAGCAAAAGGGTGTAAGCAAGACAGAGAAAGGGGAGGAGAGGACAGAGAGAAATATAGAGCAAGAGCCAGAAACAAACAGAGGGGAAAAGAGAAGACAGGGAAGGAGCGAGAGATACAAGAAGAGATTTGGCCGGTGCACGTCTGACAAGTTCTCCATTTATTAGGCACAGTCATACAGCGTACAATTAGAAACCCACATATGACAGGAAGAAATACTGATTACTGTGGAAGTCATGCATTTCAGAGGGAACGGGGGTATCCCTACCCTCTGTCTGACTTTGGTAGCAGCACATGCACACCTTTGTTCCTATGACTTCTGGGAGACATTCCCCTTTTGTACTTTCAACCCTAAACCTATCGGCAGTTAATAGTTCATAGTGGTGGGATGGAGTAAGCAAAATAGTATATTTAACTGATTACGAGCAAGTGGAAAGGATACAGCTGTTACGTTAACATCAGCATGGTGTGTACATGTAACTGTTGACACAATTTACTAGTTAGTAGTAGGAGATAGTTTAGTAATTGATTTAACTGTAGAACAGACACATACGATGATGAAGTGGTACCAAAAACATAACAGCAATTTCTTAGTTGCATGTCTTAGCACCTATGCTCTATTCTTAGAGTCAGAAGAGGTTTTAACATCACTTTTAGTGCAACACCGTTGGGAGGCTCTGTCATTGAAGTACGTACTCTAACGTGATATGTAGTGAGCTGGAGTGCAATTGGCTTGGGTCAACATTTACAGACACCAATAATGACAGCTTGGCCTCCATGTAAAATGGGGTATTGGATAAAAAATACCACACTGAAAACAATGCATGGACGTTTTTGTACTGCTGTTCTCTATTTGCTGTGACTATGTTCAACTCTTACATGGTTCAACAGTGACAAAAGAGATTTGGAGGATAACGTTCAAGTGCATATCCATAGTCAGTCAATGCAAACTCCTTCACTTTCACTTTATTGACAAGTGGTTGGAAAGTATGCAATGTTGTTGATGATGAGTACTGCATATTGCAAAACTAATAGGATCATCCAATACAAGAGAGTGCTGCTGCTTGACACGGTGTGTAAATCATCAAAAGCCATATCCAAAAGTCATCAAAGGTTGCAGTTATTAGAACTGGGAGAAGAAAACAGACAAAAAAAGAGGGGTTATAATTAAATAATAATTCATTGAAGAACAAGAGATTTAAAAAAATAAAAATAAAAAAATGAATTAGGCTCAGTCAGCAGTTTGGTCCGTTGTTCTTTTGAAGTGTGGGGAAAAGTAGAAAAATCTCTCCATGATAACATTGATAAGTAAACCGTTTTAGTGTACCATGGTAAACTGCTGAGCAGAGTAAAGTTAGTGCCTGCCACAGAAGCATGGATAGTAAAGCCAGGTGGAGTAGAAGCATGAGGGAAGCCCCTGGGTCCAAATGAAAATAGCCAGCTAGGAAACATCATTCACAGCATGCATGTTTTTTTTTACCATGGTAAACTTCAATTGGATTTGTTTACAGCTCAAGTTCCTGCCAGCGCCAAAAAAAGTATTCTCGACATCGGGGTAGAAAAGAGAAATAATGAAAAAAGTATCCTACGGATATTTTTTGTCTACTGAGAAGACAAGTCAACACGCGACAGGTCGAAATCATCCTTGCCGTAGTTGTGCCTTTAATACTGCATCATGGGAAAGGGGGAGGGGAGGAGGGGTTAGCTCCATGTGTAAGCGCAACATTCACCACACGGTAAATGTGCACCTGTACACATGATGCGGCACGTTTCGCCACCGATGCCGCTCATCAGGCAAAAAAATATCAAGACCCTCGCCCCGGGGGCATATTGCCATAGAAACTCACATGTACCAGCCGTACTTTGCCAGTGAGCCACTTTTCAACCGCAGCCTTTCAGCCACAGCCTCCGCTAACCTATAGTCATCGACAAAGTGAGCATAGAGGAGATAGGGGACAGAACAGAACATAGTCCTGGCTGAATACTTACGTTACGTTGTGAAGTTTCCTGTTGGTACAGATCTAGCATCAACTTCGCCTTCCCCAATCCTAATTTTAACCATTGGTGGGGTAAATGCTAAACTGACCCAAGATCAGTGTCTACGGGCAATTTCATCCTACACCAATTCTAACACAGAGAGAGAGAGAGAGAGGGATTTAACCCCTTTCAGTATCTGGAGCTGGTCTCTGATCATAGCTTTCACAGGAGGTCATATTTTCTCCATGGACTTCAGATATGGATTTGCTATACCATGTTAGCTCTTGTGTCCTCCCTAGTGGTCTGATTTATCATTGCACATCATCTAGGGTGGATTATTCAAAATAGCCTAAAACTGGTTTGGTGTTCCTAAAACGTTGGACTTGATACCCTATTGCCCTTGTCACACGACTACTGAGCCGAGCCATGCCAACCCGAGCCATGTCAACCCGAGCCATGCTCTACTGGGCTTGCTTGGTTACACATCCACCATAGTTGCTGAAACTGTGCTAGATGGGACAATGTGAAAGATAACATCCAAGCCAGGACAGTACCGTCCGGGTTGGCACTTTAGTGAGAAAAGGGTCAAAAGGAGCCCCTAGACGAGGGCTAAAGACAGACATCCGAATCAAGTGGAAGCTTTTGGAAAAATAACAGGCTATGGTGACAAATCAGATACCTACCTTTGTTTATGTTTTTACCTCTCAAATGACACTGAAAACAACATAACTTTACAGACAAAAAATATTATCTTCCCCTAAAATGTGGTTGTCCATCGTGTTGCAATGTTTGTACCGTCACACCAGGAGATCAACAAAACATGCTCTGTAAAAACAGTGAGTGGAGCAAAACAGATATAGATTGGAGCAAAACAGATATAGATTGGAGCAAAGCAGCTATAGATTGGAGCAAAACAGATTGGAATGGAGCTCTATGGTGTATTCTTGTTCAGTCCTCAAAGCCCAGAGAAGGAATGAGTGTAAGAAAGAGAATCTATGCAATTAAGATGCTATTTTAATGAGGCCACATGAGCCAAATAAGACCCTGAGAGAACTGAGCAAGAAACATTTCTCCAATCCAATATTCTGTCAGATATCTGAAGCGCCACTCTCAAATAATGATCAAATGTTCTGCATTTCATGTAAGGGATTTTTTTATTGATGTCTCCATGTAGGGTTGTTTTGTTTTTCTACTAAAAGACTTGGCCTATGTCTCAAATGGCATCACATTCCCTTTATAGTGCACTACTTTTGACCAGAGCCCCCATATGACTCTGGTTAAAAGTAATGCACAATATCGGGAATAGTGTGTCATTTCGGTCGCACACAAAGACTTGGTAGTCAATGTTTGTGAACACGGTCGTGACAACCTTTCTGTGCCCCTGGAGTATTGATGTTTCAATCCAACTGTAGTTAGGGAAACAACTGTAATTAGGAAAACAAGGTCAATAATGATGGATTTAAGTTTCTGGGCCGTGACATACGCACGCATGTGTACAAGCTCAGCTCTACTAGTTACTGGTCTATTAAAATTACATTATAGAAAATAGGTAGACAAATATGTTTTCTCCAGGGTCTGCCACATTTATTTTTAATTTGGTCAATTTTGTTAGAATATCAGTTTTATTTTTCAATATATAGAAATTTTACCGTACACGATAACTATCTCAGATTATAATTGAGAATGTGTTGGTTCAAAATTGGACCGTTAAAGACCAAGTATTGGTTTTGCTGAGATGAACTATGGGTAATAGCTAGTTAAACAGTGACACCCCCCTGTCCATCAATATTTGGCCAATCGTTGGCCAGTAATTGGTGGTCCTTCCAATAGGCTTTCTCTATTTGATGGGTGTGTGTAAGAAGCCTTCCATTGTGATGCAGTGCACCCTAGCCTTGATTTGCATCATTTGCAGCGAAGGAGGGGGAAAAAATGAAAGCATTGTTGGCTTGGGTTACTTACGGAGTTTCCATGCTTTTTCTGCAGTGTGTTATCGAGAGAGGGGGGTCTGAAAAAGAGGTGGGGGACACAGAATAAGACATCATTAATGTATCAATGCCATCAATGTCAGTTCAATGAGATGTCGATAGAGAGCTATCAAATCATGTCTATGTGTGTCTGTCTGTGAATCCTTGTGTGTGTCTATACTGTATGTGTCTCACCTCTCCTCCTCTTGAGCTTGCGTCGGCGCTGTTTGTTGACGAAGCAGGCTGCCAGTGTGCTGAAGAGAACGGCGGCCGCCAGAAAACAGACAGTAGCCACGATGCCAGCCACCACCGGCCGCGTCAGTCCCCCCTCATCTACCATCTCTGGGGGCGGGAAAAAGTCTGAGGCAGAGGAGGGGGGCGAGTGAGAGAGGCTTGGACAGAGGTGTTTGACTCAAAACAATACTGTGACTGACATCAACACACAATAATAGGTATATAGGTATATTGAAAACAAATACTTCCAGGCTAGCCTTTAAACCTACATTTATCGTGAGCAAAAAACATTACATTATGTGTAAATTACTCAAGTAACTCTACATAGCCTTTGAACTAGGCTTGTAGCTGATTACAAAAGGGAGGGCCTGACATCTACAGGGCAGGTCGAATCTGGCAGGCTACTGCCAGTCATCACACTAACTGTGTGTGTTTTGTGTTTGCGTATGTGTGTGTCCCTGGCAGGCCCCTGCCAATCACCACAGCAACTGGCTGTCCAATTCACCTGATTCTGCGACTCATCATTTATGGCCTTATAGCGATCGATACACCCAAACACAAATGGATTTGGAAACTCTGCTGGATTGATGCAGCTCCCCATAGGACCTGACTGAGTCAAGAGAATGCATTCCAAAACTGATGAGTCAATTCCTTTCCTCATCTCCTTTCCTTATCTACTTTCCTTTCGTGAACACAGACTTGAGAGCACTCGATAGAGGATATGTTCCCACCCTCCTCATTTTATCATGGGGAGAATTGTAGTTTTTTTTTACTATATCACTGTATTTGAAATAACATCCTTCAGCATGACTAGGAACCAATATACACAGGCAGTTAGGAAAGCAAAGGCTAGCTTTTTCAAACAGAAATTTGCATCCTGTAACTCCAAAAAGTTCTGGGACACTGAAGTCCATGGAGAATAAGAGCACCTCCCCCCAGCTGCCCACTGCACTGAGGCTAGGAAACACTGTCACCACCGATAAATCCGTGATAATTGAGAATTTAGCATTTTTCTACGGCTGGCCATGCTTTCCACCTGGCTACTCCTACCCAGGTCAACAGCCCTGCACCCCCCACAGCAACTTGCCCAAGTCCCCCCCCCGCTTCTCCTTCACCTAAATCCAGATAGCTGATGTTCTGAAAGAACTACAAAATCTGGACCCCTACAAATCAGCCAGGCTAGACGATCTGGACCCTCTCTTTCTAAATGTATCCGCCAAAATTGTTCCAACCCCTATTACTAGCCTGTTCAACCTCTTTCGTATCTTCTGAGATCCCCAAAGATTGGAAAGCTGCCGCGGTCATCCCCCTCTTCAAAGGGGGAGACACTCTAGACCCAACTGCAACAGACCTATATCTATCCTACCCTGCCTTTCTAAGGTCTTTGAATGCCAAGTTAGCAAACAGATCACCGACCATTTCGAATAACACCGTACCTTCTCCGCTATGCAATCTGGTTTCCGAGCTGGTCATGGGTGCACCTCAGCCACCTCAGCCAGACAAGGTCCTAAACGATATCATAACTGCCATCGATAAGAGACAATACTGTGCAGCTGTATTCATCGACCTGGACAAGGCTTTCGACTCTGTCAATCACCACATTCTTATCGACAGACTCAACAGCCTTGATTTCTCAAATGACTGCCTCGCCTGGTTCACCAACTACTTCTCAGACAGAGTTCAGTGTGTCAAATTGGAGGGCCTGTTGTCCGGACCTCTGGCAGTCTCTATGGGGGTGCCACAGGGTTCAATTCTCGGGCCGACTCTTTTCTATGTGTACATCAATGATGTCGCTCTTGCTGCTGGTGATTCTCCTGATCCACCTCTATGCAGACTACACCATTCTGTATACTTCTGGCCCTTCTTTGGACACTGTCTTAACTAACCTCCAGACAAGTTTCAATGCCACACAACTCTCCTTCCGTGGCCTCCAACTGCTTTTAAATGCAAGTAAAACTAAATGCATGTTCTTTAACCGATCGCTGCCTGCACCCGCCCACCCATCTAGCATCACTACTCTGGACGGTTCTGACTTGTGTGGACAACTACAAATACCTAGGTGTCTGGTTAGACTGTAAACTCTCCTTCCAGACTCACATTAAGCATCTCCAATCCAAAATTCAATCTAGAATCAACTTCCTATTTCGCAACAAAGCATCCTTCACTCATGCTGCCAAACATACCTTTGTAAAACTTACTATCCTACCGATCCTTGACTTCGGCGATGTCATTTACAAAATAGCCTCCAACACTCTACTTGGCAAATTGGATGCAGTCTATCACAGTGCCATCCGTTTTGTCAGCACTGCGACCTGTATGTTCTCGTTGGCTGGCCCTCGCTTCATATTCGTTGCCAAACCCACTGGCACCATCTATAAGTCTCTGCTAGGTAAAGCCCCGCCTTATCTCAGCTCACTTTTCACCATAGCAGCACCCACCTGTAGCACGTGCTCCAGTAGGTATATTTCACTGGTCACCCCCAAAGCCAATTCCTCTTTCGGCTGCCTTTCCTTCCAGTTCTCTGCTGCCAATTACTGGAACGAACTGCAAAAATCACTGAAGCTGGAGACTCATATCTCCCTCTCTAACTTTAAGCACCAGCTGTCAGAGCAGCTCACAGATCGCTGCACCTGTACATAGCCCATCTGTAAATAGGCCATCCAACTTCCTCATCACCATCTCTACTTGCACACTCATCTTCTGCACATCTATCACTCCAGTGTTTAATTGCTATATTGTAATTATTTCGCCACTATGGCCAATTTATTGCCTTACCTCCCTTATCCTACCTCATTTGCACACACTGTATATAGACTTTTTCTATTGTATTATTGACTGTACGTTTGTTAATTCCATGTGTAACTCTGTGTTGTTTGTATCGCACTGCTTTGCTTTATCTTGGCCAGGTTGCAGTTGTAAATGAGAACTTGTTCTCAACCAGCCTACCTGGTTAAATAAAGGTGATTTTTTTATATTTTTTAAATGACTTTCCAAATATTGTATAAAACAATCTGATGCTGTAGTGCAACTACTTCATCAGGAGGGGGCGGTAAAGTACTTCCAATATTAGAAAGTAAGCTCTCGTGAATCTTTTGCTGTTCTTGTGATTTTTTTGCTGCTCTGGTGATGCCTTCACAGTTGCTCACAGTCCCAATCTCTGGTCCCAGATGTGTTTGTGCTGTGTTGACACATAAGGGTTGGCAAGACAGTATAAACAGTTCTGGGACCAGACTAGAAGTATGCCTGCATTGGGCAATACTCTTTTATATTTAAGCATTTACTTATTTTTTAAACATGAACCCTTAACATTATTTCCGATTTGCTTTGTTCTGTTTTAAAGCTTTACAAGTCTGCCATATCAACATTTTAGTCTGCAACTTGCCCCATCCCATGCCTGTGTCTCTCTCATTTTAGACATGTTCTGTGTGATAAAGGTGTGTCCATAGACTTGTATGTGTATGCAGAGGTGTGTTGTTCACTCACCTGTACTGGACACTCCAACTGTGTTACTGGGCTCGCTGACCAGCTCCTCCATGACCGCCATGACCCGGAACTCATACCATGCCTCCTAAGACAGAGAGTCACACACACGCATCAGCGGTCATGGGCAGTATTGCTGTGTGGAAACAAAGGTGCTATCTGTATCCATAAGTGTCACCTGTCATTAACACCTGTCATTATGAGGTATTGTGTGTAGATTGATGAGGGGGGGGGGGGGGGGACAATTGAATACATTTTAGAATAAGGCTGTAACCCAACAAAAGTGGAGGCTTCTGAATACTTTCCAAAAGTACTAAATTACAGAGTAAAAAGGAAGCCTGTACAGAATAAAAATATTCCAAAACATGCATCCTGTTTGCAATAAGGTACTAAAGTAATACTGAAAAAAAATGTGGCAAAGAAATTCAATTTGTGTCCTGAATACAAAGTGTTATGTTCTGGGAAGATTCAACATAAGTCATCACTGAGTACCACTTCATATTTTCAAGCATGATCGTGGCTGCATCATGTTATGAGTACGCTTGACATCGGCAAGAACTAAGGAGTTATTTTTTTTTAAATGAAAGAAACAGAACAGAGCTAAGCACAATATCCTAGAGGTTCAGTCTGCTTTCCACCAGACACTGGAAGACAAATTCACCTTTCAGCAGGACAATTACCTAAAACGCAAGGCCAAATATACACAGGAGTTATTACCAAAAGGACATTGAATGTTCCAGAGTGGCCTAGTCACATTTTTTATTTAAAATTGGCTTGAAAATCTATGGCAAGACTTGAAAATGACTGTCTAGCAAAAATTAATAACCAACTTGACAGAGCTTGAAGAATTCTTTAAAGAATAATGGGCAAATATTGTACAATCCAGGTGTGCAAAGTACTTAGAGACTTACCAAGAAAGACGCACAGCTGTAATCACTGCCAAATATTATTCTAACAACTCAGGGGTTTTTAAAACTTATCTAATCAAGATATGCGTTTTATTTTCCATAAAAAAATTCAACTCATTTGATTTCTTCTTCCACTTTGACAATCAAGTATTTGGTGTAGATAGTTGACAAAATAATTGGTTTGGCGCGGCAAACAGAACGAGTGTCCTCGCATACTCCCTTGAAAGACCTTTGCTTGAAAATTTTGAAAAAGCGTCAATAGTACTGTTTGTCCATCTTGAGACGCTGTAGCCAGTATACACTTCCTCAAAATAGTCAGAATGAATCTAAGTATGTCATTAATTTATGTTTTTGAAGAGGAGATTTAAGTCACACAATTTTATATCTAACAAAGATGTTTGGTGCAGTATTTCTCAAATATTTTATTTGCATGAAAACAAGTTGTCTATCGTTGAATGACAACAAACACTTAATTGAAGAATCTCTACGACGAAGGGGCGTAGACTTCGGCTCCGAACTTCGGCTTGCCTCGAGAAAAAATGTTTTGTGCACGAACAGCTGAAAAAAACCCTTGCCGAAGACCAAAACGAACAAAAACATCACAACATTTTGTCATAATATACAGTACTAGTCTACTCTACTCATTCAAGGGTTTTTCATTATTTGTACTATTTTCTTCATTGTAGAACAATAGTGAAGACATCAAAACTATTAAATAACACATATGGAATCATGTAGCAACCAAAAAAGTGTTAAACAAATCAAAATACATTTTATATTTTATATTCTTCAAAGTAGCCACCTTGATGACAGCTTTGCACACACTTGGCATTCTCTCAACCAGCTTTACCCGGAAGGCTTTTCCAACCGTCTTGAAGGAGGTCCCACATATGCGGAGCACTTGTTGGCTGCTTTTCCTTCACTCTGCGGTCCAACTCATCCCAAACCATCTCAATTGGGTTGAGGTTGGGTGATTGTGGAGGCCAGGTCATCTGATGCAGCACGCCATCACTCTCCTTCTTGGTCAAATAGCCCTTACACAGCCTGGAGGTGTGTTGGGTCATTGTCCTGTTGAAAAACAAATGATAATCCCACTAAGCGCAAACCAGATGCGATGGCGTAGTGCTGTAGAATGCTGTGGTAGCCATGCTGGTTAAGTGTGCCTTGAATTCTAAATAAATCACTGACAGTGTAACCAGCAAAGCACCCCCACACCATCACACCTCCTCCTCCATGCTTCACCGTGGGAACCACACATACGGAGATCCTTCCTTCACCTACTCTGCGTCTCACAACGACATGGCGGTTTGAACCAAAACGTTCAAATGTGGACTCATCAGACCATTTGACAGAATTCCACTGGTCTAATGTCCATTGCTCGTGTTTCTTGGCCCAAGCAAGTCTCTTCTTATTGGTGTCCTTTCGAAGTGGTTTCTTTGCAGCAATTCGACCATGAAGGCCTGATTCCCGCAGTCTCCTCTGAATTTGTTTGTTGTTGTGATGTGTCTGTTACTTGAGCTCTGTGAAGCATGCATTTGGGCTGCAACCTGAGGATGGTAACTATAATGAACATGTCCTCTGCAGCAGAGGTAACTCTGGGTCTTCCTTTCCTGTGGTGGTCCTCATGAGAGCCAGTTTCATCATAGCGCTTGATGGTTTTTGCGACTGTGCTTGAAGAAACTTTCAAAGTTCTTGAAATTTTCTGCATTGACTGACCTTCATGTAATGATGGATTGTTGTTTCTCTTTGCTTATTTGATATTTTCTTGCCATTTTCTTGGTCTTTTACCAAATAGGACTATATCCTGTATACCACCCCTACCTTGTCACAACACAACTGCTCAAACACATTTAAGAAGGAAAGAAATTCCACAAATTAACTTTTAACAAGGCACACCTGTTAATTTAAATGCATTCCAGGTGACTACCTCATGAGGCTGGTTGAGATAATGCCAAGAGTGTGCAACGCCGTCATATATAGCTGGCTATTTGAAGATTCTCAAATATAAAATATATTTTGATGTAACACTTTTTTGGATACTACATGATTCCATATATGTTATTTCATAGTTATGATGTCTTCACTATTATTCTACAATGTAGAAAATAGTACAAATAAAGAAAAACCCTGGAATGAGTAGGTGTGTCCAAACTGTATGCACAAACAGTTCCAGAGGGGAAGCATGCGGACTCCTCAACACAACAAAATGTGGGAAAAGTCAAGGGGTGTGAGTAGGGCTGAAGAGTGACTGGTAGCGGTGATATATAAATGCTTATGGTTATATACTAATGGTAATATATGCATGTAAACAGGAGTTTTTGTGACCAGTATCTGAAAAATAGATTGACATTAGTATCTATGGAAATCAATAATCAATTAACAACAGCATGGTGGTAGAAATAAATATAATCAATATTCAGGAAAACCACCGTCGTGTCGTCAGCAAACTTGATGATGGAGTTGGAGTCGTGCTCGGCCTTACAGTTGTGAGTGAACAGAGAGTAAAGGTGGGGGCTAAGCACACACCCCTGGGAGCCCCCTAGTTGAGGGTTAGCATGGTGTGCAGGTGTTTTTGACCACTCTTACCACCTGGGGTTGGCCTATCAGGAAGTCCAGGATCCAGTTTCAGAGCGGGGTGTTCAGTCCAATGGTCCTGAGATTGGTGACGAGCTTGAAGGACACTACGGTGTTGAACGCTGAGCTGTAGTCGATAAACAGCATCCTCACATATATATATATGACTCTTTTCTAGGCGGGAGAGGGCAGTATTGAGTGCATCATCTGTGGATCAAATTGGAGTGGGTTGTCTGGGAGGATGGAGTTGATGTGTGCCATGACTAGGGTTGCAAAATCAGGGAACTTTAAAAAAAAAAAACCTGTTTTTCCCTAAATCCCAGTTGGAAGATTCCCGGAATCAGTACGGAATAAGGAGGAAATCCAGAATCCTCCAAACAGGATTTCAGGAAAACCAGGGAATTTATTGACATTTCACATAATTCTGCAATCCTAGCCATGACCAGCCTTTCAAAGCACTTCATTATTACAGATGCAAGTGCTAGGATGGCAGAATGCCTTAGAGTTTTTGGGAATAGGAATGATGGTAGTAACTTTGAAATGTGGGGATTGGGACAAGGAGAGGCTCAAAATGTCTGTGAAGACCCCTGCCAGCAGGTCTGCACAAGCCCTGAGGACACGCCCCGGAATAATGTCTGGCCCTGCGGCCTTACAAGTATTTACCCTTACTCACATCAGCCTCGGAAAAAGAGATCACCCAGAGAGATCATCCGAATCAGCAGGACTCTGTGTTGTTTTCGTCGAAGTGTGCATAAAAACAAATGTGCATGGAGTTCGACTGGTAGAGAGGTATCATTGGGCAGATCACGGCTAGGGACTCCTTGTAGTCCTTATTGTACTTTGTACTGAAGCCTCTGCTACAGTACCAGCTCTGAGTTGGGTGTCAGATAGGATTCCACCTTGTTTCCAATATTGTCCTTTGACCTGTTTGATGGCTCTACAGTGGTCATAGCAGGACTTATTTTACACATTCGTGTCCTCAGCTGTAGCCTCATGGTTGGCTGTGATAGCCATGTGAGCAGTAGCTCTGTCCTTCTTAAGCTTAGTGTACATGTCATGTTAATCCGGGTCTTTTGGTGCACTGGTGCGCGATGAGACAAGGACATCCCTACCGACCAAGCCCTCCCTAACCCGGACAACTCTAGGCCAATTGTGCGTCGCCCCACGGACCTCCCGGTCGCGGCCGGTTACGACAGAGCCTGGGCGCGAACCCAGGGACTCTGATGGCACAGCTGGCGCTGCAGTACAGCGCCCTTAACCACTGCGCCACCCGGGAGGCCCTTTAATCCAGGTCTTTTGATTGGGGAAGCAGAAAACCTTCATTGTGGGGACAATGTCAGTGATGCATCTAAATATATTCTGATAAATTCTAAATACATTCTATTTAATTACGACAAAAAATTCCATGAAAATGATAGAATGACAAACTAAATAAACATGTACGCTATAGCAGCCTATAGGTAGATAAAAGGTGGTTTCCTCCCTGTCTTCGCGTTAGTAAACTCGCTTCAATCATGCAGTAATGTTACAGTGTACAGTCAGTAAGCAGTGTAGCACTTACACAGGCAGGGCTCGATGGCAATAAATGAGTAAAACCAAAAGCATACATTGTATTTGAAGAGTTCCAGTGTTGTGTTGGATAGTCATAGCCTAGCATCCCTCTGTTTGAGCAGGGTGCTTTGAGTAGGCTAAACTAGCTGCATTTTCTAGCTAAGTCAGTGAAACTGAAAAAAATGACAACCTTTCTCTCTCTCTCTCTTGCTTTTCCTTCATTTCGGAAGAAATGTATTTGTTCAAAACTGTTCAACTATTGTATTATTACTACAAATAGAAGATCACTTCTTACAATTGTGCATGTTTAGTAAAGTTAGATCAGAGCGGAATCAAAGTCTGTCTTGCAAGATCACATAATGATTAGTTAGTATTTTACATAACAGAACTGAAAAGAATAGCATATACTATAGCATAGTAGGACAATAATGTTACACCAAATACACCTCAGTCATTTCTTATCTGAAGCTGAATAGTAAAAAAGCTCATGTAGCTAAAACTCAGCGCGCGCCACCAGGCAGGATACATGTTTTGATTGAAACAAAATAAGCCTACAAGGCTATTCTTCATTTTTTAACACCATCTGCTTTAATTCTCATTCAAGAAGATCTAAATGCATATCCTCATGAAACTGATTGAGATCAAATGATTGGCTTGCAAATACAGTTTGATCTTTCACAGGTAAAACGTAAAGAAGTATCATTCACGGTTGACAGTGATGACGGCCTATTTAAGAGATTAAGTATGCCTAACTTGGTGTTTGAGGATATTCAAAATATAGCATTTTCTTGAGACAATATGTGTGGGCATTAGGCAGACGTTGCAATTGGATGATGCATTTCATGCATAGGCCTTTTGTACAATGATATTCAATACGCTAGATCTGTCAGTAGGCTACAAACTTTGAGAAATGATGGTGCTCCATTACATTAAAAAAACTGCACTACACCACTGTGTGTCTTGGTGATGCAGAAATTAAAATCACTGGCAACAAGAAAAGCAGCCTCCCGCTGCATGGTTTCCTGTTTATTTATAACCTCGTACAGTTTGTCAAGTGCCAGCTTGTTGTTGTTGTTGTTCTGAGGTGGAATATATACAGCACTCACAATAACGGCTGAAAACTCTCTCTGGCAGTAGAAGGGTCTGCATTTGACCATCAGGTAATCCAAGATGGGTAAACAATTAGGTAGAGACTTCCGAGTCTGCAAACCGTTTGCTGTTGATGAAGAGACAAACTCCTCCCCCTCTGGAGTTCCCTGAATCCGATGTCCTGTCCGCTCGGTAAATAGAGAATCTGTTGAGTTGGATAGCCATGAGGGTATCTTGTCCGAAGGGCAACATTTCAGAAAACAGAGAATATTGCAGTAATGATAGTCCCGTTGATAGTTAGTAACTGACGATCTGATGTTCAAATGTTATTGTTGATCATAGGAAATGATAGCGGATACATTTCATGCAATAAAATATAGATACATGCGTTTGTGTGTGTGTGTGTGTGTGTGTGTGTGTGTGTGTGTGTGTGTGTGTGTGTGTGTGTGTGTACAACATCTGTTTAAAGTTGTATACTGTCATTCATGTAAGACTTCTTACAGTCAATAAAAACTATTGTTCACAAAAAATAAACCAAAGTTTGTTTGTTTTAGGAGGAAAACCACAAGGAAATGGACCTGTCAAAGTGGACATGAAAACGTGTCACATCTAACAGTATGTTACTGAAGAAGAGGGAGACAGAGCCCCAAATACACGGTCCCTTGTGGTCCAATTACCTCAATAGCTGGAGTAAAAAGCCAGCTTCAGAATTGTGCTACATTGTGCTGCTAAATGTGAATTGTACTGCTAAATGTGAAACATGCGATAGAGAAGTGTGAGTGGGTGTTGGGAGTCAAGCTAGAATAATGTACCTGCATAGAATGTCTCTACATCCCAAATGGCACCCTATTATATTTATAGTGCTGATATGGTATAAAGTATACTACTTTGGACCTGGACAAAAGTAGTGCACTATAAAGGAAATAGGGAGCAATTTGGGATGCAACCTGTTACTGATGGTTAGAATGAGAGTAAACACTTCACGCCAGGAGCGAAATCCGACATACAACAAAAGAATATGGATTTTTTTCAATGTTGGTGGGAAAATAAATGTCTATACTTTAACATGTAACTCTCCCCAGATGGTGTGCTTACATAAGACTCAGGATATGTCCCAAATGGTACCCTATTCCCTATATAGTGCATAACCTTTGATCAGTGCCTTATGGGCCACTGGTCAAAAGTAGTGGACCACAAATAGGAAATAGGGTAGCATTGGAGATGCATCCTAAAACTTTTTATGACTTCATTGAGATATCAGACAGACTGGGGTCTGACAAGGAAGATACCATTATTGTTGTAATATAATGTTAAATAGTGGTTTTCTTTGAAGAACATACTTCTTTCTACAACTCACTCCCATCCCCAATCATCATAGTCATAACCATAGTCTTGGATCAAGGTGTGTTAATGAGCTTGGCTGGAAACAAAGCGTGCGCCCACACCAGCCCTGCGGATAACTGGCCATCTGCCATTCTGCATAAAACAGTGTATATACAGTAAGCTAGATGAATGAGGTCTCTGGCTAGCAGCTCGGTCTCCGTATGAAGCAGTGTATATACATTAGGCTAGTTACCTGAATGAGGTCTCTGGCTAACAGCTCGGTCTCTCCGGCGGTGATGGCGTCATCAAGGATGTCCCACCTCTCCCCCAGGCGGAACTCCATGACGTAGCGCTCGATCGGAGCAGTGTGGTTGGCCGGCGGAATCCACATGAGCAGGACACCCTGCTGCGTCCGATTGGCTGTGAGGCACCGCGGTGGGGTAAGCAGCACCAATGGTTCAGGGGTACTTATAGGAAATACTGGACAGAGAGAGAGAAAAAGGGCAAGAGAGAGAGAGAGAGAGAGAGAGAGAGAGAGAGGAAGGGAGTGATGGAAAGAGATGAGGGGTTAGAGAGCTGTATTTAAATGCAGTAGTAGTGGCCCACAACTGCAATTGTTGGTATTAGTTATTTCGAAAGTCTAGTCAACTTTTAAAACCACAAAACATTACTACTACATCTGCTGCAACCAACACCAGTACCTACATCACTATTAACAACAACACCAGTACCTACATCACTATTAACAACAAAACCACACATCATTCAATTAATTCTCAATGCATCTTGCAATCACACCACACAGTTGTGTCATGTGCCCGCCAGGTAATGTCCCTTACGCTTGGCTCTCTTCCCCAGTCCAATAGGTCATAAGTCAGAGGTGAATACCGTAATACCCACCCAGTGTGTTCACAGTGACGACCTCGCTGAAGGGGCCCGTGCCCAACTTGTTCTGCGCAAGGACACTGAACTGGTAGGCTGTCTGGGGCTCCAGGCCGGGCACTACCAGCCACGTCTGGCCAGCGGGCACGGGCATAGACAACCAGTCGTGTGGGCCCAGCTGTTCCCTCTTCACCCTGCGAGTAAGAGGAGCACACAAGGAAGGAGAGAGGAGAATGGGCATGGGAGAGGGGGATGAGAAAAATACACATAGAAATGGGAGTGGAGGACCTAGACTTTTAGTCAATGCACCCAGTCTTTTTAGGAACGGTTATTTCAGTCCTGTCAGCTGTAACAAGATAAATGTCTGGTCAGTTCTGTAACATGATAAATGTCCTGTCAGTTCTGTAACATGATAAATGTCTGGTCAGTTCTGTAACATGATAAATGTCTGGTCAGTTCTGTAACATGATAAATGTCTGGTCAGTTCTGTAACATGATAAATGTCTGGTCAGTTCTGTAACATGATAAATGTCTGGTCAGTTCTGTAACATGATAAATGTCTGGTCAGTTCTGTAACATGATAAATGCCCTGTCAGTTCTGTAACATGATAAATGTCTGGTCAGTTCTGTAACATGATAAATGTCCTGTCAGTTCTGTAACATGATTTCTGTCTGGTCAGTTCTGTAACATGATTTCTGTCTGGTCAGTTCTGTAACATGATTTCTGTCTGGTCAGTTCTGTAACATGATAAATGTCTGGTCAGTTCTGTAACATGATAAATGTCTGGTCAGTTCTGTAACATGATAAATGTCTGGTCAGTTCTGTAACATGATAAATGTCTGGTCAGTTCTGTAACATGATAAATGTCTGGTCAGTTCTGTAACATGATAAATGTCTGGTCAGTTCTGTAACATGATAAATGTCTGGTCAGTTCTGTAACATGATAAATGTCTGGTCAGTTCTGTAACATGATAAATGTCCTGTCAGTTCTGTAACATGATTTCTGTCTGGTCAGTTCTGTAACATGATTTCTGTCTGGTCAGTTCTGTAACATGATAAATGTCTGGTCAGTTCTGTAACATGATACATGTCTGGTCAGTTCTGTAACATGATAAATGTCTGGTCAGTTCTGTAACATGATAAATGTCTGGTCAGTTCTGTAACATGATAAATGTCTGGACAGTTCTGTAACATGATTTCTGTCTGGTCAGTTCTGTAACATGATACATGTCTGGTCAGTTCTGTAACATGATAAATGTCTGGTCAGTTCTGTAACATGATTTCTGTCTGGTCAGTTCTGTAACATGATTTCTGTCTGGTCAGTTCTGTAACATGATTTCTGTCTGGTCAGTTCTGTAACATGATTTCTGTCTGGTCAGTTCTGTAACATGATTTCTGTCTGGTCAGTTCTGTAACATGATTTCTGTCTGGTCAGTTCTGTAACATGATAAATGTCCGGTCAGTTCTGTAACATGATAAATGTCCTGTCAGTTCTGTAACATGATAAATGTCCTGTCAGTTCTGTAACATGATTTCTGTCTGGTCAGTTCTGTAACATGATTTCTGTCTGGTCAGTTCTGTAACATGATAAATGTCTGGTCAGTTCTGTAACATGATTTCTGTCTGGTCAGTTCTGTAACATGATTTCTGTCTGGTCAGTTCTGTAACATGATAAATGTCTGGTCAGTTCTGTAACATGATAAATGTCTGGTCAGTTCTGTAACATGATACATGTCTGGTCAGTTCTGTAACATGATAAATGTCTGGTCAGTTCTGTAACATGATAAATGTCTGGTCAGTTCTGTAACAAGATTTATGCCTCATTATCTCATTAACAGGCTTTATAGTATGTAATTTCATTAACACCACTTGTAACAGGATTTCAGTAACACCATTGCAGTCCAGTCAATTCAGTGACGTCATTATGACAGTGTCATTTCAGTAAGATCATCTCTGTTACAGCGTTTCATTTACAGAATGTAATTTCACAGTACTTCAGTCAAATCATTTTACACAGTCATACAGTTGATGGTGGCAAGCCCATGCTGCGCTCAGCCGTGCAAATTCCCATGGAAGCCAAAGATGGGCCATGCTTTAGGTACAACACAACATTTCTGAAGTCGAATGCAACAAATCTCCCCCCAAAAATATTTTTGGGGAACGAGTTCTATTCTCGTGTCTGCATCCAGTCAGTATGCATGGCATCAATCTCCATTCGTATTGTAGAATAGTGTAGGCCTTAATAGATAACAATGGACGAGTCCACTGTGGGACCATGGGTTTATCGCAATGTAAATGGGTCAGAATGATAACACTATACACTATGCATATCAACCTAAGGGGGGCATCATAATCTTCATATAGCATGTCCCTGTGCCATGTGATACGCAGGCAAGACTTCCCCTGACAGACATGCATGAATAGCTGCGTGATGGTGTACATGATAGGGACTGGGAAAAATCACAACGTGATTACTGTGTGCTGACTGTCTGTCAACAAGCCTCCCAGTGATTTACAGCACACGCCAAGCGCAGACGGTTTTTCCGCCGTTTCCAATCCCGGCAAATCATTGTGCAGCGTTGACATCTAGTGACTCTCTCGTCTTCACCATTGTGCGTATGTATGTTAAGTGACATGGCAGCTGTCAGGGTGTGTATATTATGATGCGTTCACTATGACAGTGTGTATATTATAATGCGTTCACTATGACGGTGTGTATATTATGATGCGTTCACTATGAACGTGTGTATATTATGATGCGTTCACTATGACGGTGTGTATATTATGATGCGTTCTCTATGAGGGTGTGTGTATTAAGATGCATTCACTATGAGGGTGTGTATATTATGATGCATTCACTATGATGGTGTGTATATTAAGATGCATTTACTATGAGGGTGTGTATATTATGATGCATTCCCTTTGAGGGTGTGTGTATTATGATGCATTCACTATGAGTGTGTGTATTATGATGCATTCACTATGAGGGTGTGTGTATTATGATGCGTTCACTATGAGTGTGTGTATTATGATGCATTCACTATGAGGGTGTGTGCATTATGATGCGTTCACTACGAGGGTGTGTGTATTATGATGCGTTCACTATGAGGGTGTGTGTATTATGATGCATTCACTATGAGGGTGTGTATATTACTTCACCGTCAATGGGTTTATTGTGCTAGGTTGGCTGTTATGCTTGTCAGTGAATATATTACCGTATATTCACTTTTGGTGCATATGATCTTCTCAGTTTAAATGTAGCTATATAGCACAATATTTTAATTGTCAGTGTGTATATCACGGTGCATTGGCTGTCAGTGTGTCCATAATGTACTGGCTGTCAGTGTGTCCATAATGTACTGGCTGTCAGTGAGTAAATCATATGTTGGGTGTCATTGCAATAGGAAATGGTGGCCTGTCCTTGTTATTGTCTCCACCCCCTCCAGGTGTCGCTTGTTTTCTCCAGTGTATTTATCCCTGTGTTTCCTGTTTCTCTGTGCCAGTTCATCTTGTATGTTCCAAGTCAACCAGCGTTTTTCCACGTACTCCTGCCTTTGTTATTCTCTTTTTTCTAGTCCTCCCGGTTTTGACCCTTGTCTGTTTCTGCACTCTGTACCCGCCTGCCTGACCATTCTGCCTGCCTTGACCTCGAGCCAGCCTGCCACTCTGTACCTCCTGGACTCTGAACTGGTTTGGACCTTTTGCCTGTCCACGACCATTCTCTTGCCTACCCCTTTTTGGATCAATAAACATCTAAGACTCCAACCATCTGCCTCCTGTGTCTGCATCTGGGTCCGCCTTGTGTCATGATACCATCTTTGATTGACACATGAAACAAATAAAGACGGTACATCCTACTTGCTGAGGCTAAAAGCCAATTTATGCTTGCTCCAGGGAATGCGATCGGGAGGCTCCGTACGGAGGTTTTGACACAATTGTGGATCCTCCAAGGCTCGTGGAGGCAAAATTGAGCTAAGCACCGCATCGCTGGGCGCTTCCCAAATGTTGTAACAATACGGAGGGCTCCATATAGCCATATTGACATGATTTTAAGGCCACTGCAGACAGCGGATTGACCATGCAGAGTATTTTAGTCTGGATTTGGGATTTTTGGGGGGATTTCAAGAAGTGGGGCACCTCTACTTAGGGTACTATGAATATTTCATACATTTGAGTTTTAACCAATTCTGATACATCCTGTAACAATTTCCATAAGTCAACTTAAGGGGCTTTTAATTGAACAGCACTTGAGATCTCAGGTCTCTGGGGAAATAGTTGTTTTTATTTGATATAAAGCAGTCTTCCAAGAACAATGACTTGAGTGCTGATAATGACATACTAAAGAGATGAAACCTGTGTGACATTGTGTGTGATATTATTTGTTGACTGAGGCTAACCTTTAGAGCAGCGAGTTAACGCTGTCATCTTAGGTGGGTGAGCGGAACTTAACACTAGTTCGATAGCAGGTCAATCACACGTGTGCCAGACCGTGTGTACGTGTCAGTCCACGCAAGTGTGTGGAAATGTGTGCACGGGTGTCTTGTGTGAGCAGATTAACGTGTTTTACGCGCTGATGAGTATGTCAATGCTTATTAAAGCTTTTGAGAGTGTGTGTGTGTGTGCTTTGGCTGTCTGTCTGCGACTATGTGTGTGTGCACGCATGTGTAAACGCATCACGGTGGAGGCCTGACCATCATGTTTGCTAGAGGACCTTGTAATGAGAATTGTTGATCTCCCGGCCGGCTGCAGGGAGCTTTTGGTCCGTGCTCCCTGCATACTGACACTGTCCTCCAAAAACCAGCCTCTGGCTCTGGTCAAAAGTAGTGCACTTAGGGAATAGGGTGCAGACCCTGGTCAAAAATAGTTCACTATATAGGGAATAGGGTGCCGTAATTTGGGATGCGGTCCAACATCAGCTGCCTGTCGAGTCACCGCGGTATCCGTGACAACACCTGCGCGCTCTGCATCACACAGTGACCTGTCTCACACGCCATGCTGTTATACTCTGGAGAGTAGCTTACATCCTGTTATAACACCATAGTGACCTGACTTAAGGTGTTAAAGTAGTCCAACTAAAGAGATCTGACATGATGGTTAGAGACAATGACTGCATCCAAAACATAGGGCTGTCAATGGGGCTTACAACCTGCCATAACCACCTAATGTCCTGACATGGGGTTAGAATTAGTGGTCTGGGCCTATGGGCCTACATACAGAATACATAGGGTTATGAATGAAGCTTATGACCTGTTACAACAGCCTCAACACCTGACAGAGTTAGAATAAGCAATGTTATATGAGGCTGGTGTTCACTGAGTTTGTGGCACATTTGTTGCCATGATCCAAGTTTCAGTAGAATATCAGTCCTTCACACCTGAAACATAATCAAACAAATAAACAAACAACAGTGACCAAGCAGGGCATAAAATAGAGATATTTGGCAGGAATACTAAAAGTGGAAGGTTGCTACTTGCCAGCGTTGCATCAGTGTTAGGGAAAGCAACTAGGTGGAGGTATACGCACTAGGCGAGAGAGAGTGAGAATGAGAGAGAGAGGGTAAAGGGGGACAGTTGGCTGGACAGTGTTGGGCAGAAGCTCTGTTCACTCTTGCTTGGCAAAATAGAAACCCTGGAAACCCCCAGAGCTGCTTTTAGAGATGATCTCTAACCCAACATTACATTCCTGTAACATGTTTTCTTAAGCACAGTATGATGCATATCCTCTTACAGGACAGGTTGTAGCCTACTCCTTGTGTGTCTTCCCCCCAAAATAGCACCCTTTTCCCTATGTAGTGCATTATATTTTATTTGACCTTTATTTAACTAGGCAAGTCAGTTAAGAACAAATTCTTATTTTCAATGACGGCCTAGGAACAGTGGGTTAACTGCCTGTTCAGGGGCAGAACGACAGATTTGTACCTTGTCAGCTCGGGGATTTGAACATGAACCTTTTGGTTACTAGTCCAACGCTCTAACCACCAGGCTACCCTGACGCCCCACCATATAGCCAATAGGGTGTCATTTGGGACACATCCATTGAAAGAGCAGAAGTATGTGTGGACTTCTGTGCGTGATCAGCAAACTCGTGAATGACACGTACAGCAGCGTACTGAACTGATTTAGTTGTGTTGTTGATGACGATGGGGGCCAGAGAATGCCACAGAGATCTGTGGCAGTAATTACAGTGTGTTATAAATAGATCTGATCACACACCTTGCCTGGTGATAATATAGGAACTAAAAGACAGCACCTCTAAAGGAATCAGTCATCTCAAACTGAAAAGAAAATGTTCAAAAAGTATGATGATTTGATTGATAATACCGCAAAATTGTGTGAAGCACAGGCATATGAATTAACTTAGTAACTAACCACTTCAGTAGTACAGCATTCTATGAATAAAATCTACTTGATATGGTAAGTGCCTTTGGAAGTGGGCGAGAAAGGGTGCTGTGGAGACTCCGAAGCAAACCCAAGTTGTCTAATGACGCTCCTGTTGGTGTGGCATAAGGGGGCATAGGGGGTGGGCACGACACAGCTTTTAAAGCACATTATATATCATTACTTTTTTTAGAGGCCCGGAGTGCTTAAAGAGCAGACTAATTGTGCTGTGCTCTTCTCGCTAATTGTTCTCCTCGTTCTTAATAAGGTGATTTATATTCACTTTGTAATAACAACTAGCCCGTTTAAGGATTGTTACAGTCTGATACAGTTCTTCTCGCTGGTTTTTATCTGGGGTTGTTAAGGGGCGAGCCCATTGGCTGTGTGTCTGTTTGGGAGTGGGCTGACGAGCAGTGACAGGTCTGGTCTAGATTGTGAGTGATGTGCTGGTGGTCTGTATTCACAAAGCATCTCAGAGTGTGTCACACCCTGATCTGTTTCACCTGTCTTTGAGCTCGTCTCCACCCCCCACCAGGTGTCTCCCTCTCCCCTCATTATCACCTGTGTATTTATACCTGTGTTCTCTATTTGTCTGTTGCCAGTTCGTTCTGTTCGTCAAGCCTACCAGCGTTTTTCCCCTTGCTCCTGTCTGTTTCTAGTTTTGCCGGTTTTGACCATTCTGCCTGACTCTGAGCCTGCCTGCCATCCTGTATCTTGTCCCACCACACTGGATTATTGACCTCTGCCTGCCCTGACCCTGAGGCTGCTTGCTGTTCTGTACCTTTTGGACTCTGATCTGGATTATTTAACCTCTGTCTGCCCTGACCCTGAGGCTGCTTGCTGTTCTGTACCTTTTGGACTCTGATCTGGATTATTTAACCTCTGTCTGCCCTGACCCTGAGGCTGCTTGCTGTTCTGTACCTTTTGGACTCTGATCTGGATTATTTAACCTCTGTCTGCCCTGACCCTGAGGCTGCTTGCTGTTCTGTACCTTTTGGACTCTGATCTGGATTACTGACCTCTGCCTGCCCTTGACCTGTCGTTTTGCCTGCCCCCTGTTCTAGTAATACACTTTTGTTACTGCAACACTGTCTGCATCTGGGTCTTCCCAAAAATGTGTGCTGATCTAGGATCAGATCCGCCTCTCTCCATGTAAACTTATTTATTATAATCTAAAAGGCTAAACTGATCCTGCACTCTTACATTGCGCTTTATGAATACAAGTGAGATCCTATGGGATCATGTACACTTTTATATTGATGTTAGGAATTGAGCATGTCTTGGTAGATGTTATAAGCATGATGAAGAAGACTAAGTGAGGAGTCAATGGGCAGAAAGGGTTGGTAATAAGTAAAACTATTGTTAAAATGGTTTCCCAGGCCTTTTTGCCTCGTTAACACAAAGGTGTGTTGCTACAGGGCATTTTCCTGATAGCCAAAATAAAATATTGGTAACTTGGTGTCTTAAATATTTTGAATGAGGCCTTCTTGTGCTTCTCAATCCAACCATATTAGAGTTATATAGGCAGCGCATTCAATGTATTTTATGCAGCTGACTGAATCCTCCAAGAATTTGGGATGACTATCCCCCTCTCTCCTACCATCATTTTATCCCCACCCCTCCCCATCCCTCTGGGTAACAGTTTACCTTTTTAAAGGCACATGTCTAATAATGTTTACATACTGTTTTACCCACTTTATATGTATAAACTGTATTCTAGTCACGGCTCATTCTATATAACTACTGCTGTACACACCTTTGATTCATTTACTTTCCACACTGTCAATTCACCATATACAGTTGAAGTCGGAAGTTTACACACACCTTAGCCAAATACATAAACTCAGTTTTCACAATTCCGGACATTTAATCCTAGTACAAATTCCCTGGCTTAGGTCAGTTAGGATCACCACCTTATTTGAAGAATGTGAAATGTCAATAATAGTTGAGAGAATTATTTATTTCAGCTTTTATTTCTTTCATCACATTCCCGGTGGGTCAGAAGTTTACATACACTCAATTAGTATTTGGTAGCATTGCCTTTAAATTGTTTAACTTGGGTCAAACTTTTAGGGTAGCCTTCCACAAGCTTCCCACAATAAGTTGGGTGAATTTTGGCCCATTCCTCCTGACAGAGCTGGTGTAACTGAGTCAGGTTTGTAGGCCTCCTTGCTCGCACACGCTTTTTCAGTTCTGCCCACAAATTTGCTATGGGATTGAGGTCAGGGCTTTGTGATGGCCACTCCAATACCTTGACTTTGTTGTCCTTAAGCCATTTGTCACAACTTTGGAAGTATGCTTGGGGTCATTGTCCATTTGGAAGGCCCATTTGTGACCAAGCTTTAACTGATGTCTTGAGATGTTGCTTCAATATATCCAAATAATTTTCCGACCTCATGATGCCATCTATTTTGTGAAGTGCACCAGTCCCTCCTGCAGCAAAGCACATGATGCTGCCACCCCCGTGCTTCACGGTTGGGATAGTGTTCTTCGGCTTGCAAGCATCCCCCTTTTTCCTCCAAACATAACGATGGTCATTATGGCCAAACAGTTCTATTTTTGTCTCATCAGACCAGAGGACATTTCTCCAAAAAGTATGATCATTGTCCCCATGTGCAGTTGCAAACCGTAGTCTGGCTTTTTTATGGCGGTTTAAGAGCAGTGGCTTCTTCCTTGCTGTGCGGCCTTTCAGATTATGTCCATATAGGACTCGTTTTACTGTGGATATAGATACTTTTGTACCTGTTTCTTCCAGCAATTTCACAAGGTCCTTTGCTGTTGTTCTGGGATTGATTTGCAATTTTCGCACCCAAGTACGTTCATCTCTAGGAGACGAGTCTCCTTCCTGAGCGGTATGACGGCTGTGTGGTCCCATGGTGTTTATACTTGCGTACTATTGTTTGTACAGATGAACGTAGTACCTTCAGACGTTTGGAAATTGCTCCCAAGGATGAACCAGACTTGTCTACCATTTGTTTTCTGAGGTCTTGGCTGATTTCTTTTCATTTTCCCATAATGTCAAGCAAAGCACTGATTTTGAAGGTAGGCCTTGAAATACATCCACAAGTACACCTCCAATTGACTCAAATGATGTCAATTAGCCTATCAGAAGCTTCTAAAGCCATGACATAATTTTCTGGAATTTTCCAAGCTGATTAAAGGCACAGTCAACTTAGTGTATGTAAACTTCTGACCCACTGGAATTGTGATACAGTGAATGATAAGTGAAATAATCTGTCTGTTAACAATTGTTGGAAAAATGACTTGTGTCATGCACAAAGTAGATGTCCTAACCAACTTGCTAAAACTATAGTTTGTTAACAAAACATTTGTGGAGTGGTTGAAAAACAAGTTTTAATGACTCCAACCTAAGTGTATGTTAAACCTCCGATTTCAACTCTATATTAATATACAGTGCCTTGCGAAAGTATTCGGCCCCCTTGAACTTTGCGACCTTTTGCCACATTTCAGGCTTCAAACATAAAGATATAAAACTGTATTTTTTTGTGAAGAATCAACAACAAGTGGGACACAATCATGAAGTGGAACGACATTTATTGAATATTTCAAACTTTTTTAACAAATCAAAAACTGAAAAATGGGGCGTGCAAAATTATTCAGCCCCCTTAAGTTAATACTTTGTAGCGCCACCTTTTGCTGCGATTACAGCTCTAAGTCGCTTGGGGTATGTCTCTATCAGTTTTGCACATCGAGAGACTGAAATGTTTTCCCATTCCTCCTTGCAAAACAGCTCGAGCTCAGTGAGGTTGGATGGAGCGCATTTGTGAACAGCAGTTTTCAGTTCTTTCCACAGATTCTCGATTGGATTCAGGTCTGGACTTTGACTTGGCCATTCTAACACCTGGATATGTTTATTTTTGAACCATTCCATTGTAGATTTTGCTTTATGTTTGGATCATTGTCTTGTTGGAAGACAAATCTCCGTCCCAGTCTCAGGTCTTTTGCAGACTCCATCAGGTTTTCTTCCAGAATGGTCCTGTATTTGGCTCAATCCATCTTCCCATCAATTTTAACCATCTTCCCTGTCCCTGCAGAAGAAAAGCAGGCCCAAACCATGATGCTGCCACCACCATGTTTGACAGTGGGGATGGTGTGTTCAGGGTGATGAGCTGTGTTGCTTTTACGCCAAACATAACGTTTTGCATTGTTGCCAAAAAGTTCAATTTTGGTTTAATCTGACCAGAGCACCTTCTTCCACATGTTTGGTGTGTCTCCCAGGTGGCTTGTGGCAAACTTTAAACAACACTTTTTATGGATATCTTTAAGAAATGGCTTTCTTCTTGCCACTCTTCCATAAAGGCCAGATTTGTGCAATATACAACTGATTGTTGTCCTATGGACAGAGTCTCCCACCTCAGCTGTAGATCTCTGAAGTTCATCCAGAGTGATCATGGGCCTCTTGGCTGCATCTCTGATCAGTCTTCTCCTTGTATGAGCTGAAAGTTTAGAGGGACGGCCAGGTCTTGGTAGATTTGCAGTGGTCTGATACTCCTTCCATTTCAATATTATCGCTTGCACAGTGCTCCTTGGGATGTTTAAAGCTTGGGAAATCTTTTTGTATCCAAATCCGGCTTTAAACTTCTTCACAACAGTATCTCGGACCTGCCTGGTGTGTTCCTTGTTCTTCATGATGCTCTCTGCGCTTTTAACAGACCTCTGAGACTATCACAGTGCAGGTGCATTTATACGGAGACTTGATTACACACAGGTGGATTGTATTTATCATCATTAGTCATTTAGGTCAACATTGGATCATTCAGAGATCCTCACTGAACTTCTGGAGAGAGTTTGCTGCACTGAAAGTAAAGGGGCTGAATAATTTTGCACGCCCAATTTTTCAGTTTTTGATTTGTTAAAAAAGTTTGAAATATCCAATAAATGTCGTTCCACTTCATGATTGTGTCCCACTTGTTGTTGATTCTTCACAAAAAAATACAGTTTTATATCTTTATGTTTGAAGCCTGAAATGTGGCAAAAGGTCACAAAGTTCAAGGGGGCCGAATACTTTCGCAAGGCACTGTATTTTTATATTCCAGACTTTGACATTGCGCGTTCTGAAGTGTCGTAATTTCTTGTTCTTTTTTTAACTTCTGGATTATGTGTGTATTGTTATTGTATTGCTAGATATTTCTGCATTGTTGGAGCTAGAACCATAAGCATTTCGCAGCACTTGCAACAACATCTGCAAATCTGTGAACGTGACCAATAAACTTTGATTTGAATTGAGGAACAGCCCACCCCTCCCCAAACCCTAACCTTAAAGCTTGAGACTGAACTCAGACCAGTGTCAAGTGGAAACTTCTACTCCACTACCCCATCCAAGTGCCCTCCTCCCCAGCCAAAGTGCAGCAGCCTCCCCTAGGAATAAGAGCACAGAAGGGGGCAGAGAGGGGCTTAGGTTTCCAAAAAAAACAGTTGGGCTGCATCCCCATTCTCCGCCCTATTCAAGAAGTATCAACGTGTACACTCCTCCTTGTCATTTATTTCAAAACACTGGATTGGTGTAGAAGCATCGACTGAAGGGAGAATGCTGGAGAATCGGGACGTAGCCTCAGAGGGAAAAACACTTGAAGAAGGAAGAAGCAGGAAGCAAAGCATGCTGGGATGACTCACACATAGCCATACCAGACTGAGAATGTCTGCTCGAAGCCACCGTCGTAGCCTGCCTCCCACGACATGTTGACCCAGGTGGTGGAGACCGCTGCGTGGACGTTGGCCGGGGCGTGGGGGCTTGTGCCTGGGGAGGGGGAGTCATGTGGGGAGTGGGGATAGTGAGGAGGGTGGGAGTGAAAGAGGGAGTAAAGCATGAAGCATAAACCACACACGTACTTAAATCACACACACACACACACACACACACACACACACACGTTGGAAGTCAGCTCTTGCTCATATGTGTAGGCATTGTGTGGTTGTTAGGACTATACTGAGGTGGTAGGCCTGAGTTTCATTAGAGATCTTCAATCTGTGTATCTATGTGCATTGAGATTATGGGTCACAGTAACTCTTGGCATGGTGTCTAAAGAACAAGCTTAGGCCTCTGAGCCAGCTAGACTAGACCTGAATCAGAGCAACACTGTGTGGCCAACTTCTTTACAACTACATATAGGTGACTCTGGGTGAGAACGTTTCTCTGATAAAGATTTTACTGTAGCATTTGATAGCGAGACAACATCATCTTAGAGCTAGGGTCTATTTTCTTGAATTTCCGCCTGACTGACATGCCCAAAGTAAACCGCCTGTTACTCAGGCCCAGAAGCCAGGATATGCATATAATTGGTAGCATTGGATAGAAAACACGTTGAAGTTTGTAGAAATGTTAAAATAATGTATGAGACTATAACACAATTGATATGGTATGAGAAAATCCAAAGAAAAGCCAACCTGAATCTTTTTTTTTTGAGGTCCCAGGCTCTTATAATGAAAAGCCATGGGTCCTATGCTATTCTAGCTCCCAGATTGCCATTTCTATGGATTCCACTAGCTGTCAACAGTCTTTGTTTAAGGTTTCAGGCTTGTTTCGTCCAAAACTAGTAATAAGTTGGAGTTTTGGCACAACGAGTCCCAGTGGAAAATCAGTCTATCGGCGCGCGATGAAGGCGCACCTGCTAATTTTACTTTTCTATTGAACATACTTCTTTCCGTATGAAATATTATAGTTTATTTACAATAGAAACGTAGTTTGACTTGTTTGAACAAAGTTTAGTGGTAGCTTTTTGGACTCCTTTGTCTGCATGTTGAACGAGTGGATTACTGATATCGATGGCGCCAACCAAACAGACCTTTGGGATATAAAGAAGAATTTTATCTAACAAAACAACCTTGATGTTGTAGCTAGGACCCTTGGGATTTCAAACAGAGGAAGATTTTCAAAAGTAAGTGATTTATTTAATCGCTATTTGTGATTTTATGAAGCCTGTGATGGTTGAAAAATATGTTGATGTGGGGCGCCGTCTTCAAACAATCGCATGGTATGCTTTCGCTTTAAAGCCTATTGTAATTCGGACAAAGCAGTTAGATTAACAAGAATGTAAGCTTTTAAACAATATAAGAATCTTGTATGTTCATAAATGTTTTAAATTGAATTGCATGCCCTCCAATTTCACCTGATGTTGTCGACAGGTGTAACGCCTAAGCCTTAAATATACAGTTGTCATGTAATATCTTAATTAGTTGACATAGTAACCGTAGAAGATCTCTAGTAGATGATTTGAGAAATCTCTGGCCAATTACAGTCTCCCCTACCAATTAAACACGAAAATGTGCTGAAATGTAAAGGAGTTGGACATATTCTGATCATCCACCAAATATACTGAACAAAAATGTCAAGTGTCAAATTTTCCATATGCACAAAAAGTGTATTTCTCTTAAATTTTATGCACAAACTTGTTTATCAAGAAGCTGATTAAACAGCATGATCATTACACAGGGGAACCTTGTGCTGGGAACAATAAAAGGCCACTCTAAAATGTGCAGTTGTCACACAACACCACAGATGTTTCAAGTTTTGAGGGAGCATGCAATTGGCATGCTGACTGCATGAATGTCCACCAGAGCTGTTGCAAGGTAATTTAATGTTCAATTCTCTACAATAAGCCACTTCCAACGTCATTTTAGAGAATTTGGTAGTATGTCCAACTGGCCTCACAACCGCAGACCACGTGTAACCACGCCAGTCCAGGACATCCACATCTGGCTTCTTCACCTGTGGGATTGTCTGAGACCAGCCACCCGGACAGCTGATGAAACTGAGGATTATTTCTGTCTGTAACAAAGGCCTTTTGTGGGGAAAAACAAATTCTGATTGGCTGGACCTGGCTCCTCAGTGCGTGGCTGCGTCCCCGCCCAGTCTTGTGAAATCCATAGATTAGGGCCTTAATTTATTTATTTCAATTGACCGATTTCCTTATATGAACTGTAACTCAGTAAAACCATTGAAATTATTGCATGTTGCATTTATATTTTTGTTCAGTATACATTAACACAATCATCCAATTGGCTGTGAGAGAGAAATCCATTGGCAAATGGAACGCCTGCAAATTGTTCCTTTGACTGTTGAATGCCAGACACCAAACCACAGTTTAACAGTGTCCCGAATAACCCCGTCTGTGAATCTTGCCCCCACGCACAAAGACCTCCATACAGGCAATATCAGCAGACAGCTAACTGAAGACTAAGTGGTCTTTTTCCTTAGCCAGCTGTAGCTATGGACACTAACACTACTCCAAAAAAGCATAATCGGAACTGGACGACCTATACACAACAAGTGACAGTTTATCTATCGGTTGTCCTTATTTATCAAACAAACTAGACAGTCGTGGCCAAAAGTTTTGAGAATGACACAAATATTAATTTTCGCAAAGTATGCTGCCTCAGTTTGTATGATGGCAATTTGCATATACTCCAGAATGTTATGAAGAGTGATCAGATGAATTGCAATTAATTGAAAAGTCCCTCCTTGCCATGCAAATGAACTGAATCCCCCAAAAACATTTCCACTGCATTTCAGCCCTGCCACAAAAGGACCAGCTGACATCATGTCAGTGATTCTCTCATTAACACAGGTGTGAGTGTTGACGAGGACAAGGCTGGAGATCACTCTGTCATGCTGATTGAGTTTGAATAACAGACAGGAAGCTTCAAAAGGAGGGTGGTGCTTGGAATCATTGTTCTTCCTATGTCAACCATGGTTACCTGCAAGGAAACACGTGCCGTCATCATTGCTTTGCACAAAAAGGGCATCACAGGCAAGGATATTGCTGCCAGTAAGATTGCACCTAAATCAACCATTTATCGGATCATCAAGAACTTCAAGGAGAGCGGTTCAATTGTTTTCAAGAAGGCTTCAGGGCGCCCAAGAAAGTCCAGCAAGCGCCAGGACCATCTCCTAAAGTTGATTCAGCTGCGGGATCGGGGCACCACCAGTACAGAGCTTGCTCAGCAATGGCAGCAGGCAAGTGTGAGTGCATCTGCACGCACAGTGAGGCGAAGACTTTTGGAGGATGGTCTGGTGGCAAGAAGGGCAGCAAAGAAGCCACTTCTCTCCAGGAAATACATCAGGGACTGACTGATAATCTGCAAAAGGTAAAGGGATTGGACTGCTGAGGACTGGGGTAAAGTCATTTTCTCTGATGAATCCCCTTTCCGATTGTTTGGGGCATCTGGAAAAAAGCTTGTCCGGAGAAGACAAGGTGAGCGCTACCATCAGTCCTGTGTCATGCCAACAGTAAAGCATCCTGAGACCATTCATGTGTGGGGTTGCTTCTCAGCCAAGGGAGTGGGCTCACTCAAAATGTTGCCTAAGAACACAGCTATGAAAAAAGAATGGTACCAACACATCCTCCGAGAGCAACTTCTCCCAACCATCCAGGAACAGTTTGGTGACGAACAATGCATTTTCCAGCATGATGGAGCACCTTGCCGTAAGGTAAAAGTGATAACTAAGTGGCTCGGGGAACAAAACATCGATATTTTGGGTCCATGGTCAGGAAACTCCCCAGACCTTAAACCCATTGAGAACTTGTGGTCAATCCTCAAGAGGTGGGTAGACAAACAAAAACTCACAAATTCTGACAAACTCCAAGCATTGAGTATGCAAGAATGGGCTGCCATCAGTCAGGATGTGGCCCAGAAGTTAATTGACAGCATGCCAGGGCGGATTGCAGAGGTCTTGAAAAAGAAGGGTCAACACTGCAAATATTGACTCTTTGCATCAACTTCATGTAATTGTCAATTAAAGCCTTTGACACTTATGAAATGCTTGTAATTATACTTCAGTATTCCATAGTAACATCTGACAAAAATATCTAGACACTGAAGCAGCAAACTTTGTGGAAATATTTGTATCATTCTCAAAACATTTGGCCACGACAGTAGAGCTTTCAGCAGTGGAAACAGTCTCTGTGTCTACCTCCCCAATGCTGCGAGCCCAGCCCAGTTCGCTCATCTGTGATTTGCGAATGCTGGCGCGACTTCATTGACCTTGCAAAATGCTCATTGCACATGTCCCCCAGGTGCTTTGGCTGACGTGTTGAGCTTTGGCAAACTGTCAAGCTGTTGATGCTGCTCTGCACAGCCCCGCCTCTCTTCACTATCCTTAGATCACACAAGGGTCCTATTCATTAAGGTATGCAACGGAAAACATTTTAAAACATTTTGCAACAGATCATGAAAATTCACATTTCTGATTGGACAAGACCAGGTTGTCCCTCTCTCTTTCAGTCTGCTTTCCTCCGTTTGTCGCATAATGAATACAACCCAGTGCTACTCAGCTTCCTATTACTTGTATTTGATTACGTGTTCCTTTGCGTGTGTGTATGTACCTGTTCCTGTGTGTGTTCGATGTGTGTGTGCATGAGTGTTCATGCATGTTCCTGTGCATGTGTATGGCGGAGTGGCTTGTACCAAAAACTTGGAGGTGTGTGCTGGCAGTGATGCTCGTGGCAACGTTGGTGGCGACACACTCCCACTCCCCGTGGTCTTCCTTGCCCAGGGACTTGAACTGTAAGCTGCCGGTGGGAAGGACGTTGTGCTTGCTTTTACTGGGCTTCCCTACCTTAAAAAGAGAGAGGGGAAGAGAGAGGAGTTACATCTCACAGAACAGCACATACTGTATTGGTTCTGGCAAGGAAGGTAATTATCACCCACCCACCCAGCCTCCAGACAGACAGTAGATTAGTAGATAGACAGAGACAGAGACCGAGAACAGGACAGATAGACAAACTGGCAGACAAAAAGAAGGCAGACAGACAGAGACAGGTAGACAACAAGGAAGATAGACAAAAAGGAAGGCAGACAGACAGACACACACAGACAGGTAGATTAGTAGATTAACTTGTGCTTCCTCAGTCACTGTGGCTGTTGGAAGAGACTGTCCTTCCTCCGCTACTCATATAACAAAACATTTCAGCATCGGCATCAAGGCGACGGTAAAGGGAGACAAACAACTGCAAATCACATTGTTTTCATTGGGAGAGATTAAGAAGCTCCATAATCAAGAGACAATTGAAGGCTAACGCTAATGTGTTTGCCTTGATTGTTTCAGCTGATAACGCCACCATTAAAATGCAATTAAAACATTGTGATTTCTAGGAGACAGTTTGATTGCAACCTCATCTCATTCCTTGTGGCAAAGATGGAAAAGATGACTCCAATATCAACAATCACCATCGAACCACATTTGGCGGCGTCTGGTTTAGAAATTACATGGTAGTAATAACCACCCGTTATCACTTAACATTACATCATTTGGGGATTTACTAGTAGCGAGGAGCTTTGTCAAATAGACTGTGTGAGTGTACAGCAATGTTCTACCTGATACCCATAACTTTAGAGTGAAAGGATGGAGAAGAGGAGCCGTAGCTCTGTCCTATTATAAAGTAAAGACTGTCAGACCAGACCATGAGTCTTTTGGATGGTGGGAGGGTCGCTTCACTTACCTTCCGCCATGTGATATTGGGATAGGGAAATTCTCTCTCAGCCGCACAGGGGATGACCAGCTCTCTCCCAGCCTCCTGCCTGTATTCCCCTCCGGGAACAATCGAGAACTTAGGGGGATCCTGCCCAGAGAGAGTGTTCCCCAATGGGGGTGAGATTAGAGTAACAGACCGAGATGGGTGTAGCCGTTAGGCTAACTCAAAGCATAGAAAATGCATAATGATTGATATACTAACTAGCACGCTAATTACTGTTAGTATCAGCCTGCGTACCTTTAGCACCAGAGGAGTGGGAGCGGACCATCCCTCAGAGCCCAGGGCATTGTAAGGCATGCAGGTGTAGGTGCCCAGAGAGTCCTCCGTCACCTCGGCCACGCGGATGCTCCCGTCCTCCATTTGGCTCCAACCAGGGTACTGTGGGAACAAAGAGGGGCTAACGCTATGACATTGCAATGTTTGTATGGCTGGGCGCACCAGTGGCACAGCACTATCCCGTCATCCTGCATAGAGCAGAGGAGACTGTGGCTTCAAGGAAGTGAGAGGTGCGGTCAGTCCCCAAATGTTCTCACTAGTTAAAAGTTCTGAATCAAAAGGGACTGAAAGCAAGGGCAAAAAGTAGGGGAAGGAAACAGAAAGAACAGCTAGATTTTGTCTGGGATATACACAACAATTGATCCACCCATAGAAGCCTTAAACTAGGAAACTTAACCACTAGGACGTCCTCTTTAATGCACATGTGAAGAGCTTAGTTCATCACCTTTGTCGCAGTTCCAAGCCTGAGGAGATTTCACAGTCTGTCATCCAAACTCAGGTAGAAGTTGCCCTTCTAGGCACAGATCTACGATCAGCCTACCCCTTAGCCCTAAACTTAACCATTAGGGGGGAAAAACACAAAACTGACTTTAGATCAATGTCTAGACGGGGCAACTTCACCCTACTCCACTAAGAATTCAGTTCTGGGGGAAGATGTATAAGAAAATAAGACTAATAATGTCTCCACCCCCCTAAACGGAAGTTTCGGGCAAGTCTATGGGCTAAATGTCCCCTCCTCTTCCGAAATTCAAAAGATGCAAAATCGTGATTTGTCCAAATGATCATTGACGAAAAATCTGAGCGCAGAACAAAGTTCCTCGTTACTCGTCGCATCCCACAATCTGTTGACAGACGCTACGATACCATCTTATGTTACGTGCGTCTGTCCATTCTGTCTGTCTGTTCTGAACATTGCCAATAGAAATAGAACAAATAGAACTGATACCATTCCCTATTCCTACCTAACAGACAATCATATCGGTTTTACACAATACATTTATCTCTGAATGTTATAGGTCATATTCATAAGGCATAAGAAAAGGGACTTAAACCGGGAGGGGCTTCCTGAGCGTGTCCAATAACAAAATGCACATTTTCGTTTTCTATTGCAAAACATTTTGCTACAGTGTGTTCTAATGAATATAACCCTTGATTCACCTTCTCTATCCGGAGGGGGTTGCCATCTTTTGTCCACTTGACCAGCGTGACAGGCGGGTTGGCGTCTACAGGGCAACGGATGAAGCCTGGCAGGCCAATGGCCACGTAGATGGCAGGTGGCATGTCTTTGACACGGGCAGGGTCTGGGGCGAGAGAGAGAAATACAGTTCATTTGTATTGTATTTATTTCTGTATTTATTGGACAAAGGACAGATGGTGGGAAAGGTAGAGAGTTTGTCACAAAGGCAGTGGGCTGGATTCGAAACCAAACCAACATGGGCAAATATACACTGAGCGTACAACACATTAGGAAAACCTTCCTAATATTGAGCTGCACCCGCTTTTGCCCTCAGAACAGACTCAATTCGTCAGGGCATGGACTCTACAAGGTGTCCAAAGCATTTCCACAGGGATGATGGCCCATGTTGACTCCAATGCTTCCCACAGTTTGTGTCAAGTTGGCTGGATGTCTTTTGGGTGGTGGACCATTCTTGTTACACACAGGAAACTGTTGAGTGTGGAAAACCCAGCAGCATTGCAGTTCTTGACACAAACCGGTGCACCTGGCACCTACTTCCAAACCCTGTTCAAAGACACTTAAATCTTTTGTCTTGCCCATTGCCCACCCTCTGTATGCCACACACACAATCCATGTCTCAATTGTCTCAAGGCTTAAAAATCGTTCTGTAACGTGTCTCCTCCCCTTCATCTACACTGATTGAAGTGGATTTAACAGGTGACATCAATAAGGGATCACAGCATTCATCTGGTCTATTATGGAAAAAGTTTTGTACAAGGTGTAGACAGCGGCACTAACCGCTAGCTAGATCGCCCAGGCCACGAGATAAATATCTTTATGGTGGAGTAACATTGGTAGTGATTATGGGACCAGTACTGCAGCAGGAGACAGGGGAAATAACAGGTTTTATGAGCACGGGCTGTCATTACATGATAAACTGTGCTTCGGTAGCAGCTGGTCTGAGAGCAGTAGCTGTGGAGGTTGTGTGTGTGTTTGGAGTGGATGGGTAAACACTGACAAGTAAACAGAGAAATATGTTTTGAGTATGTCAATTAATTTTTCAAGGAAGGAGAATCCTAGACAAATATATAGAATGGCATTGTGTGGATTAAAATGAGTATAGAGCAGGATGACCTCTTCAGTATTCAGACAGAGGCGTCCGTGGCTGAGTGGAGTCACGGCTGATATAACTTTATCTGGCAGCACGGATAGACGAGAGGAAAGAGGAAAGACACTAAAGTCAATGCCCTAGCCTATAACTTTGAACAAGCTCGGAAGCATTAGAATAGTAGGGCTGCTTAGCGAAGTAAGGTCAAAGTAGGTTGTTTCAAAGAGGTGTTTGCACGATGTCTTGCCAACCCGAAGAAAACTGTGTTGGCTTGCATGTTTTTTGCCACATATTTTCACAAATTGGTGGAAGTGTAAGCAGGTTAGCTCAGTCCAACTTTATTTGGCTCAGTAGTGTATTCTGTGAGAGTGTCCATGGTATCTTGTTCAGTGTCACTATGTGGTAGAGATGACAGATTTGCCACTAGACGTTACATTACACCACAATGACACAAACCAACAAACTTGTCTGCACTCCCCATTAATTTCCTCTGTGTTGGCTAACCTTTTAAGCAGACAGGTTTCAGTGTGTCATGTCTGATGTGAATAATAAAGGACAGATTCAGACTTCGTTATCTAGTCAGAGCCAGGTGATAATGGCTGCAAGAGGCCAGTGCTGCTTGGAAAGGAGCGGTTTGGAAAAAAATCCCTCTCAACATCTTAATCTTTGGCGAAGTGCCACAGTCTATTTATAGAAGGGGAGAGAGGAGGTGGGGTAGTGCCAGGCTCGCTATAGCTCGCATACACACTTTCTCTAACATGCACATATCCACACATCTTTATTTTATGTCTGGTCTCGCTTTACCACATGTACCAAAGCTGATTATTATGGGTAATTCACCAGTGAAAGGGAAGAAGAGAAGGGGACTGAAATTGAAACAGGATAAGTTGTACTGGCTTGGGCAGAGGTGTTCGCTCTCTCTCTCGCTCTCTCTCACACACACACACACTGCCTGAAATATTGGCGTAGTGCTGCACTGCAATCAGTGGACTAGTGGGGCCGCTATCGCCCACGCTGCCTAGCCCACCGACCGTCTGTAGCTGACGTCACTGCAGAGGAAAGGGTTTCCACAGAGAATGATGTCACCTCTCCCCCTCCTCCCTCTTTTGCGCTCCCTTTCCCTCACTTTTGCAGCGCCTGTCACACACGCACACAGTACAGAAACAACCGGTCACGGTCGCGCCGATCTAATTTTGTGTGTGTTTGAGTGTGAGTGTGTGTGCGTGTGGTGGCATATAAGGGTTTGAGTGTGTGTGTGGCTGCTCTCCTGGGGCAGGTATGGAAGCATGGTAGCCTGCAGCCCAACCAACCCAAAGAGGGCACAGTGATGGGGGGATACACCTGAGAGAGACGGAAGAAGAGAAAGGAAGAGGGAGGGGGATGAGTGAGAACAGGCGCAATGGAAGGAGAAAGAGAGAGAAAGAGATGGAGTTGACAATTTGGCTTCAGAAAGGCATAAGATGATGATAGGAATAGACAGAAATAAATACGGAGAGAGGAGACAGAGACAGAGAGTGAAAGAGTGTCCGGGTACCTCAGACAATGCAGTGCCTATGCAGTATACAGTGTATTCGGAAAGTATTCAGACACCTTGACTTTTTCCACATGTTGTTAGGTTACAGCCTTATTCTAAAATGGATTAAATCGTTTTTTCCCCCTCATCAATCTACACACAATACCCCATAATGCCAAAGCAAAAACAGGTTTTTAGAAATTGTATTTTTAAATAAAAAATGGAAATATCACATTTACATATGTATTCAGACCATATGCATTCAAATTACAACCTCGAGTCTTCATGGGTATGACTTCACAAGCTTGGCACACCTGTATTTGGGGAGTTTTTCCCATTCGTCTCTGCAGATCCTCTCAAGCTCTCAGGTTGGAATGGGGAGCATCGCTGCACAGCTATTTGCAGGTGTCTTCAGGCATGTTCGATCGGGTTCAAGTCCGAGCTCTGGCTGGGCCACTCAAGGACATTCAGAGACTTGTCCCGAAGCCACTCCTGTGTTGTCTTGGCTTTGTGCTTAGGGTCGTTGTCCTGTTGGCAGGTGAACCTTCACCCAATTCTGAGGTCCTGAGCGCTCTGGAACAGGTTTTCATAGAGGATCTCTGTGCACGTTGCTCCGTTCATCTTTCCCTCAATCCTGACTCATCTCCCTGCTGCGGAAAAACACCCCACAGCATGATTCTCCCACAATCATGCTTCACCGTATGGATGGTGCCAGGTTTCCTCCAGACGTGACGCTTGGTATTCAGGCCAAAGAGCTCAATCTTGGTTTCAAAAGACCAGATCATTTTGTTTTTCATGGTCTGGGAGTCCTTTAGGCGCCTTTTGGCAAACTCCAAGCAGCATGTCATGTGCCTTTTACTGAGGAGTGGCCCTAAGGTTCTTCTCCCCCGATTTATCAGTTTGGCAGGGCGACCAACTCTGAGAAGAGTCTTGGTGGTTCAAACTTCTTCCATTCAAGAATGATGCAGGCCACTGTGTTCTTGAGGACCTTTGATGCAGCAAACATTTTTGGGACCCTTCCTCAGATCTGTGCCTCGACACAATCTTTTCTCTGAGCTCTACGGACAATTCCTTCGACCTCATGGATTGGTTTTTGCTCTGACATGCACTGTCAACTGTGGGACCTTATATAGACAGGTGTGTGCCTTTCTAAATCATTTCCAATCAATTGAACTTACCACAGGTGGACTCCAATCAAGTTGTAGAAACATCTCAAGGATGGTCAATGGAAACAGGATGCACCTGAGCTCAATTTCGAGTCTCATAGCAAAGGGTCTGAGAATACTATTTCTGTTTTTTATTTGTAATACATTTGCAAAAATGCATAAAAAACTGTTTTTGCTTTGTCATTATGAGGTATTGTGTGTAGATTGATGAGGGAAATGTATTTAATATATTTTAGAGTAAAGCTGAAAAGTTGAGGGGTCTAAATACTTTCTGAATGCACTGTATCTTAATTTTGTGTTGTCTTGAAGTATTACTTAACGGCCTTGCTGCAAACAGAATGGTTGATTTGGAGTAGATTTCTTTTAATACAGACTTCCTTCTTTTCATTTTTTATATTTTCAAGTATTGTGGTGGCAGCATTATGTTATGGGTATGCTTGTCATCGGCAGGAAGTGGAGAGTTTGTTAGGATAAAAATGAATATGAAAGTCTTCTGAAAACCTAAGCCTTTTTTCTGCAGGACAATAACATAAAGTTCAATGCCAAAGACACACCAGAATTACTTTCCAAGAGGTGTTAAGTGTTCCTGAATGGTCCAGTCTCAGTGCGGAATTAAATATGCTTGAAAATCAGAAACAAAGTATGAATACTACTGTCTATCAATGATTCCCAAACAATTTTATTTAGCTTGAGGAATTTTGACAAAAACAATGCATATTTGTAGCCCTAAGAGTTGTGCAAAGTTAGTAGAATCTTGTTAAAAATTATTCACAGCTGTAATGGCTGTCAAAGGTACTTCTACCAAAAATGTACTCTGGGGTGTGAAGACATACGCAATCTAGACATCGTTGTTTTTTAAAATGGTTTAATCCCTTTTTAGATGTAATTTTAAGGCAGCAAAACGATAAACCTGAGAAAGGGGTGTGTAGACTTTCACTAGCGGCTGTACATCACCACGCCCCCAGAAACCAGAGAGTCACACTATACACCTACTATAATCACACTATACACCTACTATAATCACACTATACACCTACTACGCAGCCCTAATTGTCAATCGCTCAGCAGTCCGTTAGCTGTCAAAAGACCTCAGTGGCAGGCAGAAGACAAGAATATCATTCAAATTCTAAAAATAGAACAGCATTGGCTAGCTAGAAATGTCTCTACCTCTCTGCATTCTGGCTCAGGCAGTGACTTGCTTTGGGAAATTGGTCGCTACTTGAGAGAAAAAAGCTCCCTCTCTCTCCGCAGCCTGTGTCAAAAAAGTGTCTGGTCTCTGAAAGCGATGATGTAATGCTCGCTACCCTCCCTCCTGACTGGTGCTGCCTGCCCCTCCTGCCCTTCCTCAGGCGCTTGAGAAAATAAATATCCAATTTGGAGCCGTAGAGGAGGAGAGAGTGGGGGAATGCAAAATGTCTGTTGCCTTGGCTACCCAAACGAGTCATCACTACCCGCAGACGCGGGGCCACATTTCTCGCCGGTGGATGGATATTACTGGTGCTCAACGCTCATCCCTGCCTCCATTCATTTGGAATACAATATGGCTGATTTACCTCAGGGGAACGACTAGGCTGGCGTACTTGAAAGTCACGACTCATAAATGAAAGGCGGGCTGTGAATAATATTGATTAATCAATGCCAGTGTGACCGAAAACTAAATAGAGCGTATCATGCTAGGAGAATATTGCTGAATGTGAAAGTGACTCGAGTGACCTGGAAGAAGAGTGACTTCAAGGTCACAGTTTCAATTCTAACCCGCACGGTTCCCGGCATTGGTGTGCATGTGTTGGGGTTAAGAGACACAGAGTGTGTGTAGTGGTTGGATGGATCAGGGTTGGGGCTAATATGCCCGCTTGGCCGAGCTTGGGAGGTCTGGAATTGGCTTGGAGTCCAATGTAACCTCCAATCAATTACACAGTGCAGTGGATAGAGAGAGAGGGTTTCTATCTAACTTATTCTATACCATGGCCAGATATAGTGCCATATTTCCTGTATTCAGATTCAAAAGGCTTTAGCTTACATCAAATGTACATACAGTAAGATGGAAAATTGTCTTTGGCTTGTTGAGAGCTTGGGACTGACTATAAGGTTCTATCTGCAAAAATATGATTCTGAGATAATTGGACTTAAAGTTCCAAACCCTTAATGTCTTGAATAGTGTCAGCCAGTGGCATAACGGGGGGGGGGGGGGGGGGGGGGGGGAGTTGAGCATTAGGTCAGTGTGTATGAGTTGCGCTCTTTGTAAAAGCAAGCAGAGCAGAACATGGCTGATGTACAGTTGAAGTCGGAAGTTTACATACACTTAGGTTGGAGTCATTAAAACTCGTTCTTCAACCCCTCCACCAGTTTCTTGTTAACAAACTACAGTTTTGGCAAGTCGGTAAGGACATCTACTTTGTGCATGACACAAGTAATTTTTTCAACAATTGTTTACAGACAGATTATTTCACGTATAATTCATTGTATCACAATTCCAGTGGGTCAGAAGTTTACATACACTAAGCTGACTGTGCCTTTAAACAGCTTGGAAAATTCCAGAAAATGATGTCATGGCTTTAGAAGCCTCTGATAGGCTAATTTACATCATTTGAGTCAATTTGGAGATGTACCTGTAGATGTATTTTAAGGCCTACCTTCAAACTCAGTGCCTCTTTGCTTGACATCATGGGAAAATATAAATAAATTGTAGACCTCCACAAGTCTGGATAATCCTTGGGAGCAATTTCCAAACTCCTGAAGGTACCAAGTTCATCTATACAAACAATAGTACGCAAGTATAAACACCATGGGACCACACAGCCTTCATTCCTCTCAGGAAGGAGACATGCTCTCTCTACTAGAGATGAACGTACTTGGTGCGAAAAGTGCAAATCAATCCCAGAACAACAGCAAAGGACCTTGGGAAGATGCTGGAGGAAACAGGTACAATAGTATATCCACAGTAAGATGAGTCCTACATGGACATAACCTGAAAGGCCACTCAGCAAGGAAGATGCCACTGTTCTTAAACCGCCATAAAAAAAGCCAGACTATGGTTTGCAACTGCACATGGGGACAACTATCATACTTTTTGGAGAAATGTCCTCTGGTCTGTTGAAAAATAAATAGAACTGTTTGGCCATAATGACCATCGTTATGTTTGGAAGAAAAAGGGGGAGTCTTGCAAACCGAAGTACAACATCCCAACCGTGAAGCCCGGGGGTGGCAGCATCATGTTGTGGGGGTGCTTTGCTGCAGGAGGGACTGGTGCACTTCACAACATAGATGGCATCATGAGGTAGGACAATTATGTGGATATATTAAAGCAACATCTCAAGACATCAGTCGGGAAGTTAAAGCTTGGTCGCAAATGGGTCTTCCAAATGGACAATGACCCCAAGCATACTTCCAAAGTTGTAGAAAAATGGCTCAAGGACAACAAAGTCAAGGTATTGGAGTGGCCATCACAAAGCCCTGACCTCAATTCCATAGTAAATATGTGGGCAGAACTGAAAAAGTGAGTGCGAGCAAGGAGGCCTACAAACCTGACTCAGTTACACCAGCTCTGTCAGGAGGAATAGGCCAACTTATTGTGGGAAGCTTGTGGAAGGCTACCCGAAACGTTTGACCGAAGTCAAACAATTTAAAGGCAATGCTACCAAATACTAATTAAGTGTATGTAAACTTCTGACCCACTGGGAATGTGATGAAAGAAATAAAAGGTGAAATAAATCAATCATTCTCTCTACTATTATTTTGACATTTCACATTCTTAAAATAAAGTGGTGATCCTAACTGACCTAAGACAGGGACGTTTTACTAGGATTAAATGTCAGGAATTGTGAAAACTGAGTTTAAATGTAGTTGGCTACGGTGTATGTAAACTTCCGACTTCAACTATATATCTGGTGGCTATGGAGAAAGATGATGGGGAGTAAAGTGAGAACGACATGGCTTGGGAACACCTCTTGGATCCTGCAGTCTGACGGGGAAGACTGGGTGAAAGCATGAGGAAGTTTTTTTAGAGCATTCATTTTTTGCCAACCTCAACAGAAAAGTATCCTGAAGACATAGTCAGGCCAACACAGAGTGGGAATTGTCATGTTTTCAAACTTTGGGTTGTCATGCATATATAATTATGCATAGCTTATCACATTGTTAATACTGTTATGTTTTGTGTCTTTTTGTTGCTCTCCAAGTCTTATGCTATCACTCTCTTAGGAACCACAAGGAGAAAGTGGAGAAACAAAAAGTGTTCCATCTGACATGGAACAAGACAGCAGATTCAGCTGGAATGGCATTTTGTTATGTGATGAGAGATGGAAATAAAAGTGTGTATGATGTGATCATAGTACAGAGGCCATAAGTCTCTGAGTTTGTAAACCTCACGTTGAATGTTTGTCATCATTGTTTGTTCATTTATAATCATTTGTCAGTTTTTTTAATTCATGTTTTATTATCATCGTTTGTCCATTTAGAAGTAATTTCCAAGTTCATATAAATTGAACATTAGGACGCTATTGTTCAAGAGGAGGGACTGTTGGATTCAGGCTAAACTTTGAACATTGAGATATTAAAAACATGATAGATCAAAAGCATAGAATATGAGGAGTGAAAAAGACTGGGTTTTATGTCAGAAGTGAATGGTTTTCTGTGGAAAGACAGATGGCTTTGGAATGTGTTGGGTGGAGATCTTGGAAACTAACAATGCCACTGAGGGAGACTGGGTAATGTATAACGTTTACATTGTCAGGATATGTTATTGTTAGCCATCAGGGATACTCTGGGAGGAGAGGAGACAGTCTTATATAAATAACCATGACAGCCTTGAGTTGGGGAGGAGTGAGCACTTTGGGGTAGAGGTCAGGTTAGATGAAGTGAGGAAGAACATATATCACTGGAGGAGGAGACTCAGCCTAGGAGAAAGGGTTAAATATCAGTGCTTGTGTGAATATTTTTTGTTGTTGTCTGAATTACAGCTGTAACGACCCTTTGGGAAGAATTCAACTTGGTTAAGCTTCTCTAGTGTCTGAGTTATTTACTCTGAGAAATAAGAGCCTAACAGGGCTCTGCTGCAGGGTGGTGGACCCCTAAGGACAGGACGGGGCAGCTTTCTTGTGTGCAAGTAAAAAGTGCTCTACAGTACTATTAGTCCTATGATAGTATTTACAAGGAGGATTTGCTGTTTCTGTTTGTTAATGTATATTTGAGGTGTATGTGGTTTTTCTTTTGTTTTGTGTTTCCAAACCTTTCCCTTGTGAATGAAAAAAAAAACGTAAATATGTGAACTGGGAAGGAAATTGTGTTCGGAGAGAGTTGAGTTATTGACTAGACTGGTGGGGGTCGGACTTGCAGGCGGCTCGAGCTGGATGGTCGGTCAGGCTGAAATTTGATATAGAGGACGTCTTAATCAACAATCAAAAGTCTGTGTTGAGAGTTGTTATTTTGTTAGGCTATTGGTTAAAGGTGCAACAATATTTATTATTGAATTACCTTTGATCTACTTCAGTCTTATTAATCACTTAAACATATTTAATAATGATCTCTTACCTAGCTTGATGACTTTGGGCATTTTTGCTTACTTTTTGTTCTAAATTCGAGACGGCATATTGGATTGTGTAAAAATGCAGGAAACTTTTATATTTTATAATCCCAAGCTCTCATTGCGGCACATTAGGGTGGGTAGGTAAAGTATAACACTCATTAAGTAGATTAGGTAGAGAACAGCAGAGAACAGCATCAGCAGGACTGAGTGTACTCAGTTGCAGTGGGACCGCTCGATCTTATAGGTACAGATCTAGGATCAGCCAATGTCCTTTGTATGGCTGATGAGCAGAATTAGGTATGTTCGTTAGGATGGATCTTGCTGTAGTGTACACCCAGTAGCTCTGTGTGTTCTAATGAACACAAGTACATAAGGGGTAGGGGTTGACTGTAGAGGATAGGGCCAGACACTCACATTGCACTGTGACCTGGGCCCAGGCGGACGGGGGCTGGCCCAGGCTGTTGCTGGGGCTACAGGTGAATCTCCCAGCATCTTCAGGCTTCACACCGCCGATGATGAGTGAGCCGTCCACCAGAATACTGACTCTGTCCCTCAGGCCACTGCAGAGAAGGGAGGGAAGAGCATCAATATAGAGCCTATAACCACTTCCACAAGTACAAATGTCACTTTATTATGCATTAACGGCAACTAGGTGAGACTAGGTGAAAATCCAATTTAAGTGGAAGTTAAGATATGCCCAAATAGCTAGGTTTCCATCCAATTGGCGACCTGACTACAATATGCCCATTTTCCTACCAGAGGTGTGTTTCCATCAAACTGACTTGTTACGGATAAAAAGGTGATGACTGGTGCACATAAAAAACACTTTTGCTCTTAATTCCCATGTACTGAATACAAAAAACAGAAGATCAATGTGTTTGTACTGCATTTTCAACTCTACCGATGGATTTGTCATAAAAACGGTTTCTCTCTAGACAAGAGTTCGCTGGTAAAGTGGACAGGGTAGGTTATTTGATGAGATATGAATAAGAGCAAGATCATTTTACCTGATAATTGGCAGCCAAGCACCAATCATCATGTCACCAGCATTCAGGAAATGTGAATGATCATCATGCACTTAACCACAATTTGAAGTTCATCATAACTTATTTCATCTACCCACAAACTCAATGCTTTTCCAAGTCATGATGGTAGTCCTACAACGTAACGTGTCATCCACGTTTCGTACTCCACGTTTACTTCGATATGAAGGTAATTATATCAATATTTGCACATAAAGGCGTTTCCACCAAAATTGTTGCATAATCAATTTCAAAGACAAAATAATTATCCACCCTTGCGTATTTTGTTTTGTCGAAATAAGGACATTTTACCAATAATTCCTGGTTTCCATCAGGCCTGTCGTGAATCTTTTCAAGCGGCAGCCATCTGGTAATTCATTAGCATGAAATGGTTGGATGGAAACCTGGCTAATGACTAAGACAGACGTGTGACTATGAAAAATAACACAGAATAGTGAGGCTGAAATTATGTGGCTTCACTCACAATGCTTCTTCAGGACAGTGCCCAGGTGGCATAGAGTGTTGAATCATTTTCAAATATCATTAGCATTAATATAATTTTCTCAACTTCGCTGTCCTACAATAACAGAGAAACCGTCTCCTTATAGCCAAATGAGGGCTCTTCCATTGTCTCTCCTTGCTCTCCATCTCCCTTCCACTTAGGACGTTCCTTCTCTGGGCGGGTTGAAAAAGCCCATAAGATCCTATTTTGTTCTATAGAGTGTACAGGCCACGCATGAGTGGACGTAGGATGGCTGGGGGCTCAGTGGGTGGCCCATAATCATAGCTAGTGGAGCGTGGAATGACACAAGCACTGTGTCACTAGATATTCCTGTCTCTAGGGACAAGAGGTGGTGGTTAGGGGGGGGTCTTCTATCAAGTTTCAAGTGTTATTAGCCGTATCATATGTACAGGATACACATGGTATAAACTGTCCAACTAAATGCTTACTTGCAGGTTCCTTCTCGACAATGCAACAACAATAAGAAATGATAAAAGATAAGAATACGAAAACATAAAGTAAATAGAATTGAATAAACATTTTAGCATCAGTAGAATACAAGAAGGCACAATATATATTCCAATATTTACACATGTATCAGGGAAGGTGGGAAGTGTTTAAATTGTGCAGTATTAGCAATAGCAAATAAGAGTCTGGTAGCAGCAGTTGTGATGCGTGTGTGGCATAAACATACAGTTCCTTCAGAAAGGATTCATAACCATTGACGTATTCCACATTTTGTTGTGTTACAGCCTGAACTCAAAATGGATTACAAAGAAATCTCACTTATCTACACACAATATCCCATAATGAAAGTGAAAACATGTTTTTAGACATTTTTGCAAATCACACCCGATTCAATACATGTTATAATCATTGTTGGCAGCGATTACAGCTGTGAGTTTTTCTGGGTAAGTCTCTAAGAGCTTTGCACACCTGGATTTGTTTTACATTTTCAAGCTCTGTCAAGATGGTTGTTAATCATTGCTAGACAGCCATTTTCATAGATTTTTTTTTTCTCCATAGATTTTCAAGCTGATTTTATTTCAAAACTGGAACTAGGCTACTCAGGAACATTCAATGTCCTATTGGTAAGCAACTCCAGTGTATATTTGTGTTTTAGGTTATTGTACTGCTGAAAGGTGAATTCATCATTCCCAGTGTCTGATGGAAAGCAGACCAGGTTTTTCTCTAGGACTTTGCCTGTGCTTAGCGCCATTACGTTTAAAAAAAAATCCTTGACGATTACAAGCATACCAATAACATGATACAGCCTCCACTATGCTTGAAAATATGGATAGTGTGTTGTATTGAATTTGCCCCAAACATAACACGTTGTATTTAGGACATAAAGTGAATTGCGTTGCCACATTTTTCGCAGTATTTCTGTAGTGCCTTGTTGCAAACAAGATTCATGTTTTGGAATATTTGTTATTCTGTACCGGCTTCCTTCTTTTCATTCTGTCATTTAGGTTAATATTGTGGAGTAACTACAATGCTGTTCCATCCTCCGTTTTCTCCTATCACAGGCATTAAACTCTGTAACTTTTTAAATTCACCATTGGCCTCATGGTGAAATCGCTGAGCGGTTTCCTTCCTTTCCGGCAACTGAGTTAGGAAGGACACATGTATCTTTGTAGTGACTGGGTGTATTTATACACCATCCAAAGTGTAATTAATAACTTCTCCATGCTCAAAGGGATATTCAATGTCTGCTTCTTTTTTTACCCATCTAGCAATAACAAAGGGTTTGAATTATTATTGAGTCAAGACATTTCAGCTTTTCATTCATTTGTAAAAATGTCTAAAAACAATATTATGGGTTATTGTGTGTAAACCAAATCTAAAATGTAGAAAAAGTCAAGGGGTGTGAATACTTTCTGAAGGCACTGTGTGTGTGTGTGTGTGTGCGTGTGTGATGTGTGTGTGTGAGTACGTAGAGCCAGTATGTTGTTCTACCTTTTTCTATCTCTATCTTTATCTGCTCACTGTATTTCTGTCTACATTATGATCCTTACAATCCTCTTCCACCTTCCATGACTGACTCTTATTTTCTCTATCTTCCTTCTCTCGTGTCGCTCTACCTCCTTCCTAGAGCTGGGCGATATAGACAGATAAATTGACCTATTCTTCTGCGATAACGATAAATCAGCGCTAAATGACATGAAATACCTTTTTTCCGCAAGGTGCTAGAGCTGAAAGTTACTTTACATTTTCGGGCAGGGCTCTAGACAATCTTTTTCCAGTGCCAAGTAAAACAACTGAGAAGGTAGCCTACGATTCAGAAAGTAAGCTATTTCATCAAACATATCCAGGAAATGCTTGATTGATATTTTGGTAGGCAACCTGTCAAAATGGATGCAGAATGATCAGATTTATTTTTGGCTCTTCAGAGAATTTGCACACATCTTTGCTCATAATGGTCTATAGGTTTTATTATTCACCACCTGAGGAAGTGAGAACTCAAAACACTAAGCTATGTTGCTAACTCTAAATATGATAGTGTTGTTAGATAGCCATGTAGGCAAATTGATTAATCAGTAAATGTAGGCTAATGTCCTACAAAAACGTTCCAACACTAGGCCTAGGCTACTTGATATACTGTAGGCCTATTCACTGCAAATGGTGCGCTCCGCTCGGCTCAAAACCATACTAACCACAGACTACTCCGGTTGTAAAGTGGTGCATTGAACATGAGAAATACATGACATACTCACAGAAAGCTTTGACTCTCCTCTCTGTAACTAAAACAACAGTAGTTGCTTTAAAAAAATATATTTTTCCCGCAATAGCATTTTGAGCAACGGTCATATGCTTGTGCTTCTCAGAATGCAGCTCTCCCTCCTCCACGTGCACATTTGGTAGAGAGAGTGAGAGTCAGCAGCCCACAATCTACAGGAACGTTGTATAGCAAAATCACAGAAAATGACAGAAGTAAGCAAAATGCTTTGGTAAGAGGAAGGGAATGCTAGTGTCAGTCATTTTCGGTTCCTCGTCCCATCTCTACTCCTTCCTGACCTCCCTCCACTTCAGTCTAACTAGTTTCCCTCTGACATTCTCCCCCCCATTCCCTGATTTGCTTACATAAGCTACACTGTGCATGTACCTCTTTACCTGCCTCTCTTTCAATATTTTTCAACACCTCTCTGCTCCCTACCACCCCCCCATCCTCATTCCCTACCTACTACATCAGGGGGTACCAGGGCTTAGGCTGTAAGAGGACACAACACCCAGGAATTGATCTCTGTGGGGCAAAACAAATGACCTAGTCGAAACATTGGGTGTTTATGTGCTGGCTCTAAATAAATGAAAATTCTAAGCATATACCTTTTATATTCTGTGTGCGCTTTTCCCTGTGGATATATTTTTGCTAAGCGTCTGGGCCCATCCCCTAAGCATGGTGGATCTGAAGAAACTGAATGAAAGTGTTCCAGTGTATGCGCTATTGAAGACTACTACTTCTAGCTTTCTGTCCTAGAGAGAAGACACATTGAGCAAGGGGCATGTAGGGGAAACAGCATTATCAAGTATTGATGGCTAGCTTCCCTTGCATTTAAGCTTCTCTGTTAGACACTATTTCAGGCACTGCTGGTGTTATGCCACTGCATCATCACTTCATGTGAGGAGGAAGAAAAGCACAATAACGCGGGTAACCCAAAAACTCATATCACCTTCTCTGTGTCAGGGTCTCAAATGAGAGAACTTGAATGCGTTGCGCATTCCATATTTATTGTGCATGTGAGTTGGGGCAGGATTTTATTTCAGAGTACTTCAATGTCTCTCAAATGTCACTGCGTGCATGCACAAGTAGGACATAGATGACCAAACACACTAATGTATACATGGACCCATAAATGTAAGCTAGTGTATTAGAGGATGTCCACATTGACATGACAACAACACATTTTGACATATCCTTATAGAGTTTTGAACTCAGTCCATGAATGGTTGCTGCTGTTCCTTGTTGTGCTAGCTATGGAACATGTTTAAAATAAACTGTCAACTACATTTTCTTTGTCTGAAGCACTTTGTGATAGACAATGAAGATGTCATGGCCTGTAGCAGGAGATGTGCCTATTCTAGAAGACCTTTTTAGTGGAACACACACACACACACTGGAAGAACTTGTCCCGATTTATGTTTTTAAATCATTGAGGCTGATTCCCTGACCTGTGAATGTTTTCAATTTGCTGTTTTATGATTTTGTTATACTCTTGTGAATTCTGTTGTTTTTTACTAGATTACCTGTAGTTTTTCATGTTGTCTGTCTGTAATTGTGTAAAGACTAGGTGCTGCCTATCTTGGCCAGGACGCTCTTGTAAAAGAGACTTCAAATATCAATGAGCCCTTCCTGGTTAAATAAAGGTAAAAAATGTAAAAACACACACATGAATATGGTCAGACAGTGATGGGCCCAATCAGATTACAGGCTCTTGTTCAAGACCCTGTGCCCTGAGGTTCACGCATGCACGCTAAACGCATGCATGGATGGATGCACGCATGCACACAAGCACACACACACATTATATCCCTGACATAATCTCCTCAATATATTCTACATTAGACAAAATGCCCCAAAATAGTCCACATTACAAACAATTATGAAAGTGGCGGGATGGTACAGAATATAGTATGATAACACATTTCATAGCAACAATGCATCATAAAACTCAGACTATGTATAGCAGGGGTCTCAAACTATAGCCACGAGAGCCAAATGCTGCCTGGAAGCTTATTCAATGTGGCCAGCGGTTGTACAGTGTGTGGGGTGGTGGGGGGTGGGGGATGGGGGATGGAACAGTAATGAACCCGATCATAACTTTACTTCTTGAAGAAGACGTTGTCATCCTCCCAGAACCAGGTGTATGTGAGGTTGCCGGGGTAGGCTTCAGCTAGGCAGTCCAGCTTGGCGTCTTGGGATATGTTCACCGTCAGGTTCTGGGGAGGGGACACAATGAACGGTGGCCCTGGGAGAACAGAAAGCACAAAAAAAAGGCAATTACTTACATTCACTTTATTTGCATGTACTCAAACACATTGACTTGATTTGATTTTAATAAGAGAAGATATGAGAAAAGAATTGACAGAATATAAGTAGAATACATCAGAAGTACATGCAAAAGTGTGAGATGGAAAACACAACGCAGGCTTGAATGAAAACCTCACCTGATTGGTTGGTAAATTCACTTTCAAATTTAAATTATAAACACATTTTCACAAGTTTTTCACAAGTTTTCCAATTAACATAATGGCCAATTTCTTATTCAGCAGAAATAAGGTGACATGCTAGCTAGTGTTGTCAAGATAGCAGAATTTCGACTTCAATACCGATACCAGGTTTAGTATCATGATACCATCACGATACTCGATACCAAAGCAAGACCACGGCAAAAGTAAACACAACGTATTAGCTAAAGTCACAGAATGGCACTTGATTCAGACAGATAAACTAAGCTACTGCTCTGTTCAATCGTTGGGCATCTTTTGAGTTCAATATCATCCATTTTTCAGAGACAGTCATGTATTTTTATTTTTTATTTATCTGTTATTTTACCAGGTAAGTTGACTGAGAACACATTCTCATTTACAGCAACGACCTGGGGAATAGTTACAGGGGAGAGGTGGGGGATGAATGAGCCAATTGTAAACTGGGTATTATTAGGTGACCGTGATGCTTTGAAGGCCAGATTGGGAATTTAGCAGGACACCCCTACTCTTACGATAAGCACCATGGGATCTTTTAATGACCTCAAAGAGTCAGGACACCCGTTTAACGTCCCATCCGAAAGACGGCACCCTACACAGGGCAGTGTCCCAAATCACTGCCCTGGGGCATTGGGATATTTTTAGACCAGAGGAAAGAGTGCCTCCTACTGGCCCTCCAACACCACTTCCAGCAGCATCTGGTCTCCCATCCAGGGACTGACAAGGACCAACCCTGCTTAGCTTCAGTAGCAAGCCAGCAGTGGTATGCAGGGTGTGGTCTTTGTGGGCTATACTCAGCCTTGTCTCAGGATGGTAAGTTGGTGGTTGAAGATATCCCTCTAGTGGTGTGGGGGCTGTGCTTTGGCAAAGTGGGTGGGGTTATATCCTTCCTGTTTGGCCCTGTCCGGGGGTGTCCTCGGATGGGGCCACAGTGTCTCCTGACCCATCCTGTCTCAGCCTCCAGTATTTATGCTGCAGTAGTTTATGTGTCGGGGGGCTAGGGTCAGTTTGTTATATCTGGAGTACTTCTCCTGTCCTATTCAGTGTCCTGTGTGAATCTAAGTGTGAATTCTCTAATTCTCTCCTTCTCTCTTTCTTTCTCTCTCTCGGAGGACCTGAGCCCTAGGACCATGCCTCAGGACTACCTGACATGATGACTCCTTGCTGTCCCCAGTCCACCTGGCCGTGCTGCTGCTCCAGTTTCAACTGTTCTGCCTTATTATTATTCGACCATGCTGGTCTTTTATGAACATTTGAACATCTTGGCCATGTTCTGTTATAATCTCCACAAGGCACAGCCAAAAGAGGACTGGCCATCCCACATATGCTCTCTCTAATTCTCTCTTTCTTTCTCTCTCTCGGAGGACCTGAGCCCTAGGACCATGCCCCAGGAATACCTGACATGATGACTCCTTGCTGTCCCCAGTCCACCTGACCGTGCTGCTGCTCCAGTTTAAACTGTTCTGCCTTATTATTATTCGACCATGCTGGTCATTTATGAACATTTGAACATCTTGGCCATGTTCTGTTATAATCTCCACCCGGCACAGCCAGAAGAGGACTGGCCACCCCACATAGCCTGGTTCCTCTCTAGATTTCTTCCTAGGTTTTGGCCTTTCATGGGAGTTTTTCCTAGCCACCGTGCTTCTACACCTGTATTGCTTGCTGTTTGGGGTTTTAGGCTGGGTTTCTGTACATCACTTTGAGATATCAGCTGATGTACGAAGGGCTATATAAATAAATTTGATTTGATTTGATTTGGTAATAAATAAATTATACAATCATACAATCAATAAGACTTTGTTTTACGAATATAACTATGTAACATAACGGTAATTTATTTGAATGGTAAATCTCTATTGATAAAGTGGGTTAATCAATATGTAGCCTTGGTCTATTCACAATACAGGTGAATACATATTCAATAGGAGTGTGTGCATCCATTGAGTTGAGGTTGTTTAGGCTGATTTCATGGGGCTACAGATTACAAAAAATCTCTTTCCCTTGCATTTGGAACTTATTTTATTGTACTGATGAACAACATTTACAGAGAAGTAGCAATCTCTTACTTAATAGAAGTGTGCGCTGTCTCTTTAAAACCCAGTAATTAACGAGGCACATGCATACACCGTCAGTTCGAGGGAGAATTAAGTGGTGACGATTTTGTGTATTGACGTTCAGCTGTTAGCTAGCAAGCAAAGTTAGCTTACAAAGCTGGAAGCTATCGGTATCATCTTACATTGTAAAGTGTTCTAGCCTGTATGGACATTGTTTTGTGAAGAGTAATTAACAGTTTCAACCGTTCTACATGTCGTGTTGCATTATTCCAATGTGTTAACATCTGTGCACCATGAGTGGGGAGCAAGCTCTAGCAATGAGTGAAGCAGGCACGAAGTATGCATGTTGCGCTCAGCGAATAAAGGGGCCATCGATTGAGTAGATAGACAGACTTGATCCTCAATCAGTATAAAACGTGAGACATATTGGACAGAAGTTCAGACAGTAACAAAAATCTTAGAAACAAACAGTTTTTCATGTACTATTATCGGAAAAAGTACAGAAGCCTTGGTATACCGTGCAACACTAGCTAATGCTATCGCAATCTCTGTTAAACTGGGGCACGTTATGACATAAGATGACAACAGGGGGAGTGGGTCAGTGTGAGAGAGAGACAGAAAGAGGCTTTCCACAGATATCACAACTTCCGACCTGACCACGTCACATCATAATGGCACACAGGCTGTAGATGAGGAAGGATTACCCTGCCCATGGTGCAGGGGCCATGAGGAAAGTATACACAGTGGACACGCACGCACAGTGAAGATAGACACAGTGTACACACACAATGGTGATACACACAGATAGAGTCTCACACACCTCCACGCAAGGAGTTCATTAAGGCAGGTGGAGCAGAGATCATGTTGACACACATGATTCAGCTAATTAAGGTCCCGAGGAGCAGCTGACCAACAGAATCAGAGGTTTTAGAGCAGTGCTGGAGCAAAAGCCTGTACACACAGTAGCGCTAAAGCAGTGTACGCACATCCAGACCTACAGTATCAAAACTAAACTAATGAAGAATACCTGCACACTAATGAATGCTCTCGCAGTTTTATTTTATTGTGAAACCACAATATCTATTATTTACCCCCAGTAGCTCTCCCGGTAGGGTTGACTGACCACCTGTCTTTATTTTCCCGTGAGGGAATTTGTCTGGTGGGGTTCAACAATAAAAATGAAAAAACATTGTCCGAGAGGCTTCTAAACAGCTTCTACCCTCAAGCCTTAAGACTTCTCCCCCCCCCATGCTGCTGCTACTCTCTGTTATCATCTATGCAGTCACTTTAATAACTCTACCTACATGTACATATTACCTCAATTACCTCGACACCGGTGCCCCCGCGCATTGACTGTACCGGTACCCATAGCCCTGCTATTGTTATTTACTGCTGCTTTTAATTATTTGTTATTCTTATCTCTTACTTTTTTGTTGGTATTTTCTTAAAACTGCATTGTTGGTTAAGGGCTTGTAAGTAAGCATTTTACTGTAAGATTCGTTGCATGTGACAAATACATTCTTGCTTCCTACCCCGCCGAATATGGACCTTTTGTTGTTATGCCCGCTTGGCAGCTGGTAGTTGTTGTCCTTGCCCGTCAGCTACTTCTATCAAGAGGGCAAACTAGCTGCTAGGCTCTCCATTCGGCTGGCTGGCAGTTGCAACCTTGGTCTCCATGGATACCAGCATAGTAGGGGCACTGAGGGTTTTGCAGTACCTCCTGAAAATCTTAATAAAAAAAATATATATAATAAAAATATATATTTTTGGAAATAATTCGTTTTTCCTAAAAGTAGTGCACTGGGCCTTTACTAGTCCTGTATTAGGGGACAAATATAGCCGTCTGTAGAGCGAGCAAACATTGCGGCCCCTCCAATTAGTTACATCATCCATTCGGATAGTCTCCATGCATTTCATCCATGAAATATGAAAAAAACATTACAAAACATGTAAATAAACAAAACAGACGAGAGGGAAGCGACACCACCCATCACGATTACAGTGCCAGTCCAGAAGAAAAACATATTTTTTTAAATGCACAACGACGCAAAGTCTGGGTCTGTGTGGATTGCATAAGTGCAGATAAATGTATGCCTCAGTCTTCATTTCCTATTCTTTTCATGTCCCTCCAGTTCTTCTCCACAGCCTAATGTGCTTAACTGTTGCCTGCCATCCCCTGCAAAGAGAGGAGGAGACTGCCGCTCCACTGTTAGCCCAACAGGAACATTCTGGGAACGCTTTTGTCTGTGAATCAGGCATGATAATGTGTCATAGAAACGTTCCGGGAACTTTGATGTCTGGGATAATAATAGGATAATGTTTCATGGACATGACTAAGTATAGGGAGAGAGATGTGCTCTATGTCATTATGAGGAATAAATGGGGTACGTACCTACAGGTAAGGATGCATGTATGTTAACATGTGTAAGCGGTTGGGAAGTGGTTTAAGTGAGCTTTGGTGCAATAGTGGTGAGAAGGAAAGATGGGCCATCTTGCTCTTTTTCAGTCTGACATTTCATCAGTCGTATCAGCTCATTTAAATCTGTCTGCACCAATGGTGGGAAATCCTCGTAAACACGTCATAACGTGCACACACAAACACACACGCATTTTAATCATTTAGCAGATGCGCACACACAATTTTGAGCTGATCGCATAACAGAAGCCACACAAGCACACCCACCCACCCACAGAGTCCATCCCTCTCCTTTAGCCAGCTTGGTGATATTGACTGGCAGTATGGTAGTTCTGATCCAGAGCCCAGGGCCTGAGCCTCTAACAGTAGGAGAGTTCTTATCTGGAAACCCAGTGTGTGTGTGTCCGTGTGAGCGCGTGTGCAGCATTGGCACAGCTGGAAACATTGCCCGCTGCAGATTTACTTAGTTGATCTAGTGACGATCGGATTCAGTGGCTTACCAACAGGGACACTGAATTACCATAATCCTTACCCCCAGCGTCATCTGCCAATCAAAAGCTACCACTTTTTAAACACGCACCAACAGAGAAACCGACTAAGGTCCAAATGGAAACAATGTTTGTCAAAGCTAAGAACATTAACAACTTCATAGTTAAGAACACTATAACAATATGGAACAAAATGAAACATATTCTACAAGAACCAATATCACTCCCTAAAAACCATAGGGAACAATCTTTGGATAGATTTTCAGAATCCACCGATAAATTGGTCACATGGAAAACTAAAGGCATGGAAATCGTAAATGACTTGGCAACAGGTAATAAATGTATTTCCATGACCAGTGGAAAAAGTATCCAATTGTCATACTTGAATAAAAGTAAATATACCCTAATAGAAAATGACTCAAGTAAAAGTGAAAGTCACCGAGTAAAATACTACTTGAGTAAAAGTCTAAAAGTGTTTGGTTTTAAATATACTTAAGTACCAAAAGTAAATGTAATTGCAAGTCAAAGTATAAGTCTTTTTTAATTTACAGACAGCCAGAGGCACACTCCAACACTCAGACATCCTTCACAAATGAAGCATTTGTGCTTAGTGAGTCCGCCAGATCAGAGGCAGTAGGTTTGACCAGCCATGTTCTCCTGATAAGTGCGTGATTTTCCATTCTCCTGTCCTGCTAAGCATTCAAAACGTAACAAGTACTTTTGGGTGTTGTGAAAAAAAGTTGTCAAAAATATGAATAGTACTGTAAAGTACAGTTACTTAAGCACTTTACACCACTGTCCATTACATAATTAAAAAGCAATTTTAGACTGACCAATGTAGATATTTTCAAATACATGTAACGTAAAAGAAACATATCACTAAATTTAGATTTGAAGTCTTTTGGACATCAGAACAACCTTGAGGGAATCTTATGTGAGACAGAAAAGGATGCTCATATGATAGGTAAGATATACAAAACCTGCAAGAAAGCCTATCCAACTGACAATCTCTTAGAAAACAATATCAACTACTGGAACCAAGACTTGAAAATAACTGATGTTGGCACAAGATGAAGGGAATGTTGGAACATCATTAACAAAATGACAGTTAATGAAAATGTACACTTAATCCAGCATAAACTGATGTATAGAATTTATTACACAACAGACAAAATTCACAAATTCCACAGCACAATGGGCAAGTCATGGCTTAAGTGTAAAACTATAAATTACTCAATAATACATAATGCTATGAAGTCCAAAAGTTATGGGTGGAGTTAAAGTTGTCTGTCAGAAGTATTACAATGTAAACTTATTTTGAATCCATCTGTCTGCCTATTTCAAGACATGGTATATGAGGGTGCAGTGAGATACCCAATGGACTAGATGGTACTTTTATCGTCAATCATCTTGAAAAAACGTATACTTAAAAACTGGAAATCAAACCAATCCTCGCTCTCTCTCAAACAACTCCTAGTCCATACTCTAGCTAGCGTCGACTCCCGTGGTGTTTCCTGATAGATCTGAAGGGATTGGATAAGTACAAGGCAATATGGTGATGGCTCAATCTATCATGAAGAGAAAAATTAGGAAGGTCTGCACTCAGTATTTGCCGTGACAGAAAGGAAAATGTATTCCATCTTTAGTGATGACTCGATCGAGGCTTCTAATACGTCAAGGTGAGCTTCCACCCTGTTGCTTCCACCTACCCGGCTCCATTAGATCTACCAACACCAAAGGGGCCAGACTAGACAGTATGGATAAAGGGACCTTTTTGGACCTGGCATGTCTGTCAATTATTACTGGAATATTTTTCTATGGTCATAGACCTCATAGGCACACACACACACGCGCACACACACGCACACACGCACACACACACACACACACACACACACACACACACACACACACACACACACACACACACACACACACACACACACACACACACACACACACACACACACACACACACACACACACACAGTTGAAGTCGGAAGTTTACATACACCTTAGCCAAATACATTTAAACTTTTCACAATTCCTGACATTTAATGAGTAAAAATGCCCCTTGGGTCAGTTAGGATCACCATTTTATTTTAGGGAATTTGAAATGTCAGAATAATAGTAGAGAGAATGATTTATTTCAGCTTTTATTTATTTAATCACATTCCCAGTGGGTCAGAAGTTAACATACACTCAATTAGTATTTGGTAGCATTGTCTTTAAATTGTTTAACTGGGTCAAACATTTAGGGTAGCCTTCCACAAGCTTCCCACAATAAGTTGGGTGAATTTTGGCCCAAAAATTCAGGTTTGTAGGCCTCCTTGCTCGCACACGCTTTTTCAGTTCTGCCCACAATTTTTTTATGCAATTGAGGTCAGGGCTTTGTGTTGGCCACTCCAATACCTTGACTTTGTTGTCCTTAAGCTATTTTGCCATACATTTGGAAGTATGCTTGGGGTCATTGTCCATTTGCGAACAGGTTTTAACTTCCTGACTGATGTCTTGAGATGTTGCTTCAATATATCCACATAATTGTCCTACCTCATGATGCCATCTATTTTGTGAAGTGCACCAGTCCCTATTGCAGCAAAGCACCCCCACAACATGATGCTGCTACCCCCGTGCTTCACGGTTAGGATGGTGTTCTTCGGGCTTGCAAGCCTCCCCCTTTTTCCTCCAAACATAACGATGGTCATTATGGCCAAACAGTTCTGTTTTTGTTTCAACAGACCAGAGGACATTTCTCCAAAAAGTATGATCTTTGTCCCCATGTGCAATTGCAAACCATAGTCTGGCTTTTTGATGATGGTTTTGGAGCAGTTGCTTCTTCCTTGCTGAGTGGCCTTTCAGGTTCTGTCGATATAAGACTTGTTTTACTGTGGATATAGATACTTTTATACCTGTTTCCTCCAGCATCTTCACAAGGTCTTTTGCTGTTGTTCGGGATTGATTTACACGTTTCACACTAAAGTACGTTCATCTCTAGGAGACAGAACACGTCTCTTCCTGAGCGGTATGGCGGGTCATGGTGTTAATACTTGCATACTATTGTTTGTACAGATGAACGTGGTACCTTCAGGCATCTGGAAATTGCTCCCAAGGATGAACCAGACTTGTGGAGGTCTACAATTTATTTGGATTTTCCCATGATGTCAAGCAAAGAGGCACTGAGTTTGAAGGTAGGCCTTGAAATACATCCACATGTGCACCTCCAATTGACTCTTATGATGTCAATTAGCCTATCAAAAGCATCTATAGCCATGACATACTTTTCTGGAATTTTCCAAGCTGTTTAAAAGGCACAGTCAACTTAGTGTATGTAAACTTCTGCCCCACTGGAATTGTGATACAGTGGATTAGAAGTGAAATAATCTGTCTGTAAACAATTGTTGAAAAAATTTGTGTCATGCACAAAGTAGATGTCCTAACCGGCTTGCCAAAACTATAGTTTGTTAACAAGAAATGTGTGGAGTGGTTAAGGGCGCTGTACTGCAGTGCCAGCTGTGCCATCAGAGTCCCTGGGTTCGCGCCCAGGCTCTGTCGTAACTGGCCGCGACCGGGAGGTCCGTGGGGCGACGCACAATTGGCCTAGCGTTGTCCGGGTTAGGGAGGGCTTGGTCGGTAGGGGTGTCCTTGTCTCATCGCGCACCAGCGACTCCTGTGGCGGACTGGGCGCAGTGTACGCTAACCAGGTGCACGGTGTTTCCTCCGGTGCATTGGTGCGGCTGGCTTCCGGGTTGGATGTGCGCTGTGTTAAGAAGCAGTGCGGCTTGGTTGGGTTGTGTATCGGAGGACGCATGACTTTCAACCTTCGTCTCTCCTGAGCCCTTACGGGAGTTGTAGCGATGAGACAAGATAGTAGCTACTAAACAATTGGATACCACGAAATTGGGGAGAAAAAGGGGTACAAAAAAACAACAAATAAAAAGAAATGTGTGGAGTGTTTGAACAACGAGTGTTCAATGACTCCAACCTAAGTGTACGTAAACTTCCGACTTCAACTGTATGTACACCTGCCTATTAAAACATTCACCCTGCAGAAAACGAACACAAAGACACAACTCTACTGCTGCACACATGTACACATATACACATGCACTCATACAGATGTTGAGTTGTGGCAGGGCTACCTTGGACAAGCAAGCGTGTGGTGTGAACCACCTCCCCCTGGATGCTGTAGGCTCGGCAGGTGTACGCCCCTCTGTCCTTGCGGCTGACCGACAGCACCGCCAGACTCCCATCAGACACCTGGGGAGGGAGAGGACACCATAGAAAAAGTGAGGGGGGAGTTCTGTTAAAACAATAAGAAAAATTAATAAAGTTCCATGTGAATTTACAATGCAGATGGTCTACATCGTGCTTCCCGCGGAGAGAGAAAAACAATTGTTTAATTTATGCTACTGCTGCTTTTGCTTGTCACAGGAGTGGGGCGTGTAGCTTATTGTTGACCAGAGATGTTCTCTTGATAAGTGCTAAATTGGACCACTTTCCTAAGCAATCGAAAAGTACTTTGTAACTAGTACTTTTGTGTGTCAGGTAAAATGTATGGAGTAAAAAGTACATTATTTTCTTTAGGAATGTAGTGACATAAAAGTAAAAAGTTACCCAAAATATGAATAGTAAAGTACAGATACCCCCCAAAAAATCTTAAGTACTTTACTCCAGTGCTTGTCACTCATCAAAAGCACAGCCACAGCCACTCCCCTACTCCCTGCTTGAGCTGTTGCTTTGCTTCTCTCTCCCTTGTGCATTACAGCTCCAGTTAATAAAGTAGCAACAAAAATGTGTCTTTCCCTTCATGATGATGATGATCGAGACCTGTTAGTGGTAGTTTAATGATAACTGCACTGTGATTTCAATTTTGTAAGGGGGAAAAAAACAGTTTTTCGGTTAGGGATTTTGATTTTAAAATATATCATCGTAAATGCTGCATGGCCAATGCAGACGACTGATTGACCATGCGCCCAGATGACCAATACACAATTTGTGCACATTCATTGTTTCATAACCCAGCTATCACAGTGGATCTGGGCCAATTCTGGCTGAGAGTCGGGGCACTCGGCTGAGTGTCAGACTCGGCCGACGTCATGTGGCCTTCGGCAGTATTTCTTATGGCTAGGATGCGGGGATTGAGCTCGGGCCGATTCCGGTGTGAGTTATTTGGCCCAAATGCATATACAGTGGGCTCAAAAATTACTGGCAAAGCACAAATAATGCTTAAACAAATATAAACAATATAATTATAGAGATAAACTCAAAATACCAACATGTGAGAAATAATGTACTTTATTAATGTTTCAATGGAACCAACCAAAATAATTTATTGATTTAATTAAAAAATCAATGTCCTCCAAAACAAGGTTTCACAATTAATGGCACCCTTAAAGATTATTGTAAATAACATCTAACAAAATTAAACCACAAATTAAAATCCACTTATTTAAGTTTATCTAAGTCTTAAGGAACTATATTGAGCCATTACATCACTTCCTGATTCACTAGGGTATAAAAATGAGGTAACACACATGCTGTCATCCAACACCTTGAAGAAAACAAAAGAACTGGCAGTTCAAAAGAGACAGATGGTCGCAGACCTTCATAAATCTGGTAATGACTACAAGATCCACAAACAATTGAATATACCACTGAGCACTGTCAGGGCAATTATTAAAAAATTCAAAAGATATGGAACAGTTGAAAACCTCATGGGTAGAGGACTGCATTTTGCCCCCCAGGATAGGGAGGAGGATGGTGAGAGAAGCAACAAAATCCCCAAGAATCACTGTGAAAGAACTTCAGGCCTTGGTGGCGTCTTAGGGTCACCAGGTTTCAAAAAGCACCATCAGCACACCACCTCCACAACCACAGGCTCTTTGGAAGGGTTGCCAGAAGAAAGCCCTTTCTGACCCCAAGACACAGACGCAAGCGCTTGGAGTTTGCCAAATGTAATTTATATTATGACCGGAAGAAGGTGCTCTGGTCAGATGAAACCAAAATTGAACGTTTTGGTCAGATACAGCATCGGCATGTTTGACGTCGAAACAGAGATGCATACAAGGAGAGGCACCTCATACCCACAGTGAAATATGGAGGGGGGTCACTGGTGTTTTGGGGCTGTTTTAATTCCAGAGGTCCAGGGGCACTGGTTAAGATTGATGGCATAATGAATTCCACCAAGTATCAGGCAATTTTGGCTGACAATCTGGTTGCCTCTGCCAGAAGGCTGGGACTTGGCCGTAGGTGGACATTCCAACAAGACAATGACCCGAAACATACCTCAAGATCCACACAGAAATGGTTCTGTGACAACAAAATCAATGTTCTGCCATGGCCATCTCAGTCGCCGGACCTAAATCCAATCTAAAACCTGTGAGCTGAGTGGAAGAGGGCAGTTGATAAGCGCAAATCCAAGAATGTGAAGGATCTTGAAAGGATCTGCATAGAGGAATGGTCCAAAATCCCTCCAAATGTGTTCCTTAACCTTGTCAAACATTACAGGAAAAGACATTATGTTATCCTTGCCATAGGTGGTTGTACTAAGTACTAAATGAGGAGTGCCAATAATTATGAAACCTTGATTTTGGTTAAATTTATTTTGTATTAAATAATTGTATGATTTTGGTTGGTTCCATTGAAACACAAATAAAGTACAGTATTTCTAACATGTTGGTATTTTGAGTTTATCTCCATAATTATACTGTTTATACTTTTTTAAAGTATTGTTTGTGCATTGCCAGTCAGTGGTGCCAATAACCCACTGTATTACTTGTGGCTCAGCCTGATTGGGGCTACTCTCTGGCAGATGATTACACGGGCTGCTTTATATAATTGACATTTCATTATTTATTTACCCATTATTTATTTTCCTCATTGTTTCTGTGATCATAAAATACAATTAACATGTAAATGAAATTCTTTAAGAAACCTGGGTAGTATTTAATATTTTGCTTCTTTGTGGAAGGCAATTGATAAGCATTAAAAACCTTGTGGATGGAACAGTGCAAACTGCGTTTCTACAGATGCTGGTTCAAGATCTGTGCCGGCCGCGACCGGGAGACCCATGAGGCGACGTACAATTGGCCCAGCATCGTTCCGAGTTAGGGGAGGGTTTGGCCGGCTGGGATGTCCTTGTCCCATCGTGCTGTTGCGACTCCTGTGGCAGGATAGGCGCATGCACCCTGACACGGTCACCAGGTGTATGGTGTTTCCTCCGAGACAATTATTTTTTTGTGGATGGGTATCATTTGTATGTATAATAGTAATATTTAAAATTACTATATCGGTTAATTTAATATACATTTACAGTGCATTGCGAAAGTATTCGGCCCCCTTGAACTTTGCGACCTTTTGCCACATTTCAGGCTTCAAACATAAAGATATAAAACTGTATTTTTTTGTGAAGAACCAACAACAAGTGGGACACAATCATGAAGTGGAACGACATTTATTGGATATTTCAAACTTTTTTAACAAATCAAAAACTGAAAAATTGGGCGTGCAAAATTATTCAGCCCCTTTACTTTCAGTGCAGCAAACTCTCTCCAGAAGTTCAGTGAGGATCTCTGAATGATCCAATGTTGACCTAAATGACTAATGATGATAAATACAATCCACCTGTGTGTAATCAAGTCTCCGTATAAATGCACCTGCACTGTGATAGTCTCAGAGGTCCGTTAAAAGCGCAGAGAGCATCATGAAGAACAAGGAACACACCAGGCAGGTCCGAGATACTGTTGTGAAGAAGTTTAAAGCCGGATTTGGATACAAAAATATTTCTCAAGCTTTAAACATCCCAAGGAGCACTGTGCAAGCGATAATATTGAAATGGAAGGAGTATCAGACCACTGCAAATCTACCAAGACCTGGCCGTCCCTCTAAACTTTCAGCTCATACAAGGAGAAGACTGATCAGAGATGCAGCCAAGAGGCCCATGATCACTCTGGATGAACTGCAGAGATCTACAGCTGAGGTGGGAGACTCTGTCCATAGGACAACAATCAGTCGTATATTGCACAAATCTGGCCTTTATGGAAGTGTGGCAAGAAGAAAGCCATTTCTTAAAGATATCCATAAAAAGTGTTGTTTAAAGTTTGCCACAAGCCACCTGGGAGACACACCAAACATGTGGAAGAAGGTGCTCTGGTCAGATGAAACCAAAATTGAACTTTTTGGCAACAATGCAAGACGCTATGTTTGGCGTAAAAGCAACACAGCTCATCACCCTGAACACACCATCCCCACTGTCAAACATGGTGGTGGCAGCATCATGGTTTGGGCCTGCTTTTCTTCAGCAGGGAAAGGGAAGATGGTTAAAATTGATGGGAAGATGGATGGAGCCAAATACAGGACCATTCTGGAAGAAAACCTGATGGAGTCTGCAAAAGACCTGAGACTGGGATGGAGATTTGTCTTCCAACAAGACAATGATCCAAAACATAAAGCAAAATCTACAATGGAATGGTTCAAAAATAAACATATCCAGGTGTTAGAATGGCCAAGTCAAAGTCCAGACCTGAATCCAATCGAGAATCTGTGGAAAGAACTGAAAACTGCTGTTCACAAATGCTCTCCATCCAACCTCACTAAGCTTGAGCTGTTTTGCAAGGAGGAATGGGAAAAAATTTCAGTCTCTCGATGTGCAAAACTGATAGAGACATACCCCAAGCGACTTACAGCTGTAATCGCAGCAAAAGGTGGCGCTACAAAGTATTAACTTAAGGGCGCTGAATAATTTTGCACGCCCATTTTTTCCGTTTTTGATTTGTTAAAAAAGTTTTAAATATCCAATAAATGTCGTTCCACTTCATGATTGTGTCCCACTTGTTGTTGAATCTTCACAAAAAAATACAGTTTTATATCTTTATGTTTGAAGCCTGAAATGTGGCAAAAGGTCGCAAAGTTCAAGGGGGCCGAATACTTTCGCAATGCACTGTATTTAAATTTGCATCGCCCGCTTCTGGGGGGATTCTGGTAAGATGCAGGCAAAGTTGGCTGAATTCCAGTAGATGGAAACGGCCCGATGTACTTGGGCCGATTCTGGGCAGTCATTCATTTTGAGCCCGACACCCGATTCAATCAGTTCTGCCCCCGGAAGAGGGCCGCTTCCTCGTTGCTAGCTGGGAACTTCATTGTGTGAATTGTTTGCATTTGATTGTTAGTGTATATCAATTCCCCATTACATATGTAACCAGTAGTACATTTAACCTTTAATTCCCATAATTTCTAATCTACGTTTGTTACTTTGGTTACGGTCATTTCTGTTAATGCATTCAATATTATTATTCCAGTCTTCACGTTATCATTGTCGTAGTGGACCCACTGTTTATTTCATTACGTTTACGAGTTTAGTCAAGTTAGTCATTGTCTTCTGTTTGCAGCGCTCCTGTCAATGTTGAGTTAGGATGCACACACATAGAAGTAGTCCTATAGGCTACCTGGCCTGCGCCTAAATGTAGGCATATAAATGTGCCCATTTAGGGATCTGATAGTATTTCTGATTGGTTTAACGCACTAGCTCTCTCCCTTTCGATAACCACTCAGCGTGAAAGGGAAAAAATGTCATGCTCTGTTCCAGTGGAAACGTCATAAAATAGGCCTAGCTGATTACTTATCAACTCATTTTGGGTGCTGCTACTGTTTATATTTAGGTGCAGGAACTCCACAATAATTTTGAGCTAATTTTCTATAAGAGGAACAGGAGCTCAAGCAGTAGAACATTAGAGGTGTCGGTACTCAGGTCCGGTAAGCTCCTGCCCAAGTCAATCACTGCTTCTTATCTGTTGCGCAAATAGCCTACAGCTGTGTGTCTCGAGCTCACTGGCGAGGGAAACTGCCCAGAATATTTTATATGAATGACGCAAATTCGCTAGCGTGAGCTTAGGGCCGTTGAAGACAGGCCATGTGTAGCCAATGTGATTTCTGGGATATTTATTTTTATCAGGATATTTTCCACCTGCAGGCTACAATGTTTCTATTTGTTGGCTTTATGTAGGCAATTTTTTACATAGTAGTTGGCAATGGCAATAGAAGTTACTTTTTAAGTTTGTATCATTTTCATTTAGATTTGTATTGAATTTTGATTAACCTCTTGGATCTCTAGGGGCGCTATTTCATTTTTGGATAAAAAACGTTTTAAGCGCAATATTTTGTCACGAAAAGATACTCGACTATGCATATTATTGACCGTTTTGGAAAGAAAACACTCTGAAGTTTCAGAATCTGCAAAGATATTGTCTGTAAGTGCCCCAGAACTCATTCTACAGGCGAAACCAAGATGATACGTCAACCAGGAAATGAGCAGAATCTCTGAAGCTCTGTTTTCCATTGTCTCTTTATATGGCTGTGATTGCGCAAGGAATGAGCCTAAACTTTCTGTCGTTCCCCCAAGGTATTTGCAGCATTGTGACGTATTTGTAGGCATATCATTGGAAGATTGACCATAAGAGACTACATTTTCCAAGGGTCCGCCTGGTGTCCCTGCGTCGAAATTGGAGCGCAAAGCCAGGTCCAATTATTTTTCCATTTGAGAGCAAGGAGAAACCAGGCTTCCACGAAGGATATATCATCGAAGAGATATGTGGAAAAACACCTTGAGGATTGATTCTAAACCACGTTTGCCGTGTTTCAGTCGATATTATGGAGTTAATTTGGAAAAAAGTTCGCGTTTTGAGGGCTGAATTTTCGTTTTTTTTTTTTTTTTTTTTTTTTTTTGGTAGCCAAATGTGATGTACAAAACGGAGCTATTTCTAATACACAAAGAATATTTTTGGAAAAACTGAGCATCTGCTATCTAACTGAGAGTCTCCTCATTGAAAACATCAGAAGTTCTTCAAAGGTAAGTTATTTTATTTGAAGGCTTTTGTTACGGATACCATTATCCTGTGTGTGTGTGTACCTGTGTGTGTTTCTTTTCTCTCTGTCTCCCCTCACAGGTGAACATCATCACTCCCCAATCAGTCAACAATCAACCCATCAATCAGAAGACACACCTCCTCCTGTTTCCTACCCTATCACAGTTCCTTCCCCATGGTTTAAAAACCCCATCATTTGTTTGCTCTAGAGCTCAATCTCTTTGTAAATGCCATGTTTGTAGATCTCTGTTCTTCATAGATTTCAAGAGCTCAATCTCTTTGTAAATGCCATGTTTGTAGATCTCTGTTCTTTGTAGATTTCAGGAGCTCAATATCTTTGTAAATGCCATGTTTGTAGACCTCTGTTTTTCACTCGCTCTCTGTGTATTAATTAACCTCTCTTTTGTTTGAGCACCTCCAAATCACTTTGTCATCTCCTGTGAGTATTGTTTTGCTTATGGTGTTTGCTGGTGGGAAAAGGGGAAAACAAGACAAGTCGCCCATGGGCATACACTACCCGTAGGTAAACTTTGTTAAACACACTAGTTAGAACTGGGCGGACCACCCACTGTATTTTTGGTTAGTTAGCTGTTGTTAAAGTAGGCTAGTCTAGCTTAGGGGTGTTTTTGCATATTTGTTTCTTTCCTTGGGTCCAGCTCAGCCCCTTTTCCTGCTCCCCCCATTACCGTGTGTTTATAAATAAACCCTGAGTTTGACGGTATTATTTCAGTTGTCGTGGTTATTTCGTTCACACTTACTTTGTCACAACTATAATTTGCATGAGTTATGTTACTGGTCTCATTACCATCCCCCCCTAGACTGTCGGGCCAAAAGGGATTCGTAACACTTTACTTGTTTTTGTGATAGTTGCCTGCTAAATGCTACGCTAGCTAGCTACTGTTACACAAATGATTGTTTTCCTATGGTTGAAAAGCATATTTTGAAAATCTGAGATGACAGTGTTGTTAACAAAAGGCTAAGCTTGAGAGATAGCATATTTGTTTCATTTCATTTGCGATTTTCATGAATAGTTAACGTTGCGTTATGGTAATGAGCTTAGGTCTATAAATAGAATCCCGGATCCGGGTTTGGTCGTCGCAACAGGTTAACCACATTACAATGATTTTGAGATATGAATAAGTTATTATAAATTAAATGAAACTGTTTCACGAAAATGTACATATGAAAACTATAACTGTCACGCAGATCGGTAAAAAAAATTGACATTCCACATGAGAAAGGTTGCCGAACCATCATGTAGCCTATTACCGGCATCTTCAGGAGCATAATGGCAGAATATGCAAAAGTCAGCAGGAGCGGGAGGAGAATAGTTGGGTCAGGATAAGATTTTTTTTACTTCTGGTGATCTAGATCTCTGGTGCTCTCTTGAGTCATCTGTCTTAATTCATTAAACTGGACGCGTAATGCATATATAGTTGATTTTATTAAAACACAAGGGTGTGTCTATATATGGAAACATAGACGTGAAAATTTAGACCAACTAATTGGTCGAAAGAACAGATGACTTTCAGTCGACTAAGTTTTTCTTTGTCGGGGACAGCCCTACGACACCACCAAAATGGGGGCCTCTAAATATTTTTTCTGGAATTCAGCAGAGCCAGAGGGTCGACCGTGCCCCCTGCCCCTTTTTGATCCACACAGACGCACACAGGGGCAAGCACACATGCACACAACATGTACACAAGCAGAAGTGTAGAGCTGCATCCTCTGCATACATCACATACTGAAAGCTACCGTTTGATGTATTGAGCCAATGAAAGCTACCGTTTGATGTGCTGCATTTGAAATGTGACATCTTGACAGCTGAGGCTTGTCACTTCGGCATATTATGATGTGCTTTGTCTTCAAGGCAACACCACAGTATGGAGACATCAACAGATGTCTTACAGGGACTATGGAAATATCCATATCTATTAATATTATAAACACACTGGTCTCTTTTCATGCTCAAAAGATATGAATAATACAAGTTTAAAGTGATGATATGAAGTGAATATACGACTTCATCATATGCAGTGAAGAAGACTGCCTCTAGGTGTTATCCATTTGGATGATGAACAGCCCATACTGCAGGAGTAAATAGCGTGTGAAGGAAAACATTGTGGCAATTAGCTCCAAATTTAAAGCTGCAGTAAGTGCTGTGTTTCGGGCGACCTGACCAAATTCACATAGGAATGTGTGTTATCGATCTGTCATTCTCATTGAAAGCAAGTCTAAGAAGAGGAGATCTGTTCTATTTGAGCTATTCCTATGCTTCCTGTTTTTAAGTTTAGTTTTTGTGTCTTTTACTTTCGTTTTTGTACACCAGCTTGAAACAGCTAAAATTACAATATTTTTGGTTATGGAAAAGATATTTCACAACAGTTAAGATTGCACAATGATTATCTACACTATACCTGCTTGTTTTGTCACATACAGTTCTTTCGGAAAGTATTTAGACCCCTTGACTTATTTAATATTTTGTTATGTTACAGCTTTATTCTAAAATGGATGAAATAGTTTTTTCCACCTCATCAATCTACACACAATGCCCCATAATGACAAAGCAAAAACAAGTTTTTAGAAATGTTTGCTAATGGCCTCCCGAGTGGCGCAGTGGTCTGCTGTGCCACTAGAGATCCTGGTTCGATCCTGGATCGAGTCCAGGCAGCCCGTCGTAACTGGGAGACCCATAGGGAGGTGCACAATTGGCCCAGCGTCGTCCGGGTTAGGGGAGGGTTTGGCCGGCAAGGATGTTCTTGTCCCAACGTGCTCTAGCGATTCCTTTGGTGGGCCGGGCACAATGCTTGCTGACACAATCACCAGGAGTATGGTGTTTCCGCCAATACACTGGTGCGACTGGCTTCCGGGTTAAGTGGGCATTGTGTCAAGAAGCAGTGCGGCCTGGTTGGGTTGTGTTTTGGAGGACGCACGGCTCTATACCTTTGCCTCTCCCGAGTCCGTGCGGGACCTGCAATGATGGGACACGACTGTAACTACCAATAGAATACCATGAAATTGGGGATAAAATACATTGTTTGCTAATTCATTAAAAATAAAAAAACATATCACATTTGCATAAGTATTCAGACCCTTTACTCAGTACTTTGTTGAAGCACCTTTGGCAGTTATTACAGCATCGACTCTTCTTGGGTATGACTCTACAAGCTTGGCACACCTGTATTTGGGGAGTTTCTCCCATTCCTCTCTGCAGATCCTCTCAAGGTCTGTCAGGTTGGATGGAGAACATTGCTGCACAGCTATTTTCATGTCTCTCCAGAGATGTTCAATCGGGCTCAAGTCTTGACTCTGGCTGGGCCACTCAAGGACATTCAGAGACTTGTTCCGGAGCCACTCCATGCGTTGTCTCGTCTGTGTGCTTATGGTCACTGTCCTGTTGGAAGGTGAACCTTTGCTCCAGTCTGAGGCCCTGAGCAGTCACTTCATCAAGGATCTCTCAATACTTTGCTCCGTTCATCTTTCCCTCGATCCTGACTAGTCCCCCAGTCCCTGCCACTGAAAAACATTACCACAGGATGATGCTGCCACCACTATGCTTCACCGTAGAGATGGTGCCAGGTTTCCTCCAAACGTCACGCTTGGCATTCAGGCCAAAGAGTTCAATCTTGGTTTCATCAGACCAGAGAATATTGTTTGTTGAGTCCTTTAGGTGCCTTTTGGCAAAGTCCAAGCAGGCTGTCATGTGCCTTTTACTGAGGAGTGGCTTCCGGTCTGGCCACTCTACCATAAAGGCCTGATTGGTGGAGTGCTGCAGAGATAGTTGTCCTTCTGGAAGGTGCTCCCATCTCCACAGAGGAACTCTAGAGCTTTGTCAGAGTGACCATCGGGTTCTTGGTCACCTCCCTGACCAAGGCCCTTCTCCCCCGATCGCTCAGTTAGGCCGGGCGGCCAGCTCTAGGAAGAGTCTTGGTGGTTCCAAACTTCTTCCATTTAAAGAATGACGGAGGCCACTGTGTTCTTGGGGACCTTCAATGCTGCCAACATTTTTTGGTACCCTTCCCCAGATCTGTGCCTCGACACAATCCTGTCTCGGAGCTCTAAGGACAAATCCTTTGACCTCACGGCTTGGTTTTTGCTCTGACATTCCCGGTTAACTGTGGGACCTTATATAGACAGGTGTGTGCCTTTCCAAATCATGTTTAATAATTGAATTTACCACAGGTGGACTCCAATCAAGTAGAAACATCTCAAGGATGATCAATGAAAACATGATGCAACTGAGCTCAATTTCGAGTCTCATAGCAAAGGGTCTGAATACTTATGTAAATAAGGTATTTCTGTTTTTATTTGTAATACATTTGAAACATTTCTAAAAACCTGTTTCGCTGTGCCATTCTGGGGTATTGTGTGTAGATAGCTGAAGATTTGTATTTATTTAATACATTTTGGAATAAGGCTGTAACGTAACAAAAGGTCTGAAAACTTCCCGAATGCACTGTAAACTGAAATAAAGCAAACTAATATCATTTTAGCAACCAGGAAATGGCAGAGCATTTTCTGAAAAGTGCATCTAACTACAGAAGATTATGTTTCAACAGGACTTACTACAGTCAACCCATTCTAAGGTGTGCAGCGATTACACTGAGGGGTGGGTGTAAGTCGAGATTTACCACTCAGATGTTTTTTAAACATGAATTTAAAAAAACGTAAGCCAATGCAACATTAACCAATTAAAACAGTTCTGCAGCAATGAGGCCCAATACATTATCAGTGCATATTGTCTGTGCTTGTATTGCCCTGCATTTTGAAATATATATATGTTTTTTATTTATTGGTATATGATCACAATGGTAATGGGTAATTCATTGTATTACTTTATTTTTTTAAACTGGACTGATGACCTGCATCTGATGGTCAGTCTGAGGGGAGGGACGGAGCAGTGGTGAGGCTAGCCTCTCATCCAACTCCCAGTCCCTACGCCCTCCTTCTCTCCACTAAGAAAAGAGGACAGTCTTCCAGCTGATGGTCAGTCTGAGGGGAGGGACGGAGCAGCGGTGAAGCTAGCCTCTCATCCAACTCCCAGTCCCTACGCCCTCCTTCTCTCCACTAAGAAAAGAGGACAGTCTTCCAGCTGATGGCGAAACTCAAGTCACACTACATTATTTCTGCCTCATGCACCAATTAATGTTGTTACTCCTATGCAATGTTCCCTCAAAAAATGTTGTCCACTGAGCAAATTTCAGGTCTGCTGAGCGCAAACTTGAACGTTCAGAAAATTCTGTGCAACTTCCAGCGCACATTTACTGTGAACACAGTCTGTATCTGCTTTAAGTTGCTGTTTTAACAGTGGCAACCTACAGTAGCAGTCAATGTGGTGTTCAATGAGGCCAACATTCCATGAGACTTTTGCAAAAACATGCAGAGCTTGACATTAACCTGTTTATCCACTCAGACAAGGAGGTGACTGAAAATATTGTTGTGTTGTTTGATGCAAGAAACCACTTTACAAAATGTTAACAATTATTATTCCCATACCATTATTACAGCGAATCAGACAAATTATGCTACCCTCTGCCTATTGGCTACTTAGATTATTCAAGCCCGTCTCAAAATACAATGCTTCCCCTTTAAGACAAAATAAAGCTCTTTACATGACTCACTTTTCAAAGATGTCTAGAAATGTAAACGTTTTGTGCTCTTGAAGGAGGCAATCACTCCTCTATTGCTGACAACAAATTATTTATAACTGGACTAATAACTCACGAACTAGCAAAGGATATGAACGAAATGTACACATGTGGCTTCATGCAGCTCTCGCTTTGATCTCAAAACAAACACATCTACTCACGACTGCTCATGCTGTAAACACAGTCCAGTTCAATGAAAATGGCACAGATCTATATATGGCAATGGTCTATTTGGTATATGCCTACTGCAGCTCTGCTTATGCTGCACTGGTCTGTTTAGAGTACGGGCTGATTTGTGCATGTCAATGCAATAGAATCCTACTCCGATGAGTTCTGCCTACAACAAAATCTCTTGCATAGTTAGTTTTCTTTCGGTATGTTGCACTGAAAGTGTCTAATATTATGTTGATTCACAATATTTGCCACAGTAAAGGGAAATGTTGAGATTGTCAACAGGGAAAACTCTTGAACTCTTGAGTCAAGATCACTTTCTGAGTCAAAATGCAAGCCGCTCAGATATTTTTTTTTTTAACATGACTAAGAACGTAAGCCTATGCAACATTAGCCAATTAACAACTGTACTGTAGCAATTAGGTTTGTGCAGTAAGCTGTACATTATCACCCCATATTGGCTTTGCTTGAATTGCCCTGCCAATGCATAGTTGTTCAGGCCATTTTAAAAACATTTTTGAGGTAGGCTATGTGATCACACTAGTAATAGATCCGTTGCTGCATTAGTTGTGAGGTACAGCTGAGGTAGCATACATTTAAATAATTTGCTTTTTATTTTACTGGGCTAACGGTGCCTGCATCTGATGGTCCGTCTCAGCGAGGGAGAGAGCAGCAGACTAACCAAAAAGGACACCGTCTTCCAGCTGATGGTGAAACTTGAGTCGCACCGCATTAATTCATGTCGTTACTCCTATGAACAGAGAAAGTGAAATATTCCTCGATATTAAAAAAAGACCCAAGCTGCTATTTATAACACAAGCCTATCGATACACATTCCTACTCATTCATTACTGCTGCAGTGCTTGTTGTAGTGCTGAGTGGAAATAGAAAGAATGAGCATTTTATGGCTTATAAAAGTGTTGATAGCGCTGTATAACAACTTAAACAAGAACTTACACATAACAGTAGCTCTTTGCTGTATTCGTTGAGTCTCTCTCTCGTCTCACCTATAATGGCGCCGGAGGGGATGGCTGCCGTTTTACGGGCTCCTTACCAACTGTGCTATTTTATTAGTTTTGTAACTCATTTTGTGCATAATGTTTCTGCTACTGTCTCCTTTGACCGAAAATAGCTTCTGGACATCAGAACAGCGATTACTCACCTCGAACTGAACAAAGATTTCCGATCCGAAGGATATCCTGCTTTATCGAGACAAGTCTCAAATCCCCATCATCCACGTGAAGAAAATACAGAGAAAAAGGGGGAGGAGTGCGGTGTGCCTTGTAGGAATTTTCCAGCAAGTAGGTAAAACACCACTACCCTCCGTATTATTGGCCGATGTGCAATCATTGGAAAACAAACAGGACGATCAAGACTATCCTATCAACAGAACATTGAAAACTGTAACATCTTATGTTTCACCGAGACGTGGCTGAACGACGACACAGATAATATAGAGCTGGCTGGGTTTTCTGTGCATTGGCAGGACAGAGCAGCTATGTCTGGTAAGACGAGGGGCGGGGGTGTGTGTCTATTTGTCAATAACTGCTGGTGTGCGATGTCTAATATTAAAGAAGTCTCAAGGTATTGCTCGCCTGAGGTAGAATACCTCCTGATAGCTGTAGACCATACTATCTACAGAGAGAGTTCTCAGCTATATTATTCGTAGCCGTCTATTTACCACCACAAACTGATGCTGGCACTAAGAACGCACTCAACGAGCTGTATAAGGCCATGAGCAAACAAGAAAATTTGCATCCATAAGCGGCGCTCCTAGTGGTCAGATGATGCAGATGCTACGCTACAAGACTGTTTTGCTAGCACAGGCTGGAATATGTTCCGGGATTCATCCAATGGCATTGAGGAGTATACCACCTCAGTCACCGGCTTCATCAATAAGTGCATTAACGATGTCGTCCCTACAGTGACCGTACGTACATATCCCAACCAGAAGCTATGGATGACAGGCAACATCAGCACCGAAATAAAGGCTAGAGCTGACACTTTCAAGGAAAGGGACACTAATTCGGACGCTTATAAAAAATCCCGCTATGCCCTCAGACAAACCATCAAACAGGCAAAGGGACAATACAGGACTAAGATTGAATCCTACTACATTGGCTCTGACGCTCGTCGGATGTGGCAGGACTTGAATACTATTACAGACTGCGAAGGGATACTGAGCCGCGAGCTGCCCAGTGACGCGAGCCTACCAGACAAGCTAAATATTAGGCATTCTACCTTCAGACACATGAAATGGTTCAAAATGGGAACACTTTGCCTTCCCGGCACTAGGGCTGCTGAATCAAGTGCACCTACCTCCAACAGCGTAAAACCCACAAAACATAGGAACGCAAGGCTTTATCGTTGTTGTTTTTACAGAAATGTTTGGTGATTGACTAGGAATGCCTTGGAGAATGACCATTTGATCATGATCGACCGGTTGGTGACCACTGCCCTAGGCACTTTGTCGTACTGTACATCAAAGGATTGGATGGGTGATGGGTGGATGGGTGATGGGTGGATGGGTGATGGGTGGATGGGTGATGGGTGTAGGCACAGATTCCAAATTGCTAAAGAGTGGAAGGGAGGATGAAATGGAAAAAGGATGAAAGAGTGGAAAGGGATGATGGCTATGTAGCCCTGAGGGGAGAAGGAGGACAAACAAGGTAGTAAGCTGTCTCTTCTCTTGCAACGGATCACGGTAGAGGAAAGTGGCAGCTGATTTGCACTGATATGGAAAGAAACAGGACGTGTGCAAGCAATAGATGTTGGATACTTTGCTTCAGAGAACGACCGATATGGACCTTTTAGGGCCGATACTGATTTTTGGTGGTCATGGAGGCCGATATTCAATATCATGTATGCATTCATGCATGCATGCATGAATGCATATTCAATAGGAGTGTGTGTGTGCATGCATTGAGTTATTGAGCTTGTTTTGGCTGATCAGTGGAGTCCATGGTGCTACAGATGACAAACAATCTGTTTGCCTTCCATTTTGGAGTTTTTTGTATTTTTTTTGCCTACTGATCAACACCATTTGCATAGAAGTATTACTCCAGCATGTCACGCCTGTATGGAAGAACATCATATAGGCACTGCTGTTAGTTTGAGAATATAAAATAGCACCTATTCAATGCAAATGGGACCAACTTAACGTCATGATTTGTGATCATGATCATGGAATTGGTAGTCATTTTCTGTGGTCGGGAAAAAATACATTCAGTTGACTAAACAATTCCGTTGCCATGATGACATTTAAAATAACTCAATAGGCTAGTTCAGCTATCTGTCAAGAAATGGGCGGGTTGTGACATAATCCTACTGCTACAAATGGATAGAGTGAGCACCCCTCACACGCAGCACCCCTACACAGCACCCCCACACTCACACAGCACCCCTACAGTCACACACACAGCAACCATCAATCACAAAATTTGCTGCTGGCGCAATACAGTAAATGCCGCACAGCACTGCCTCTCACCTGGTTCAGCGAATGGAGTAAGGCACTCTCACACAGCTAGCAAGCTAGCACTCGTCATGAAACATGAATCCCTGACAACCCATACATCAAAACGTAGCTAAGAAGCCCTACTTTGTTATGTTATGTTTTCTGGTGTCTCGGAAAACATCTGAATGACAGAAGCGAAGGAAAAACGTTTGACGTTATATTTAAGACAAAAGACCTCCGATGACCGTGAAACACACTCAGGACTTTTTGGCAATACAATGTCACATTGATCTTACTCTGATAGGTTGAGGAATACCCATCGCAAAGAGCAAATATGAACACAGCTTTTTTGCGGGTTTCACAAAAAGGGCTGTCCCATAGATTTGAACGTTCTTAGCACGGCACTTGCTTTACATTTGGGCTCATTTCGCGTAAATATCATAACGTACAGTTTTTTTTGACATTGGTAACAACTGCCACATTAATGTTTTCAAATTATTTAAAATGTATTCTCACAAAAACATTATTGATATTTAGTGAAAACAGATTTGTTTACTGCGTTTTTTGTTGTTGTAGAATTCTCTCATAGTGTCCATTGTTTGTTGCGTAACCTAACACCCTACTCTTGGTGCTGGCATCAGCTGTAGCTGAGCTAAATCAAACTCTTTGTTTCGAATCCTCTTTGCTATATTCCGGCTGAAACATGCATGGTTGAATGTCACCATGTAGCTAATAGAACATTTAAAAAATGCTCCATGGTTGAATTCGTGTTGAATCACTTGAAGCTCTTTCAGTTTTGCCAAGAGTATTTTGTGTTGTATCCACCTCCCTTTCAAAAAAGCCCATCTTGGGGAAGGGACGGGGCCAGAGCAGGAAGCACCGCCCTTGTAGACTTTCAAAGACTGGAAAAAATGTGTCACCTTGTATATTTAGCAATGAATCCGCCGATAGGAACATCGCTGAAAGACGCCCGTTGGCTCTATCAACCAAGGACAACCATATCTACACACCAAAAAATATATATTGTGTTCGGTATAACAGACGGCTTCGCTAAATGCCTCAAAGCAGGACTACATTTATTTTCAGATCTCCCCCCATACACCGTAAGTCGCCATAGGGTGTATCGTTCGGCACGCAAAGCCCAGTCCAGCCCTTTTTGTGGCCAATTATGTGTGAAACATCTCACTGACCTGGGAATCCCTCGGACATGATCAAAACAAACCCAGGGTCCCCCAGGGTGAAATTCCCCTTTAAAGTTGTAAATGGAATTGGATAGAACGTCTCCAGATAACTAGCAGACTATGCAATCCCATGAATAGAGCCATAGACTAGACAGATGGGGCAGGTCAAATGTTTACCAGTAATGTTAACCAGTAATCTATCTTCTAACATTATCCCCACACATTATCCCCACACATTATCCCCACCGCTCCTGGACTTGCTCAACAGTTTGCATGATATAGCCAATGTTGTCCTTTCTAGCATGGCCATCCCCACTGTGCTTAGTATAACTACTTGGACTTCATTGGGACATTATCGCGTGATTACCAAGTGGGTGGAGCAAACATAGGAAATGGTGATGCGGGGGTCTACCTTGTACTTGTCGCTGTCCTCCACAGGCTCGCCCTCCCGGATCCAGCTGACAGAAGGTTTGGGGTTGCCGGACGCCACACAGCTCAGGGTGATGCTGCCGCCTTCCTTGGCCTCAACATACTGCGGTGGCGTGTCTGTGAAATTGGGGGGAGCTGTGAAAAGGATGATGAAAAGAAATGGTGAGTAAAATGTATTTGTCAAATGTCAAAAGGGAACAATATCTCTAATTTTCCAATGCCTGTGCGATATTTGCATTTTTATGTCTGTCTAACATTGTGTGAAGCTGTTATGTGGACAAAGTTTGTCCTATTCTGTTTAATATCAATTAATCCTGGGATCCACTACTACAAGTTCTAGCTAGAAAACCCGAGGTGTGGCTGGGAAAGGTGCATAGTCAAGTGAATGTTTACGGACTTTGCTTGGACGATGTATCCATTACCACACACAAGTAATGTGTTTTCTGTTCATTTTACTATGTATGTGCTGTAGTGTATGTGAGAGAGCTCCAACAAAGAATGTCAATGCATTTATTACCTTTAATATCTGCAAATAGCAAATAAACTACTTAGAAATATGGCCAAACCAGGGTATCACTTTATATTAACATTCAGTAATAATAAACCATTTGTAAGGTATTTAAAAACAGTTTGCTCACCATTGAATCATTACTCCCATTATTTGTAAATGTTAGTAAGATAGTTATTCACACATTTATATAAAATGATCATTATATTAAACATCTTGTGTTGTGTGGTTATTATGTTACCACTGATATGTGTTTATCTAGGTCATTGAGAACTTAACACTTGAACCACCGGGCCTTTCAGCCTAGAAGTATCCACGAGAGATGGTTGTCGAATGGCGCCATTAGCACACGGCTGGCCTCGATGTAACTCCCCTTCTAGCCAATGACAGGTCAACATTCTAACAGTCTAATAAATACATTTCATATATGCTATCTGAAGAATAATCATTTGGTTGTGTTTATGAAGGTAAAGAACATAATAGCATTTGTATTTGTTTATGTTACTCTAGGCCAGGGATGGGCAACTTTGATGAGGGTGTGGGCAACAAGAAAATCTGAAGCCATCATGAGGGGCCGAAGTTAGCTCACGGGTCTGTGTACCCACATCCATCTCCCCACATTGCGAGCAAAAACATGTGTCCCCCCTCTTGACAGCAATTCATTTTAGAGTTAATTTCGTGCAATTCTATACATTTGGGTGAAAATACAATTTTGCAGTTTTAAAGCTAATTTGCTGCAACTCTACACATTTTGCCATAGGTGGAAAGACATTTTTGCAGTTTTTAACATGATATTTGAGTGAGACCGACTAACAAAATCAATAGGGGCCCGATGAATGGTAATTTGACCATGATAACAGTTAACAGATAGTTTAGATAACAGCCGCTAAACTAACTTAGCAATCTAAAAACATTTAGCTGACATGGGCTAATTGACAGACTACAGACGGACATAACAAGAGTAAAAACTGCTGATGCACAAGCAAGTTTCTACTGACGACTCATTTATACTCGCTTGTGCACCATCTAGCAACTATTGACTAATTTATACTCGCCTTTATGTTTGACACATGGGCGCTAGCCTATTAGCCATGTTATGACTGACTTGTGATCATTGCCCTTGCTAGTTGGATTGTGTTGACATTCCCTGCCTAAGTTACAGTCATTGAAATTGAAACACTTCATCCCAAAGTGGTGGAGGCAGCAAACAATGTACCATGCCAGCTGTGGTTTACAACTTGATAGCAATATATTTTTGACTACCAAAAAATGTATTGGTGATTTATATGAATCATGCATTGAACTGCATCCATCTATTCTGCCAACAATGCGTTACTGTACGTCATGAGTAAAATATAAACCTCTTATAAAGTTGGTTTTGAAGCATACACTGGCAATTTGATATTTTTGACTGATATTATTCTGTTTGTTTCATATCTGTAAAGTAGTTAAAACGCAGTCAGTTCCACTTTAAGGAGCATCATGTACTGCTGGAATCTACGGCAGTTGTGCTTAGTTACATGGTGCCAAAGAGCCACTCATTCAATCATCAATGAATCCTCTGTGTACACCATCTCCAGGCATTTATAGCCTCTAAGTGTACTGCATATGAGCCGCTACCGCTAGCCACTTCCACTCACTTTCCCCATCCTCCACTCCTCTGGGCCGTTTTAAGTGTGAATAATTGATCTCCCTCTTTCCTCTCTCCTCTCTACTCCTCTCTGCATTTCTCCAGGGCCTACTCCTTGCTTCTGATTTAGGACCAACACCGTGGCCTAGACGAAACCCAAATCTCCCACCAGCTCATTTCTTTTGTGACCATTTACGGACTGAGAACTCGGTTACGCCCTAGTTATAACGTTAATATTGTCACTATGGAGGTGGGTCATGCTACAGGGCTTATATTCTGCTTTTGTCACTACTATGGTATTGGGATATAACACTTTCTCATAGGTTTTCATTAGTTTTATGGGTTAGCTGCTGCCCCCCTCAACTCTTTCAAGGTGATTGTACAAGCTGCCTTAATTTGCTGAGAGAGAGAGAGAGAGAGAGAGAGAGAGAGAGGACTCCTCGGAAATCAATTACAGTGCTGTGAAAAAGTATTTGCCCCTTTGTAATTTAATCTCCTTTTGCATATTTTTGATAATGGATGTTATCAGATCCCTCCCCTAACCTGGACGATGCTGGGCCAATAGTTTTTTATTTATTTAACCTTTATTTAACCAGGTAGGCTCGTTGAAAACACATGGATTAAATAAACATACAGTCAATAATACAGTAGAAAAAGTAAGGCAATGAAATAGGCCATGGTGGCGAAGTAATTACAATATACCAATTAAACACTGGAGTGATAGATGTGCAGAAGATGAATGGGCAAGTAAAGATACTGGGGTGCAAAGGAGCAAGATAAATAAATAAATACAGTATGGGGTTGAGGTAGTTGGATGGGCTATTTACAGATGGGATATGTACAGGTGCAGTGATCTGTGAGCTGCTCTGACAGCTGGTGACTGTAACGGCAGATTTCCTCTTCGTCTGAAGAGGAGTAAGGATCGGACCAAGATGCAGCGTGGTAAGTGTTCATGACGATTTATTAAAAATGAACTGAACACTGAAATACAAAACAATAAACGATGTGATGAAAATGAAAACCGAAACAGTACCGTGTGGCGACAAACACTCAAACAGAAACAAACACCCACCAACCAACAGTGAAACCCACGCTACCTAAGTATGATTCTCAATCAGAGACAACTAATAACACCTGCCTCTGATTGAGAACCATACTAGGCTGAACACAAAAACCAACATAGAAAAACAAACAGACTGCCCACCCCAACTCACGCCCTGACCATACTAAATAAAGACAAAACAAAGGAAATAAAGGTCAGAACGTGACAGTGACTGCATCCAGTGATAGACTGCATCCAATTTGTTGAGTGGAGTGTTGGAGGCTATTTTGTAAATGACATCGCCAAAGTCGAGGATCGGAAGGATGGTCAGTTTTAAGAGGGTATGTTTGGCAACCTGAGTGAAGGATGCTTTGTTGCGAAATAGGAAGCCTATTCTAGATTTAATTTTGGATTGGAGATGCTTAATGTGAGTCTAGAAGGAGAGTTTACAGTCTAGCCAGACTCCTAGGTATTTGTAGTTGTCAGAAACATCCAGAGTAGTGATGCTGGACAGGAGGGCAGTGATCGGTTGAAGAGCATGAATTTAGTTTTACTTGCATTTAAGAGCAGTTGGCGGCCACGGAAGGAGAGTTGTATGGCATTGAAGCTTGTCTGGAGGTTAGTTAACAGTGTCCAAAGAAGGGCCAGAAGTATACAGAATTGTTTAGTCTGCATAGAGGTGGATCAGAGAATCACCAGCAGCAAGAACGACATAATTTATGTATACAGAGAGAGATTCGGTCCGAGAATTGAACCCTGTGGCACCCTCAAAGAGACTGCCAGAGGTCCGGACAACAGGCCCTCCGATTTGACACACTGAACTCTGAGTAGTAGTTGGTGAATCAGGCGAGGCAGTCATTTGAGAAACCAAGGCTGTTGAGTCTGCCGATAAGAATGTGGTGATTGACAGAGTCGAAAGCCTTGGCCAGGTCGATGGATACGGCTGCACAGTAATGTCTCCTGTCGATGGCAGTAATGATATCATTTTGAACCTTGAGCATTGTTGAGGTGCACCCATGACCAGCTCGGAAACCAGATTGCATAGCGGAGAAGGTACGGTGGGATTCAAAATGGTCGGTCATCTGTTTGTTAACTTGGCTTTTGAAGACCTTAGAAAGGCAGGGTAGGATAGATATACAGTGGGGAGAACAAGTATTTGATACACTGCCGATTTTGCAGGTTGAGGTCTGTAATTTTTTATCATAGGTACACTTCAACTGTGAGAGACGGAATCTAAAACAAAAATCCAGAAAATCACATTGTATGATCCCGGGTGGCGCAGTGGTTAAGGGCGCTGTACTGCAGCGCCAGCTGTGCCATCAGAGTCCCTGGGTTCGCGCCCAGGCTCTGTCATAACCGGCCGCGACCGGGAGGTCTGTGGGGCGACGCACAATTGGCCTAGCGTCGCCCGGGTTAGGGAGGGCTTGGTCGGTAGGGGTGTCCTTGTCTCATCGCGCACCAGCGACTCCTGTGGCGGGCTGGGCGTAGTGTACGCTAACCAAGGTGGCCAGGTGCACGGTGTTTCCTCCGGCGCATTGGTGCGGCTGGCTTCCGGGTTGGATATGCGCTGTGTTAAGAAGCAGTGTGGCTTGGTTGGGTTGTGTATCGGAGGTTGCATGACTTTCAACTTTCATCTCTCCCGAGCCTGTACGGGAGTTGTAGCGATGAGACAAGATAGTAGCTACTACAACAATTGGATCCCACGAAATTGGGGAGAAAACGGGGTAAAAATTTTAAAAAAATTAAAAAAGAAAAAGAAAACAGTAGAGGTGTAACTAACAAGTTAGTTAGCTTGATATCTATGAGGGTGTTTATGGATTTGAGGTTGTACCTGGTAGGTTCATGGATAATTTGGTGCACCACCTCATGGGTCTCCTGATCACGGCCGGCTGTGACACAGCCTGGGATCGAACCCGGGTCTGTAGTGACGCCTCAAGCATTGCGATGCAGTGCCTTAGAGCGCTGCACCACTAGGGAGTCTATTTAACCATTTTCATGTAGATTTGATTGTGGGTTTTGGATCGTCTTGCGGCATGACCCAGGTGCACTTCAGCTTTAGCCAGCTCACAGACAGATTTCATGACATTCTCCGGTAGAATTCTCTGATACAGAGCAGAATTCATGGTTACTTCTTTTAAGGCATGTCGTCACCATCACCACAATGCTTGACCGTTCTTAATGTGGAATGCAGTGTTTGGATTTTGCCAGGCAAAATGGGACCCATGTTGTCCAAAAAGTTATACTTAAAGAAAATATTAATAATAATTTCATTTTACCCCCTTTTTCATGGTATCCAATTGTTAGTAGTTACTATCTTGTCTCATCGCGACAACACCCATACGGGCTCGGGAGAGACGAAGGTCGAGAGCCATGCGTCCTCCGAAACACAACCCAACCAAGCCGCACTGCTTTTTAACACAGCACGCATCCAACCCGGAAGCACCAATGTGTCGGAGGAAACACCGTGCACCTAGCGACCTGGTCAGTGCGCACTGCGCCCGGCCCGCCACAGGAGTCGCTAGTGCGCGATGAGACAAGGATATCCCTACCGGCCAAACCCTCCCTAACCCAGAAGACGCTAGGCCAATTGTGCGTCGCCACATGGACCTCCCGGTCGCAGCCGGCTGCGACAGAGCCTGGGCTCGATCCCAGAGTCTCTGGTGGCACAGCCTTAGACCACTGCGCCACCCGGGAGGCAAAAAGTTATACTTTTGACTCATCTGTCCATAAACCATTCTTCCAAGAGTCTTGATGATCATCCAGGAGTTTCCAGATGCTTTTTGGCAAACTTGAGTCAACTTTTTGGATGAGATGGTTCAGTTTCCTGTGCTGCAGCTTCAAACATAAATTGTTAATTGGACTAGCAACTACAGCATTGAGTATTATTTGGCACAGGGTTTCTCTAATATCCAATAACAGGGCAAACTGAGGAAGGAAACACATAACATTGTCTGAAAAGCTCAATTTCCATTACACCATGGCAATGACTAGAATTAGCATCTTTACTGTGTATTTTAATGGTCAACACAATTCTATTCAAAATATTTCATGGTTGAAATTAGATCAGTTCCAGGCCAAAGTCTAAAACATGTACAACATTTTGAGGAGGAATGCTTCATCCACTGACATTTCAGAAAAGCCCAAGTTCATTGTGTATTTGAAAGATTTATATTGCACAAAAAAAGGAAAGTCTTTCTGATGTTGGCTAAGTAACAAATACCTAAAAAGCACAGTCGATGAAAACGGGACCGGGGAAGGAAATATCTGGGGCCTCAATATAGTTAAATATTTACAGACAAACAGTCAAAGTGCAATGCACTCTCCTACAGAAAGATTGCAGTCTTCATTAGACGAGAGGCCAGTGCGCTCGAGGAAAAACAGTTGTCAGTGTACCGCTATGGGATCGGAGGTAGTGTACTTCAGGGCCTGACACTAGTCAAAACCTTAGTTCAATAATGCATTTGTTGAAACCGTCATCTGACCTTGACTCTACTGCTCGGGAACACTTGCGACAGTTTCTCCCAGTGACCACACTTTTAGATGTACCATGAGGTAACTCTCAGGTTTGCGGGTATCAGAGCCAAAATGGATGCCTTGTGTCTTAATCAAGCTTAAGGCGGCCCATGAGCTGTCCGTTATACAGCAGGCTACTGCCCATACAGTGGGGCAAAAAAGTATTTAGTCAGCCACCAATTGTGCAAGTTCTCCCACTTAAAAAGATGAGAGAGGCCTGTAATTTTCATCATAGGTACACTTCAACTATGACAGACAAAATGAAAAAAAAAAAGGAATTTATTTGCAAATTTATTTGCAAATGGTGGAAGTATTTGGTCAATAACAAAAGTTTATCTCAATACTTTGTTATATACCTTTTGTTGGCAATGACAGAGGTCAAAAGTTTTCTGTAAGTCTTCACAAGGTTTTCACACACTGTTGCTGGTATTTTGGCCCATTCCTCCATGCACATCTCCTCTAGAGCAGTGATGTTTTGGGGCTGTTGCTGGGCAACACGGACTTTCACCTCCCTCCAAAGATTTTCTATGGGGTTGAGATCTGGAGACTGGCTAGGCCACTCCAGGACCTTGAAATGCTTCTTACGAAGCCACTCCTTCGTTGCCCGGGCGGTGTGTTTGGGATCATTGTCATGTTGAAAGACCCAGCCACATTTCATCTTCAATGCCCTTGCTGATGGAAGGAGGATTTCACTCAAAATCTCACGATACATGGCCCCATTCATTCTTTCCTTTACACGGATCAGTCGTCCTGGCCCCTTTGCAGAAAAACAGCCCCAGAGCATGATGTTTCCACCCCTATGCTTTGAACAGGTGCCATTAATACAGGTAACGAGTGGAGGACAGAGGAGCCTCTTAAAGAAGAAGTTACAGGTCTGTGAGAGCCAGAAATCTTGCTTGTTTGTAGGTGACCAAATACTTATTTTCCACCATAATTTGCAAATAAATTCATTAAAAATCCTACAATGTGATTTTCTGCATTTTTTTCTCATTTTGTCTGTCATAGTTGAAGTATACCTATGATGAAAATTACAGGCCTCTCTCATCTTTTTAAGTGGGAGAACTTGCACAATTGGTGGCTGACTAAATACTTTTTTGCCCCACTGTATCTTTCAATATTGTGTTGTAATCATACCATTTTGCCAAAGACAACACAGCTTTAGACACGTTACACATCCGTGAATGACTAACTTTAGGCAGTCCACATCACAGGTACTGTAGCTGTAGTATCACAGCTTTTAGCTATATTATTATTCAGACAGAGCTCAATTCCATTACATCATTTGGATCCCACTGTCCCTGCAGGACTTGTGCCTCATGTTCTAATACAACTAACAGCACCTGGCCCTGCGCTATCAAAGCAGGTAATTAAGAACGCTCAGCATCTGTCCATCCACTGCATCTCCACTAGCCTGCTGCATACGGAGGATTTGGAACAATACCATGGCTTTACCACTTTACCTACAACTGGTTTTATAGTGAGCAACTCCAGTCCTGGAGGACAAAGGTGCATGCAGGTTTTTATTCCAGCCCAGTACTAACTAGCCTGATTTAAGTCTAAATTGAATGAGTAGTTGATTAGTTAGATCCCCAAAATGTTTTTAAATTAGACTCTAAAGGCTAGCTTTATGGTCTGGTCTGTAGCAGGATAACGGCAAGCTTTATAGTCTGGTCCACAGCAGGCCTTACCATCTACTCTCTCTGTCAGTGTTCAGACTTGGAACACCTGGAATGGCTGCAGGAGGTAAGGGGAACATCACTGGCTCATCTTCCCACTTGACGAGCCCAGGCAGTGGGTAGGAATCAAAGCCCCCTTTGTGGAGGGAGGTCCTTGAAGCTCAGGGAGCCTGGTATGTGTTCCAAGGAGCCTGGTATGTGTGTGTTTGTTAGTACGCCCTGGCTAGGCATAGGGGCCCTACACTGCACCGAGAGCTTCTAGGGGCCCCACACTGCACCGGGAGCTAGGAGTCTTTCTGATAGGGGAGTTAAGGCCTGATCCCAGCACAGCAAGGCGCTTTCTAAGAGCTCTGACCTCATTTTACCATCACTCGCTTTCTCGCTCTCCCTCTTCTTCTCTAAAGCTACATATGAAAAATATGCACTCACTACTGTAAGTCGCTCTGGATAAGAGTGTCTGCTAAATGACTAAAATGTAAATGTAAAATGTACATTTGAAAACTAGGGACACACACACACACACACACACACACACACACACACACACACACACACACACACACACACACACACACACACACACACACACACACACACACACACACACACACACACACACACACACACACACACACACACACACACACACTTAGGCGTGTGTTTTAAAGAGCAGCTTCACACACTTGCCCTATATCAATGCTGCATGAGGATTGTCACAGCAATTTCAATGGCAGCAGGGAGGAATGACACCATTTGTGCGAGAGGAAGAACAAGTGTGACAGAGAAAGGGTGTGTGCGTGTGTCTGTGTGTGAGGGAGTGATAAAATTGCAAGCTTGTGTCGCAGGGTTGGATTAATAAACAGCATGAGAGGAGGCATGCTATAACAAGCCTTTGTAGCTGTGAGCCCTGCAAAGTGTGTGCAGATGTTCACACACACACACAGGTGAGATCTAATTTGGCAGGAATACTGTGGAGAGTCAATGCTTGGCAGAGAGCCCTTGTTCCTACAGCACACACACACACACACACACACACACAGGTTTCAATCCCCAATTCTGTTGTGTCCTGTCCTGGAGAATCTAACTGACCCTGCCAGGTAAAATATAGCACAGCTAACTGTGGCAGAATTGAGGCAAACACAGTCCAGTACATAAACCCAGCACAGTCAAAGCTATGACAGTTTAGCAGCTGACATACCAGCCCACTATCACTTTGACTTACTAGTCTTAATAGCCCATTTAAAGTTAGCCTAGCTAGCCTGTCTTGAGTTAGCATAGCCTATGGGTGGCAGGTAGCCTAGCGGCTAGAGCGTTGGGCCAATAGCCAATGAGGTGAAAAATATGTCGATGTGTCCTTGAGCAAGGCATTTAACCCTAATTTGCTCCAGGGAGCCTGGAACAGGCAGCAGATACTGTTCCTGAGTACATCCGTTTTCCCAAAAAGAAAGTCAACATCTTCCCCAACAATAAACCGTGGGTAACTCGGGAATTAAAAGAACTCCTTAACCAGAAAAAAACAAGTGTTTAAATCAGGTGGCAGTAAAATGTCAGAGGACTCAAAAGCAAAATCAAGTAGTGCAAGTCAACATACAAAGACAAGGACAGTAGGAAGTGTATGACTGTTGAAAATGACCTTGCTTTTGAAAATGATTTGAACATTTTCTATTGTAAATATGACTGTGATTTTACGTCGCAGCAGAAAGTGGCCTTGGACAGTATAGACAGCATACCAGCTGTTGATATTCAGATTAGAGGTCGACCGATTATGATTTTTCAACGCCGATACCGATACCGATTATTGGAGGACCAAAAAAGCCGATACCGATTAATCAGCCGATTTAAAAATAAATAAATACATGTATTTGTAATAATGACAATTACAACAATACTGAATTAACACTTATTTTAACTTAATATAATACATCAATAAAATCAATTTAGCCTCAAGTAGATAATGAAACATGTTCAATTTGGTTTAAATAATGCAAAAACAAAGTGTTGGATGAACGTAAAAGTGCAATATGTGCTATGTAAAAAAGCTAACTTTTCAGTTGCTTGCTCAGAACATGAGAACATATGAAAGCTGGTGGTTCCTTTTAACATGAGTCTTCAATATTCCCAGGTAAGAAGTTTTAGGTTGTAGTTATTATAGGACTATTTCCCTCTATAGCATTTGTATTTCATTAACCTTTGACTATTGGATGTTCTTATAGGCACGTTAGTATTGCCAGTGTAACAGTATAGCTTCCGTCCCTCTCCTCGCTCCTCCCTGGGCTCGAACCAGCAACACAATGACAACTTCCACCACATCGAAGCAGCGTTACCCATGCAGAGCAATGCGTAACAGACAGTCTCCTTGTGGAGTGCAACGAGAGAGAGGCAGGTTGTTAATTGCATTGGACTAGTTAACTGTAAGGTTGCAAGATTGGATCCCCCGAGCTGACAAGGTGAAAATCTGTCTTTCTGCCCCTGAACGAGGCAGTTAACCCACCGTTCCTAGGCCGTCATTGAAAATAAGAATGTGTTCTTAACTGACTTGCCTAGTTAAAAAAAGATTAAATAAAGGTGTAAATAAAAAATATGAATAAAAAAAAAATATATAAAAATAATTTAAAAAATGTTTTTATTATTTTTTTATCGGCAAATCGGCGCCCAAAAATACAGATTTCTGATTGTTATGAAAACTTTAAATCGGCCATAATTAATTGGCCATTCCGATTAATCGGTCGACCTCTAATACAGATCTCTCAACGTGTCAACCCACGAAAATCATATAGTCCAGAAGGAGTCAGCAGCAAGGCAGTTCAGGCATGCGCAGACCAGCTCGCATTACCGTTCCAGAAGCTGTTCCAGCGGCACTGAAAAGTGGAATAATTCTACTTATGGAAGAAGTCGCTGATTGTACCAGTACATACAAACAACAGGCCAAAAGAAAATAACGATTTATGCCCTGTAGCCTTGACATCTGTACCTATTCAATGTTTTGAAAAATTTTTTAAAAAACAAATTCTCTGATCTCTCATCCCAATTAGATCCTATCCAATTCACCCACCGTGCCTCCAGGAGTGTTGATGATGCATTACTGATCATGTTGAACAATATCTCCAAACATTTAGGAAAGGCAAATAACCTAGTGAAAATTGTAGTCATTGAATTCAGTAGTGCGTTTAACACCCTCCAATCCCACCTGCTGGTGGATACGCTGGTGAATATGAGTGTCAACTCTCTACTGATCAAGTGGATTAATAGTTTCCTTGTGAACCATACTCAACAAGTGAAGTTTAACTCTGCCATCCCTACATCTAGAACGGTGAACACGGAGCCCCTCAAGGTTGCGTACTTTCACCGGTACTGTACACACGGTACACAAAAGAATGTCAAGCCTCTGGCTCAGCCCATAAATTCTTTAAGTATGCAGATGACACCTCTGTTGTGGGTTTCCTCCACCCAGACCAAGCCTCTTTTCAAGGTTTTGACAGAGAAACTGTGAAATTTGTCCAGTGGTGGGCAGATAACTTTCTTGAAATAAACATTAAGAAAACAAACAAAATGGAAATTGATTTCAGAAGGAACAAAAATCCATCACCCGCTACGAAGATCAATTGGGAATCAGTCGATAGAGTGACCACATAATACCTAGGAATCGAAATCAACAAACTGAAATTCAATGACTGTACCTTTGCAAAGAGAAAGAAATTGCAACAGATTTCTTTTTTAACGCAAAAGTTTTTTTTTCTTCGACCGCCATATCTTACAAATCTGTCCTGCAGAGTGTCTTTTCCTTTGGTCTGAAAGAGTGTGTGGAAACACGCAGGTGCAAAACCCAGTCAAGATTCAGCGCTTGATTAAGACGGTTGGAAGGATAATTGGTATAGATCAAGAATCAGACACCAACTGTACACAAAACTTATCCTCCTAAAACTTGAAAGTATTTTACATGACAGTACTCATCCCCTTTACTCAAGACTCAGTCACAGCAGGAGGGGAAATAGACTTCTTCAAAAGAAAATCAAAACAGATAGATATGGGGACTCTTTTATTCCAACAGCAATAAGGCTGTGTAATAGAAATCGTGTTGGTCCCTCGAGTATACAACATATTAAACTTTCACTTGAATGAATTATATTGTGTAGTTTCTGTGCTTCCATGTTTTATGTACTGTGTTTTTAAGCACATGACCAAATTAATTTCTCCCTGGTGAGAAAATAAAGTTGATCTGAATCTGAACAAATATGGGTGACCCTGTAAAACAACCCATTTCACTGCACCTATCCAGTGTACATAACAATACAAACATCAAGATAGGCTAGCTAGCCTATCTTGGTCCAGTCCAGCTAGTTCCTGGCTCATGACGTCAAGCTGCTGTACAGCCCTGGTGGAGTTTCCTTTCGGTTAACAATAGAAGCGCCATACGCCAACGGCCACTGATGTTTGACTTTGTCAATTTAAAATAAAATCTGCAAAAAGAAAAGCTGTGTCCTGCTCCTTCCCTGACTTTTTCTAAATGTTTGTATTTTACACGGATCATTTGTCAGACATTTGAAATCCCAAACAAAAAAAGTATTGAGCCTTTTTACCAGTTTTTTTCTCTTTTACGTTTTACTTTGTAAAACGAGGCAGTTAAGGGACTGTATTACTTACTGTAACTATTTTACAAATCAAATGTATTGTAATGGAAACAAAAAACATGCTACGTGTTGCAGTAGGCTTTTAGAATAATACAAAACATATCCTTTACTCTATCCAAGTTGATGAGCAGGAAAAAACCTGCATAGCCGGCCCATCGAAACTACACCTACACCAAAACTAATTTCACACATAAAAGTAAGCCTGGAGACTAGATTAAATTGACAATCCGTGACAATATTAGGCCTATAAATTGTCAAATTGTACATGAAGAGATGGGGACATCTTGTAATTGACAGATGCAGGGAAAGGAGAATCACTTTATCAAATATTCCTTCAGAGTCACATTTTATTTCTATATAGTATCAGAAAAAGCATATTCTGCAGCTTCTACGACAGCTTCCAATTGGCTAATTTATCCCCCCTCCTCTCCACTGAAGCTATTTCCCAGATTGTTGCTGTAAATGTGAATGTGTTCAGTCAACTTATCTGGTAAAATAAGGATAAAAAAAATATCCTTTGTCAAATAACTCTCAAAATTCAAGAGGTGCAGCTCTATTTACAAATTGCACCTTTTCCAAGAATATCTCTGCTGTCCATGCATTCAGCACATGACCACTCACATGGCAGCATTGCTCTGGCAACTAAGAAAAAACTTGTAACATAATGAACTTAAAACAAAAATATGCTATTCTGTCGCCAATGGATGATCGGGCGATCAGATAAACACATTATCAGTTTCTATGACGAGTTTATGTAAAATGCAGACGTTGCAGCACATCAGAAATTGTACTGTTGCTCATGCACACAGAAAAGGAAACAGTACGTGGGACATGTCTAAGGATGAAATCAAGTTAGTATTGTACTTTTTGCATGTCCGCGGGGCAGATGGCAGAAAGAGTATGGATGTGGAGTCATTATGGTTTGATAGGTATGGGGTGGACTTTTTCGCAGAGACCATGCCACGCGATCGCTTCAGAGGGATTTTTACAACAACAGTGGCAGGTGCACACGAAACGAGACCCTTGAAAACTGTGTGCAAACGATTTGTTTGAGGGACTTGCTCACACAAAAATCAGAAACTGTGTGCTGACTGTGGACCCGAATCATAAAGAGAAGACAAGATTAATTAATGCATAAAGGTACGCGTATAAGGACAAAACAATGTCCGAATCAACAAATATATTTACACTACCGGTCAAAAGTTTTAGAACACCGACTCATTCAAGGGTTTTTCTTCATTTGACTATTTTCTACATTTTAGAATAATAGTGAAGACGTCAAAACTATGAAATAACACATATGGAATCATGTAGTAACCAAAAAAGTGTTAAACAAATCAAAATCTATTTTATATTTGAGATTCTTCAAAGTAGCCACCCTTTGCGCACTCTTGGCATTCCCTCAACCAGCTTCCCGTGGAATGCTTTTCCAACAGTCTTGAAGCAGTTCCCACATATAATGAGCACTTGTGAGCTGCTTTTCCTTAACTCTTTGGTCCGACTCATCCCAAACCATTTCAATTTGGTTTGAGGTCGGGGGATTATGGAGGCCAGGTCATCTGATGCAGCACTCCATCACACTCCTTCTTGGTAAAATAGCCCTTACACAGCCTGGAGGTGTGTTGGGTTATTGTCCTGTTGAAAAACAAATGATAGTCCCACTAAGCCTAAACTAGATTGGATGGCGTATCGCTGCAGAATGCTGTGGTAGCCATACTGGTTAAGTGTGCCTTGAATTCTAAATAAATCACAGACAGTGTCACCAGCAAAGCACCCCCACACCATCACACCTCCTCCATGCTTTACAGTGGGAAATGCACATGCATTCACCCACACCGCGCCTCACAAAGACACGGCGGTTGGAACCAAAATTTCCAATTTGGACTCCAGACCAAAGGACAAATTTCAACCGGTCTAATATCCATTGCTTTTGTTTCTTGGCCCAAACAAGTCTCTTCTTATTATTGGTGCCCTTTAGTAGTGGTTTCTTTGCAGCAATTCGACCATGAAGACCTGATTCATGCAGTCTCCTCTGAACAGTTGATGTTGAGATGTGTCTGTTACTTGAACTCTGTAAAGCATTTATTTGGGCTGCAATTTCTGAGGCTGGTAACTCTAATGAACTTATCCTCTGCAGCAGAGGTAACTCTGGGTCTTCCATTCCTGTGGCGGTCCTCAAGAGAGCCAGTTTCATCATATCGCTTGATGCTTTTTGTGACTGCACTTGAAGAAACTTTCAAAGTTCTTGAAATGTTCCGTATTGACTGACCTTCATTTCTGTAATGATGGACTGTCGTTTCTCTTTGCTTATTTGAGCTGTTCTTTCCATAACATGGACTTTTACCAAATAGGGATATCTTCTGTTAAACCCCCTGCCTTGTCACAACACAACTGAATGGCTCAAACGCATTAAGAAATTAACTTTTAACAAGGCACACCTGTGAATTGAAATGCATTCCAGGTGACTACCTCATGAAGCTGGTTGAGAAAATGCCAAGAGTGTGCAAAGCTGTCATCCAGGCAAAGGGTGGCTATTTGAAAAATGTCAAATATATTTTGATTTGTTTAACACTTTTTTGGTTATTACATGATTCCATATGTGTTTCTTCATAGTTTTGATGTCTTCACTATTATTCACAATCTAAACAAGGGCAAATTATAATGTTTGAAGTCATATTCAAGAAAATAAAAAACATAAGCTGGGTGACGATAACATTGTTGACCCATAAACCCAAAATCAAGCTTGTGCCAGACATAAGGATAACTGGTCTTATGTCCCTGATGAACTAGGGTTAGCTCTCTCTATCTGAATATAATGCGTAATTTAGAAAGTATTCACACCCATTGACATTTTCCACATTTTGTTGTGTTACACAGCTTGAATTTAAAATTGATTAAATTGTGATTTTGTGTCACTAGCCTACACACAAAACCCCATAACTCCAAAGTGGATAAAAAATAACATTTAACAAATACAAAATGAAAAGTTGAAATGTCTTGAGTCAATAAGTATTTAACCCCTTTGTTATGGAAAGCCTAAATAAGTTCAGGAGTAAAAACGTTCTTAAAAAGGCACATAATATGTTTCATGGACTCACTGTGTGCAATAATAGTATTTGACAGGATGTTTTAATGACTACCTCATCTCTGTACCCCGCACATACCATTATCTTTAATGTCCCTCAATCAAGCAGTGAATTTCAAACACAGATTCAACCATAAAGACCAGAGGTTGTCCAATGCCTTGCAAAGGACACAAAAAAAGCAGACATTGAACATCCCTTTGAGCATGGTAAAATTATTTATTACACTTTGGATGGTGTATCAATACACCCATTCACTACAAAGATACAGGTTTACTTCCTAACACAGTTGCCGGAGAGGAAGGAAAACACTCAGGGATTTCACCATGAGGACAAAGGTGATTTTAAAACAGAGTTTAATGGCTGTGATAGGAGAAAACTGAGGATGGATCAACAACATTGTAGTAACTGTAATGACAGAGTGAAAAGAAGGAAGCCTGCATAGAATAAAAATATCCCAAAACATGCATCCTGTTTGCAAAAGGCACTAAAGTAATGCTACAAAAAAGGTGGCAAAGAAATTACCTTTTGGTCTTGAATACAAAGCGTTATGTTTGGGGCAAATCCGGGGTAGATCGTCATTGTAAATAAGAATTTGTTCTTAACGGACTTGCCTAGTTAAATAAAATGTAAAAAATAAACACTGGCGATTCTTACCAAGACGACATCGAATGTTCCCGAGTGGCCTAGTTACAGTTTTGACTTAAATTGTCTTGAAAATCTATGGCAAGACTTGAAGACTCCTGTCTAGCAATTACCACCAACCAGCTCGACAGAGTTTGAAGAATTTAAACGAGAATAAAAGGGCAAATATTCTACAATCCAGGTATTTTTTAGATAAATGTTAGAAAGTATCTTTACATAGTCAAACCGAGGTAAACAGGAATTTTGCATTTAATCTTATAATCTGGGGATCATCCCAACGGCAAAACTCAAAGCTCGACAGATCCTATGAAGCAGCAACGGGGCCACTTCAAAATCACAAGAAGCATAAGTCACTCAGACCCCCTTTCGTTGCAAATGTGACCTTGAATAAATGATGAGCGTTTTGAAATCTCAAGACAGGCTTTTCCCTGAGAAATTATGTAAAGTATCTTGTCGTGGCAATCCCCTCCAGTGAAGCAAATACACAAACAAAATCCTAATGTTAAGATTTTGATATGTACTTGCTTACTTAATGTTGAACCAATACCATACACATTAGACTATCAGATCTTGGCTAATAGTCCAATATCTACCTACTAGTCGCTAGAAAGAGTAGTTTTGCTCCTGCGGTTGCTAGTGGCTGGAAGGTTGAGTTAGTGAAATGGTGACAATGCACTGTATGAATCTCAGAAAGGCTAACAGCTGTTTTTGTAGTGTTCCAGTGCTGCCTGTCTGCATCATACAGTAAATAGTATCATACTACTTTCATATTTTTGACCTTGCAGATAGAATAGAATACATATCTGTCTGAAATGCACACTCACAGTGTAGGACAATACGCATTGTTGAACTGTCTGGTGTATGTTTCAATGCAATCGGACAGCAAGCATTACGAGACAACGGTATGAAGAGACCAGGAAAGTTTGAGCCTTTATCTACCAAAGCTTTGTCAGTGAGACAAGCCGGGAAGCTCCTACAAAAATGAGCCGAAATGAGAGAACGAGAGAGAGAGAGGGAGAAGCACATTTAAACGTGAACAAACCAATGTGCTGATATGCCACTGCAGCTAATTACAGAAAAACAAAAAACAAAAAGATCGCTTTGGAGTGCTTTTCTCCCAATTTTCTCTCAGTAATAAAATCATCTTTGCCCCGGGACTTGATGATGGGGATCGGGACAGATCATCTGCTGAGACAATTGGCCCGTCTCCCGACAAAACAGACCCCCAGCATCCCTACCTGAGAGAGAGAGAGACACACACACACACTGGCTTATAGAGGGGAGAGTAAATGACTCAGAGCTTTCACTAATTTTCAATTCCTCTTTCTTCATAGTCTACACATCTATGACCACCTTATTACATAACTTATCTGCTTACATGTGTAACCCAAAAGCTTTGTCCCAGTCATGTCAATCGGTTACCATCAGCACCAAGAACCATAGTGGGGCTAATTGTAGGTCAATGGGTCAACGTGGTTGACATGGGCTACCAAAGGAACAGGTGATTAATTAAAAAGGTTTCATTTGTAGTGTGTCATAAACATTATTTGCTTAGAATTGTACCAACTTCCCAAAGGTGGTTAAGATTGAATTAATCAAAGGAATATAAAATTATGTATTTGTAGGCACTACATTGCAGAATGATATTGAGTACTGTACTGCAGTGTACTGCAGTGTACACACAAACTTTAGACTGAACCACAGACAGAGAGCGACAGAACACCAGATAACCTCATCAACTGCTGCTTGTCTGCTCCATGTGTTGAATAGCAAGCAGGGTTTTTTCAAAATCAAAATTGGGCTCAGGTGGTGGGCATGGTGGGGGTGTGGCCATGCGCGGCCCAAAAACTTTGAGGCTCTTCTGTTGACCGCAGTGACACCATTTTGCTGTTTTAAAGCACATATCTTCCAATTCTACACATCTTGCCATGGGGTTGAGAGAAAATCTGCAGATTTAAAGCTAATTTCCTGCAATTCTACACATTTTGCCATGGCTCATGCTATCAGAGTGACTCAAATATTATAACAAAATCATTGGGGGCCCCCCATGCCATGACAAAAATACTCCTGAATGCATAATTTTTAGAATTTTAGATTCTACCTGACTGTCTAGCTTTTATTTTGGTGATTGTTAGATCTCAAAGACGGTCTTATTTTTTTTAAATAAAGAGGTCCATTACCTTTTCTACGTGCTTTATATCTGGTTTTAGTTATTGATATTTACACTTAAACGTTTTTCCATACCCGAAAATTATATAAAACTCAGCAAAAAAAGAAACAGCAAACTTAACATGTGTAAATATTTGTATGACCATAACAAGATTCAACAACAGACATAAACTGAACAAGTTCCACAGACATGTGACTAACAGAAATGGAATTATGTGTCCCTGAACAAAGGGGGGTCAAAATCAAAAGTAACAGTCTGCAGCTGGTGGCCACACCAGATACTTTAAGCACTGCAGTGCTTCTCTTCCTCGTGGACTACACCAGATTTGCCAGTTCTTGCTGTGAGATGTTACCCCACTCTTCCACCAAGGCACAAGCAAGTTCCCGGACATTTCTGGGGGTCCAACAGGCCCCTGACATGCTCAATGGGATTGAGAGCCGGGTTCTTCGCTGGCCATGGCAGAACACTGACATTCCTGTCTTGCAGGAAATCATGCACAGAACGAGCAGTATGGCTGGTGGCATTGTCATGCTGGAGGGTCATGTCTGGATTAGAGGTCGACCGATTATGATTTTTCAACGCCGATACCGATTATTGGAGGACCACAAAAGCCGATACCGATTAATCAGCCAATTTTTTGGTTTGCTATTTATTTGTAATAATGACAATTACAACAATACTAAATTAACACATATTTTAACTTAAAATAACACATCAATAAAATCAATTTAGCCTCAAATAAATAATGAAACATGTTCAATTTGGTTTAAATAATGCAAAAACAAAGTGTTGAAGAAGAAAGTAATATGTGCCGATATGCAATATGTGCTATGTAATAATATGTGCCATGTAAAAATGTGTGCCATGTAAAAATGTGTGCCATGTAAAAATGTGTGCCATGTAAAATATGTGCCATGTAAAAAAGCTAACGTTTAAGTTCCTTGCTCAGAACATGAGAACATATGAAAGTTGGTGGTTCCTTTTAACATGAGACTTCAATATTCCAAGGTAAGAGGTTTTAGGTTGTAGTTAATATAGTATTTATAAGACTATTTCTCTCTATACCATTTGTATTTCATGAACCTTTGACTATTGGATGTTCTTATAGGCACTATAGTATTGCCAGTGTAACATTATAGCTTCCGTCCCCCTCCTCGCCCCTACCTGGGCTCGAACCAGGAACACATCGACAACAGCCACACTCAAAGCATCGTTACCCATCGCTCCACAAAAGCCGCGGCCCCTGCAGAGCAAGGGGAATAACTACTCCAAATCTAAAAGCGAGTGACGTATGAAACAGTATTAGCGCACACCACCCAGCTAACTAGCTAGCCATTTCACATTGGTTACACCAGCCATTAGGCTGATAGGCTTGAAGTCATAAACAGCGCTGTGCTTACAAAGAGCTCCTGGCAAAACACACGAAAGTGCTGTTTGAATGAATGATTACGGGCCTGCTGCTGCTCAGTCAGACTGCTCTATCAAATCAGACTTAATTATAACATAATAACACACAGAAATACGAGCCTTTGGTCATTAATATGGTAGAATCCGGAAACTATCAATTCGAAAACAAAACGTTTATTATTTCAGTGAAATACGGAACCGTTCGGTATTTTATCTAACGGGTGGCATCCCTAAGTCTAAATATTCTTGTTACATTGCATAACCTTCAATGTTATGTCATAATTACGTAAAATTCCGCGACTCGTCAGTGAAGAGCACTTTTTTCCAGTCCTGTCTGGTCCAGCGAAGGTGGGTTTGTGCAAAGGTGGGTTTGTTGGTGATGTCTGGTGGGGACCTACCTTACAACAGGCCTACAAGCCCTCAGTCTAGCCTCTCTCAGCCTATTGCGGACAGTCTGAGCACTGATGGATGGATTGTGCGTTCCTGGTGTAACTCAGGCAGTTGTTGTTGCCATCCTATACCTGTCCCGCAGGTGTGATGTTTGGATGTACCGATCCTGTACAGGTGTTGTTACACGTGGTCTGCCACTGCGAGGACAATCAGCTGTCCGTCCATCTTTCTTTTGGTGTTTTTCAGAGTCAGTAAAGGCCTCTGTAGTGTCCTAAGTTTTCATAACTGTGACCTTAATTGCCTACCATCTGTAAGCTGTTAGTGTCATAACGACCGTTCCACAGGTGCATGTTCATTAATTGTTTATGGCTTAATTGTTTAAGCATGGGAAACATTGTTAAAACCATTTACAATTAAGATCTGTGAAGTTATTTGAATTGTTACAAATTATCTTTGAAAGACAGGGTCCTGAAAAAGGGACGTTACATTTTTTGCTGAGTTTATATAGAAAAATATATATACTGTATATACAGTGCATTCGGAAAGTATTCAGACCCCTCGGCTTTCTCCACATTTTGTTACATTTCAGACTTATTCTAAAATGGTTTCAATATTAAAAAATGCTCAATCTACACACAATACCTCATAATGACAAAGCATCCTGTTTCCATTGATTATCCTTGAGATGTTTCTACAATTTGATTGGAGAAATTAAATTGATTGGACATGATTTGTAAAGGCACACACCTGTCTACAGTGGGGCAGAAAATCACATTGTAGGATTTTTTATTTATTTATTTTAAAATTATGGTGGAAAATAAGTATTTGGTCAATAACAAAAGTTTATCTTAATACTTTGTTATATACCCTTTGTTGGCAATGACAGAGGTCAAATGTTTTCTGTAAGTCTTCACAAGGTTTTCACACACTGTTGCTGGTATTTTGGCCCATTCCTCCATGCAGATCTCCTCTAGAGCAGTGATGTTTTGGGGCTGTTGCTGGGCAACACGGACTTTCAACTCCCTCCAAAGATTTTCTATGGGGTTGAGATCTGGAGACTGGCTAGGCCACTCCAGGACCTTGAAATGCTTCCTACGAAGCCACTCCTTCGTTGCCCGGGCGGTGTGTTTGGGATCATTGTCATGATGAAAGACCCAGCAACTTTTCATCTTCAATGCCCTTGCTGATGGAAGGAGGTTTTCACTCAAAATCTCACGATACATGGCCCCATCCATTCTTTCCTTTACACGGATCAGTCGTCCTGGTCCCTTTGTCCTCCAAACACGACGAGTTGAGTTTTTACCAAAAAGTTATATTTTGATTTCATCTGACCATATGACATTCTCCCAATCTTCTTCTGGATCATCCAAATGCTTCAGACGGGCCTGGACATGTACTGGCTTAAGCAGGGGGTCACGTCTGGCACTGCAGGATTTGAGTCCCTGGCGGCGTAGTGTGTTACTGATGGTAGGCTTTGTTACTTTGGTCCCAGCTCTCTGCAGGTCATTCACTAGGTCCCCCCGTGTGGTTCTGGGATTTTTGCTCACCGTTCTTGTGATCATTTTGACCCCACGGGGTGAGATCTTGCGTGGAGCCCCAGATCGAGGGAGATTATCAGTGTCCTTGTATGTCTTCCATTTCCTAATAATTGCTCCCACAGTTGATTTCTTCAAACCAAGCTGCTTACGTATTGCAGATTCAGTCTTCCCAGCCTGGTGCAGGTCTACAATTTTGTTTCTGGTGTCCTTTGACAGCTCTTTGGTCTTGTCCATAGTGGAGTTTGGAGTGTGACTGTTTGAGGTTGTGGACAGGTGTCTTTTATACTGATAACAAGTTCAAACAGGTGCCATTAATACAGGTATCGAGAGGAGGACAAAGGAGCCTATTAAAGAAGAAGTTACAGGTCTGTGAGAGCCAGAAATCTTGCTTGTTTGTAGGTGACCAAATACTTATTTTCCACCATAATTTGCAAATAAATTCATTAAAAATCCTACAATGTGATTTTCTGGATTTTTTTCTCTCACTTTGTCATAGTTGAAGTGTACCTATGATGAAAATTACAGGCCTCTCATCTTTTTAAGTGGGAGAACTTGCACAATTGGTGGCTGACTAAATACTTTTTTGCCCCACTGTATGGGCAGTGCATGAAAGAAAAACCAAGCCATCAGGTCAAAGGAGTTGTCTGTAGAGCTCAAAGACAGGATTGTGTCGAAGCACAGATCTAGGGAAGGGTCCCAAAATATTTATGCAGCATTGAAGGTCCCAAAGAACACGGTGGCCTCCATCATTCTTAAATGGGAGTTTGGAACCACTAATACCCTTCCTAGAGCTGGACAATTGGGGGAGAAGGGCCTTGGTCAGGGAGGTGACCAAGAACCCAATGGTCTCTCTGACAGAGCTCCAGAGAACCTTCCAGAAGGACAACCATCTCTGCAGCACTCCACCATCAGGCCTTTATTGCACATCACAGCCTGCTTGGAGTTTGCCAAAAGGCATCTAAAGGACTCTCAGACAATAGGAAACAAGATTCTCTGGTCTGATGAAACCAAGATTGAACTCTTTGGCCTTACAGTGTAGCATGGTGGTGGCAGCATAATCCTGTGGGGATGTTCTTCATCGGCAGGGACTGGGATAGTAGTCAGGATCGGGGCAAAGATGAACTGAGCAAAGTACAGAGAGATCCTTGATGAAAACTTGCTTCAGAGTGCTCAGGACCTGACTGGGGTGAAGGTTCACCTCTTAACAGGACAACGACCTTAAGCACACAGCCAAGACAACGCAGGACTGGCTTATAGACCTGAAAATAGCAGTGCAGTCATGGTCCCCATCAACCTGACAGAGCTTGAGAGGATCTGCAGAGAACAATGGGAGAAACTCCTCGAATACAGGTGTACCAAACTTGTAGCGTCGTACACAAGAAGACTAGAGGCTGTAATCGCTGCCAAAGGTGCTTCAACAAAGTACTGAGTAAAGGGTCTGAATACTTATGTAAGTGCAATATATACTTTTTTTTATTTGAGATAAATTAGCAAACATTTCTAAAAAAAACTATTTTTGCTTTGTCATTATGGGGTATTGTGTGTGGATTGATAAGGGAAAAACTATTTCAAGGGATCTGAATACTTTCCTAAAGGCACTGCAAATGGGCCGCACATGTCTATTTCCTTTTCAATCAATTTGCAAAAAAAAACATGTTTATACCAAGAGATTATGGGGTATTGTGTGTAAATGGGTGAGAAAAATATATTTAATCAATTTTGAATTCAGGCTACCAACAAAATGTGGAACAGGTCAAGGGGTATGAATACTTCACTGTCACTTAGTTTGAATGATCAATAAGTCACTGCATTAGAGATGGATCTTGTGGGCTCTACCCCCCCCCCATACTAACACACAAGCACACCATAGTCCTTCCATTTAATCTATTCTAATGCTTACCACTGCTTAAAAGTCTCTCCAACCTATAGCAGTGATTCCCCTATATTCATTTAGCAGTGGCAGGCCACCACTCCAAAAAATATGATTGAATTAAAATGTTTACAACATTATAATTATGCTTTTTTTTTGTATTCAAAAAATGGCATGGCACCCGAGTCCCTATTGATTTTGTTATAATGTTTGAGTAACTCAGATAGCATAAGAACACAGTATAATACATGGCAAAATTAATAGAATTGCAGAACATTTCCTTTAAAACTGCACATTTTCTCTCTGACCCATGGCAAAATGTGTAGAATTGCAGCAGGAAATTATCTTTAAAACAGCAACGTTTTGACTCTGCGGCCAAGAGGAGGGTCTCTAAAATCTTAGGTCGTGGACAGTGCCATTGGCCATGCCCACTACCACGCACCCACCCCAAGGTCACTTTGCCACCGCTTCTGAAGAAAATCCTGGGGAAACACTGCAATAGGGTTGTGTTGCAGAGTCTCTCCAACCAATCGGGTTGTGCATTTAGCTATCCTTCAGCTGCTGGCTAATGATGAAGTCTGTGCTACTGAAGTCCCTGTTTTTCCAGCACCAACACCAGCAGAGCGAGAGTTGGTTAGAGCCATGGACAGCTCCTGGGCTGCATGCACCACGGCTCACTGCTGCTATACTATGGCACACTGTGTCCATCTGAAAACACACACTTATCTTTAGGGCAACACTCTGAAACAACTGCATCCAATACATTAGGAATGTCTGTATGCCTTACATATGAACTCTAATAAGTGCTTATAGCAAGCCTTGAAATGCACTATCTTAAAACAATTATGTCATTCTAAAGAACTTCACAGCCTCCCCATGATGTGCTAAAAAAGGTTATTCATTTTACCTGTCGTCGATAGCAGAATGAACCGACACTGACATCCCAACAACACCGTCTCTAATATGTCCTCAGCAGTCTACCATTCATTTAGCACCTCTCTGCCCTGACAATGACATCACATAGTGAGGCTAGAGTGTTCAGGGAGAAATAATGCTACAATTCATGTTTGAGTGTCATCCTATTGTGCTAATCTTGTGGGATCGTTAGGATTAGCATGGCAGGCCATAAACATCAAAATGTCTTAACCATGTTTGATTATGTCTTTGGTAGTTCAGGTTCTACGCCAAACATGACTTGACAATAAGTATGATGCTGCCCTTAAAACATATATCAGTGGATATCATTCACCTGTCCTGTGGCATTTTACCCCCATTGCACTTCGCTCATAGAGTTGTGTCTGTTATTTGATGGAAATGGTTTGCCTGGCTGCCAGTCTGTTTCTGCTTTCTTGACAAATCCTTATGGAATTGTCATGTCTGCTGTGTGTCATTGAGAGATAAGGAGTTGGCAAGAGCAAAAACAGATCTGAGACCAGGCTAGAAAATGGTCTCTTCTACTTTCTATCTACAGCCACATCACAACAGCAGCATCAAATCTAGCGGTTTCCCTGACAAGCACTTTAGTCCTGGCTTACAGTCCTGGGTAAATCATTTAACTGTGATCTGGATCTCTTTGACACAGGGTCTGGGGAGAAAAGTGAGAATTGGATCTGCGGAAACTGTTCACTTGACGACAACCTTTTACCTCGGTTGACATGGGACGCGTCCTTTATATTTGTAGCCAGCAATTGAGGCAGTGTGACTGAACCGATGGTCAAACTAAATGGTGAGGAGAAACGCTATTTATCAGATTAGGTGTGTGTGAAGTCGACATGGTTAGGCGACAAGTGGCGTTCCGTCTATCTGGAAACTGCCAACTTGTACGTTCACTTTAGACACAGAAGACTCTAGATTATTCCACACTGCCACTCTGTCAAGCGTTGGCTTATTGTAAAGGAATAACAGTGGGAAGCTGCTAACAGCGAAAGAGATAAAGACAACATGTAACAGTTCGTATTGGAAACGATTAACATACACTGGAAATTCCTGGAATTCCAAGTCTTTTCAGTGCTTGTGCATTATTATGTACAGTTGAAGTCGGAAGTTTACATACACAGGTTGGAGTCATTAAAACTCGTTTTTCAACCAGTCCACAGATGTCTTGTTAACAAACTATAGTTTTGGCAAGTCAGTTAGGACATCTACTTTGTGCATGACAAATGTAATTTTTCCAACAATTGTTTTACAAACAGATTATTTCACTTATAATTCACTGCATCACAATTCCAGTGGGTCAGAAGTTTACACACAATAAGTTGACTGTGCCTTTAAACAGCTTGAATTTTTTTTTAAAGGATGTCAGGGTTTCAGAAGCTTCTGATAGGCTAATTGACATAAATGGAGTCAATTGGAGGTGTACCTGTAGATGTATTTCAGGGCCTACCTTACAACTCAGTGCCACCTTGCTTGACATCATGGGAAAATCAAAAGAAATCAGCCAAGACCTCAGAAAAAGAATTGTAGACCTCCACAAGTCTGGTTCATCCTTGGGAGCAATTTTCAAATGCCTGAAGGTACCACGTTCACCTGTACAAACAATAGTACGCAAGTATAAACACCATGGGACCACACAGCCGTCATACCGCTCAGGAAGGAGAAGCGTTCTGTCTTCCAGAGATGAACGTACTTTGGTGCGAAAAGTGCAAATCAATCCCAGAATAACAGCAAAGGACCTTGTGAAGATGCTGGAAGAAACAGGTACAAAGGTATCTACATCCACAGTAAAACAAGTCCTATATCGACATAACCTGAAAGGCCACTCAGCAAGGAAGAAGCCACTGCTCCAAAACCGCCATAAAAAAGCCAGACTACTGTTTGCAACTGCACATGGGGACAATGATCGTACTTTTTGGAGAAATATCCTCTGGTCTGATGAAACAAAAATAGAACTGTTTGGCCATAATGACCATCGTTATGTGTGGAGGAAAAAGGGGGATGCTTGCAAGCCAAAGAACACCATCCCATCCGTGAAGCACGGGGGTGACGCATCATGTTGTGAGGGTGCTTTGCTGCAGGAGAGACTGGTGCACTTCACAAAATAGATGGCGTCATGAGGTAGGAAAATCATGTGGATATATTGAAGCAACATCTCAAGACATCAGTCAGGAAGTTAAAACTTGGTCGCAAATGGGTCTTCCAAATGGACAATGACCCCAAGCAGACTTCCAAAGTTGTGGCAAAATTGCTTAAGGACAACAAAGTCAAGTTATTGTAGTAGCCATCACAAAGCCCTGACCTCAATCCCATAGCAAATTTGTGGGCACAACTGTAAAAGTGTGTGTGAGCAAGGAAGCCTACAAACCTGACTCAGTTACACCAGCTCTGTCAGGAGGAATGGGCCAAAATTCACCCAATTTATTGAGGTAACATTGTGGAAGGCTACCCGAAACGTTTGACCCAAGTTAAACAATTTAAAGGCAATGCTACCAAATACTAATTGAGTGTATGTAAACTTCTGACCCACTGGAAATGTGATGAAAGAAATAAAAGCTGAAATAAATCATTCTCTCTACTATTATTTTGACATTTCACATTCTTAAAATAAAGTGTTGATCCTAACTGACCTAAGACAGGGAATTGTTACTCAGATTAAATGTCAGGAATTTTGAAAAACTGAGTTTAAATGTTTTTGGCTAAAGTGTATGTCCACTTCCAACTGTATACAAACGTATGTAGACACCCCTTCAAATGAGTGGATACAGCAATTTCAGCCACACCCGTAGCTGACAGGTGTATAAAATCAAGCACACCGCCATGCAATCTCCACAGACAAACATTGGCAGTAGAATGGCCTTACTGAAGAGCTCAGTGACTTTCAACGTGGCACCGTCATAGGACCTTTCCAACAAGTCAGTTCGTCAAATTTCTGCCCTGCTGGAGCTGCCCTGGTCAATTCAAGCGCTGTTATTATGAAGTGGAAACGTCTAGGAACACTCGGTATTGGTACCCCATATATTTATTATTAAATGTTATTATTTTTCTATTATTTCTCTATTTTCTTTCTCTCTGCATTGTTGGTAAGATTAGGTGTGTGTGAAGTCGACAACCAATTGTAACTCACTCCCTCAACGCTACTGAAGCTAACTGCTAAGTAAGCATATCACTGTTAGTCCACACTTTACAAAGCATGTGACGTATAAAATGTGTTTTGATTGTGGTACTCAATAACTCAATGCTCTGAATGACTGTATCGCATTGAAAACCACAAATGCACAATTAAGAGGGATTCAAACACCGGCGTCATGCACCCTCAAGGCCTGAGGGGGCACAAAGTAGATGAAGATGGCTGTGGGGTGGTCCGGAGGGGCTCCCCATCCTTAAGTTGTAGAATTTCTTTTTTTTTCAAACACCTGAACGTTTTTTCTGCAATCTCGAGTCATAATCATTATGCCTAATTATACGTAAAAGCTGTCTGTATCCTCCTGACTGGTGGTTCTTTTTTTAAAGAAACGAAACATGCTTTTCTGCATCTCTGCTAAAATCTGGGTAAAATATTGAAAGGAACGTGAGTCTTATTCAGTACATTTAGTTATTGATTGCTTTCATAAGGTCTACCAACCTTGCCAGCAGGCATGCCAGTTGAGATAGTTAGACAAGCTAGCTAATCTAATTTGATTGCTACTCTAGCCTGAAATGGGTTCTTGGTAGCTAGTTATAAGGTTGGGAGATTGAGAACCTATCTGGGTTACCTAAAGTCAACTTCATAAAATAATTGTTTTATTTATTTTCTTAAGACAAAAAAATCACGTGCCCCCTATGGGCATGACGCCTCTGGATTCAAATAGCCTTGTGGTAAAAGAAAGCACTCTCAAGTGGACTCTGGCCGATAAAAGTCTGCACAGGAAGAATCAAGGACCATCACAAACATACAGTGCCTTGCGAAAGTATCCGGCCCCCTTGAACTTTGCGACCTTTTGCCACATTTCAGGCTTCAAACATAAAGATATAAAACTGTATTTTTTTGTGAAGAATCAACAACAAGTGGGACACAATTATGAAGTGGAACGACATTTATTGGATATTTCAAACTTTTTTAACAAATCAAAAACTGAAAAATTGGGCGTGCAAAATTATTCAGCCCCTTTACTTTCAGTGCAGCAAACTCTCTCCAGAAGTTCAGTGAGGATCTCTGAATGATCCAATGTTGACCTAAATGACTAATGATGATAAATACAATCCACCTGTGTGTAATCAAGTCTCTGTATAAATGCACCTGCACTGTGATAGTCTCAGAGGTCCGTTAAAAGCGCAGAGAGCATCATGAAGAACAAGGAACACACCAGGCAGGTCCGAGATACTGTTGTGAAGAAGTTTAAAGCCAGATTTGGATACAAAAAGATTACCCAAGCTTTAAACATCCCAAGGAGCACTGTGCAAGCGATAATATTGAAATGGAAGCAGTATCAGACCACTGCAAATCTACCAAGACCTGGCCGTCCCTCTAAACTTTCAGCTCATACAAGGAGAAGACTGATCAGAGATGCAGCCAAGAGGCCCATGATCACTCTGGATGAACTGCAGAGATCTACAGCTGAGGTGGGAGACTCTGTCCATAGGACAACAATCAGTCGTATATTGCACAAATCTGGCCTTTATGGAAGAGTGGCAAGAAGAAAGCCATTTCTTAAAGATATCCATAAAAAGTGTTGTTTAAAGTTTGCCACAAGCCACCTGGGAGACACACCAAACATGTGGAAGAAGGTGCTCTGGTCAGATGAAACCAAAATTGAACTTTTTGGCAATAATGCAAAACGTTATGTTTGGCGTAAAAGCAACACAGCTCATCACACTGAACACACCATCCCCACTGTCAAACATGGTGGTGGCAGCATCATGGTTTGGGCCTGCTTTTCTTCAGCAGGGACAGGGAAGATGGTTAAAATTGATGGGAAGATGGATGGAGCCAAATACAGGACCATTCTGGAAGAACACCTGATGGAGTCTGCAAAAGACCTGAGACTGGGACGGAGATTTGTCTTCCAACAAGACAATGATCCAAAACATAAAGCAAAATCTACAATGGAATGGTTCAAAAATAAACATATCCAGGTGTTAGAATGGCCAAGTCAAAGTCCAGACCTGAATCCAATCGAGAATCTGTGGAAAGAACTGAAAACTGCTGTTCACAAATGCTCTCCATCCAACCTCACTGAGCTCGAGCTGTTTTGCAAGGAGGAATGGGAAAAAATGTCAGTCTCTCGATGTGCAAAACTGATAGAGACATACCCCAAGCGACTTACAGCTGTAATCGCAGCAAAAGGTGGCGCTACAAAGTATTAACTTAAGGGGGCTGAATAATTTTGCACGCCCAATTTTTCCGTTTTTGATTTGTTAAAAAAGTTTGAAATATCCAATAAATGTCGTTCCACTTCATGATTGTGTCCCACTTGTTGTTGATTCTTCACAAAAAAATACAGTTTTATATCTTTATGTTTGAAGCCTGAAATGTGGCAAAAGGTCGCAAAGTTCAAGGGGGCCGAATACTTTCGCAAGGCACTGTAATTGAAAAAAACTCTACTACAATATGATAGGCTATAATGGGTAACCGAGAAACACAAGTGTAGAATATAGTAGGAAAAACTGTTTGGATGCACTAGAATTCCACTGTTGGTTCTCAATGTTTGCTAGAAGCATAAAAATAACTACTAGAGGAGCTATCCATGAAGGATGTCCTCCCAGAACAGAACCTAATTTCCTAGTATGGAAGGGGTGCAACCAAAGAAAAGGGGAAGAAGCTTGGCAAGTTAGCTCTATGAGATCAAACCCGGAAATATTTTTCATTCATCGGACAGCACAGACATGAAATATTTCACTGTTCCTTTGCCACATATGCATGACTGAACTTCTAGTCTAATGCGGAGGCACAGAACTCCTCTATTTGCCCGAGAAGCAAATAAAAAGTGTACGCTCTCAGATCTATTCCCAGTTCTCTTAATTGAAAGGATAGTTAACCAAATACAATAGAAAAATTGGACAAATTTTGATTTTGGGTGAACTACCCCTTTAAGAGGTAGTTAGAGGGTGGTACAATCTCGAAGTGTGCTGAGGTAATGCTTTCATAATTAAGCTGCAGAGGAGGAAGGAAGGAACCATTTGTTTGGATGAGAGGGGTAGTTTGTCGAGTGTGCCTGGAGAACTGATGCAAGTGGGTTGTTGTGAGTAATGGTCCCTTCCACTTTGAAGCATGACAGTACTGAAAAACCTCCCACTCTGTGCGAGGCATCATGTTCTGATGTGGCAGCACTGCTCCAAGCCCACTCCAATACCTGTTACTTTTCATTCCTCCTCTTTCTTTTCATCCTTCCTTTCAAGTTGTTCTACACATTTGAAAAGTAATGTGTTTTTGTGCAGTTGGTCCCTTTTCATTGTAAAAGCTCCTCACATGTCGCTTGTACCAAAGTGAATACGTCTCCTCTAGTATAGGACAAGTGCTACTGAAATAAAGTAGGTTATTATCATCATTTTGGATTCCTCAGTCTTCATTCTTTGCATCAAAGTTGCAAGGAACATTATGCAGATTATTGGGCCATTGCTCCTCCAGTCTGGGTTGTTTATTTAATCCTATAGGGATAAACAGTGGCTAGGGGTCATGTGTAAATCTGTTTTCAGAGCACGAGTGGAGACATTTAAAAAAAAAACATTTCATCCCCTTTTCCTTTTTTCTAGAGTGCTGTGTGAGAGAGAACTAGAGATAAAGTGAACACAACAGAGAGAGAAATAGAGCGAGAGAGCGATAGAGTGAGAGAGCACGTGAGAGAGCGAGAAAGAGAAAGCGAGCAACGGAGCGATGGTGCGATGGAGAGAGACAGGATATAGAGAAGCTGTGCAGCTTATATGCACTGCAGATCTCTGCTGCAAAGGAGGGATGGAGGGATGAGAGCTATTTTAGGGGGTGTAGGGACCAAGCCTTGGGGATCTGAACCAGAGAGAATCACCTAAAGGGCATAGGAGGCTGCACTGTCAGAGAAAGAGAGGCACCGGTGGAGCTTCAGATCACTGAACAGCACTGTTGGGTTATGCACATACTGTATCAGACCCAATGTGACTGAAGTGAAGCCTATGTCCTTCAAGTCACCCCATGTCCCCCATGTATGCGCACAGCAAGCACAGTTCTAGGATCAGCTTATCTGGATCCTAAAATCCTAAACTCTACACAGAGAAGCTAGCCATGACATCATTCCCACCAACCACTCTCCCCTTCCCTCATATGTCACGTGGCTCACACCTTGGTTGACAGGGTGCGGGAGGGGCGAGGAATATCACAGGAACTTGAACAGCAGTGTCTACATCAGCATCACAACAGACTCAACCATTGCCCAACCAATTGTAACTCACTCCCTCAACGCTACTGAAGCTAACTGCTAATTAACAACGTTCCCCAAATAGCGTCCTGACAACCGAGACGACCAAAGCACAACAAGCAAAGGTTGCTGCTTTATCCATCATCATTATGCGCCTGGCCCAAACCCTGAGAGAGTTCTGGCAGCACGAGGCGCCATAAATATATTCATGGCATTACATAAGGCATTTTGCTGTGTTATTTGAAGGCAAGAGGCAGGCAGGAAGCAGGCAGGCAGGAGGCAGGCAGTCACAATGTTGGAAGTGATGGTAATGAGTTCTTTGAGTGGCATCTCATAAAAAATTCTAGAACACAGGGCTGTCGCCACGGTGCCGATTGAAGGGCTTGGAGTTGATTCCATTTACCTACTTGAAGATTGACATCTCTGTCTAGTCCCAATGACATCAAACGTGGAACTCGACACTGCTGCTCGACTACACGACTCCTTTGGGTTTGTTAGTTTTTCATACCGTATCTTCTTTGAGGATTTTGCATATGAAACACGTGGTATCTAATGAAACGCTAATGGCACTTCAAGAAATGGAAATTGCATTTGAAAGTGATATACATTATCCATTGACAGGTTAGCCAACTAGTTGGACCAACTACCAGATTTCACATGAACTTGACCAGCGTGGGTTAGCGTTAGCATAAAGTTGCAGAGGTGTGACGTCGGCTTAACCAATCGATACCTTCTCTCTCATAAGGTGAGGCTCTCTAAACCTGCTGCCAGGGCTAAACGGAGCCCCTGCTATCAGTGCCTAGTCAAAAGGGACTCAGCTGGTACACTGACCTGGCAACAATCCACTATGTCTATGCTAAGCAGACAGATTTAAGAGGGGCCTCCGAGTACACAAATAGGCATGCCGTCACTGCAAACAGGCACAGGCACGTGCATACACATACAGTACATGCCCAGACAAACACACACACACACACACACAGTGGCTGGCTACAGTTGCGGTTAGGGCAGTGTCCACATTTAATCCATTGATTCGATCTTGGAACTAATCTTACTGATCAGGGTCAAGAGGAGTTTATGCTCAGGTAAGTTTTGCTTTAGACAAACACAGAATTCAAGGACAGCCGCAATAGTCAAGGGCTCTGTTCTATCAAAACTGGTTTCCCGGATCAGTTAAAAATACCATTCTTCCAGCACACAGAGGAGGCATGATTGAACTGAGTTTATTTTTTGTTTCACACAGCGCAACACTTTATTAAGCACAAATCCTCAACGTGCATTCTGGTAGTGGACAACAATGTTTTTACTTATCTCAGCAACCCAGCTACCATGTACTACGTAGGACTCCTACATGTATCACATGTCAGACATATTACCAAGTTGAAAACATATTGCAAACATTACATGTACTTGAGGTGGACTTGAAGCAATGGAGTCCAAAAAGTGCAACTCTGCAGGCCAGGCAAACTAACTCAAGTGCCCCTCAACTTTCTCAAATAATACTTGGAATAAGTATACAACCCAAGCCTGTCCCACACAAAACATCCACCACAAGAGAGTAAATCTACTCTGTAGACAAAACAGCCCATGACTGAATCCATTGTACCGAATGAAACCACTCGCTCCAAAAAAACAGAATCAGCTGCATCAAAGACCCATTGACGAAGCCAAACTGACTTGCTATGTTGATAACTACAGTCTCATTATACGACATTCATCCCAACCAAAGCAGTCAGGGCTGGGGTGTCCAGCCAGTCCAACAGCTGCTGCAGTGAATCCATTTTGGTTAGTCTAGCAGAGGCGTGACAGTGGCAAAGCAGAGGGGCCCGGGGCCTAAATGACTGGCTCCTCTCCAGAGCTCCGGGTAAGTCATACAGCACTGATGACACTGAGCTAATGTGCTGTGACCAGGGACCGGGGGAGGCCGTGTGTCTGTCTGTGGTGTCTGTTGCCACAGCAACAGGTGTCTGCATGTGGGGGGGTTGCATGTACGTGTATGAGAGAGTGATGGAGTATGTGTACGTGTGTGTACGAGTGAATGATGGAGAGAGACAAAGAGAAAGAGTGTGTGGGTGTGCATGTGTGTGTGGGCATGTGTGCATGCAAGTGTGTGTGTGTGTGTGTGTGTGTGTGTAAGTGTGTGACATCCACCTAACTCACCGTTGACTGTGAGGTGCACCCAACTGCCGTTGTGAAAGGTGTGGTACTGCTGCTCCAGCATCAGGACCTTACACTCATACCAGCCCTGGTCGTCTGAACGCACCTTCTCAATCCGCAGAGAAGATTTGCCGTGCAGACTGGCTCTGCCTGGGGGAAGGACGGGAAGGAAGGAGGGAGAGATGAATAAGAGGGGTCAAACAAGGAAACATAGCTAGTATACAGTATACTTTTTTTACCGGGCCACTGGGCTTGGCATAAAAATACATTTTTTTAAAAATTTTCCTAGCGCAAGGATGAGTAATCAATTAACTCAGCGCAGCCCAGTCTGTGAGCCAGTAGGGCATCTCTTACTCACTGAAGCATTTTTGTGAAAAAAGTACACGACTGGATGGACTGGACAGGCATCTCTGATATGATGACAGTAGCCACAAACTGTTCAATGCCAGTCCGAGAGCACCCTATGTAGTTACAGTAGCAAGCGTACATGGACATGATATGTAATAATAACAGCCATTTTAGCACACGAACTAACCCCGATTTACATGAGAAGTTTGAACAGAAGTGAAGTGAGTAAATAGCCTTTGGTGAAATAACTAGAATAATAATAAAATCCCCTCATTATTCAGCCAGCTAGCATAAGGCATAGCTCCCAGGGGTCCAAGATTGGTGAGATTAAATGGTTTTAGTATTCTCCCAAGTGAAGTTTGCCTGCTAGATAGCAATTAGGTTTGCATGCCAGATGAAAAGAAGTGACCCGGTGTGTATATATATATATATATATATATATATATATATATATATATATATATATTTATATTTTTTTTCACCTTTATTTAACCAGGTAGGCTAGTTGAGAACAAGTTCCCGTTTTGGTCTATAAAAGCGGAAGGAATGCCGTTAGATGGACTTGTTTAATTTTGGGTCGCGCAAGCAGGGTGCGGTTCCGAACCCCAACACCCTACCAGACCCATAGAAACAGAGCACAGAGCCACGAGAGTCTGCCCCATCTGAATCCATCATAACACTAAGGGGTCAGACACACGAGAAATCTGACTGCCAATTAGTACTTAGCAAAGTAGGAGCAGGGCAAGCATTTTGTGTCAGCCTTAGGGGGCCTGGCTCGCCCTACCGTACCTCCTTACCCATCCAACAAAAATATTTTAATATTGATCATTTATTTGACTGAGACGCCCGCTGACAGAAAGACACATCAATCTCAGATAAAACATCAGAGCGAGCTAAACAGCGCCCCTCTGTCTCAGTATATGTAGCCCATGTATCTGATGCTGTCTGTCCAAAAAGAGGAAGCATTTTTGGCCAGACAGCATCAAATACATGTGATACATATAGTAAGGCAGAGGGGCGCTGTTTAGCTCGCTCTGATGTTTTCTCCGGTGTTTCAGCCACTTGCGAATGAAAGGAAAGTCAGCGAGGGCACAGTTTGTTTGGATGGAAGATTTTTTGTGACGAACATGCGAAGGTAGCCTACATCTTGATATTTGTTTGACAATCAGATGAAAACATCATGATTGGTTGTGTTAATGCCACATTAAAAGGTACATTTTTTTTTTTTACAGTTAAATGACATGTGCTTACTATAAAACCCATTAAAAAAACAAACGTGTAAGAAACGTGCCCCTCTATGGAAATCAAATGCCCATCCAACTGATTCGTTCTGGCATCGGCCCTGAGTAGAAGGCCATTCCTTCTCTTGCTAGAACAAAAGATGCACATGCTGTGTACCAACCTGGTACCGACAAACCTGGGGGAGCTGACAAGAGTGACAAGGAAAAAGCAAGTCCCCTCAGCATTGTCCCAACATCTAGTGGAAAGCCTTCCCAGAAGAGTGGAAACTTTTATAGCAGCAAAAGGTGTTCGACAAGAAAGTGTCCACATACTGTAGTGTAGTTGTGGCCGTCTGGCTAGAATCAACAAGGGCTTGGTACACATTCTAGTTCGCTAGAAACAACATTAGTGCAGCTTGCTAGTTAGCTAGCATTAGCTATCTACAGCAGGTACAAGCCAAACAAATCGATAGCTTAAAGCTACTGCCACCTTGTGGTCTGGAGTATTTTATTTGTAATTTTTTTTTATTTTTTTTTTATTTTACCCTTTTTTCTCCCCAATTTCGTAGTATCCAATTGTTGTAGTAGCTACTATCTTGTCTCATCGCTACAACTCCCGTACGGGCTCGGGAGAGACGAAGGTTGAAAGTCATGCGTCCTCCGATACACAACCAACCAAGCCGCTGCTTCTTTAACACAGCACACGTCCAACCCGGAAGCCAGCCGCACCAATGCGCCGGAGGAAACACCGTGCACCTGGCCACCTTGGCTAGCGTACACTGCGCCCAGCCCGCCACAGGAGTCGCTGGTGCGCGATGAGACAAGAACACCCCTACCGACCAAGCCCTCCCTAACCCGGGCGACGCTAGGCCAATTGTGCGTCGCCCCACGGACCTCCCGGTCGCGGCCGGTTACGACAGAGCCTGGGCGCGAACCCAGGACTCTGATGGCACAGCTGGCGCTGCAGTACAGCGCCCTTAACCACTGCGCCACCCGGGAGGCCTCGGTCTGGAGTATTTTAACGAGGCTGATCGGTGGGCGCAATCTGTGCTATGTGAACAACAAAAAGTTGACTGCCGACACTCTAGGCAGAGATGCCAAGTACCTCTTGGCAGTCAGTATCCTTTGTGGGTCCAAGCCTTAAGACTACGGGAGTTGAGTAGCAGCCCAGAGTGTCACAGCAGCTTTCACTCTTTACGGGTCAAGCAGGGAAAGGGAGGGGGAGGGGGATTTATGATTTGCTCTCTGCAATCTAGCGACCGCTCATAACAGATGGTGGCCGACGATATGGGCAAAACAAAGGGCTTTGAGGGCACAACGGCCCACAACAGCAACATTATCAAAGCGCTCCACAGCTCACTACGCGGTCCCCAGAGTCAATGTGTTTGAGTGACATCCATTTGGGCCGACTATATCCCCTGTATGCAACACACCAGGTTATATCAAGTGAAGTAAAGTGAGAAACAGGGTGAATAGGAAATAATTATTAATAGAACCACCGACTTTTTTCCTAGACTGTGTGCAAGTATGCAGTGTCTATCCATCAGTTTTTGTCATCATAATAGCATGTGTGTCTTGACCCAGGTCTGATTGTCAGTGTCTGTACATGCACATGTTTATATCTGTATCTACCGTATGTCTAAATGTATATATCGGTTTATCTTTATTTAACTGTGTGTGTGTACAAGTTGGGCCGCATCATGAAGCCTCAGGTCTAGAATACCACTCAAGTGGGCCCTCTTCTCTGAGCTAATGATGACAAGTCCAGCTGTTACACCCCCCTTACCCGCTTCTCTCCTCTCATTACATCACATCTGTCAGTGCATGGCAGTCTGACACACCTAGTGATTGTCATACGGGGTGATATCGTGAAAGGAGACATCTATGATTCACACTAGCTCCAATGACTCCTAACATGTTCTGCTAAATAACTTTTTTGAAAGACATTTAAACTTTTTACCCCTTTTTCTCCCCAATTTTGTGATATTCAATTGGTAGTTACAGTCTTGTCCCATCGCTGCAACTGCTGTACGGATTCGGTTGAGAGCCATGCATCCTCAGAAACACGACCCTGCCGAGCCGCACTGCTTCTTGACACACTGCTCACTTAACCCGGAAGCACCATCCACCATCCGCCAACTGGCGGCCGTGTCAGCGTGCATGCGCCCGGCTCACCACAGGAGTCGCTAGACTGCGATGGGACATGGACATCCCGGCTGGCCAAACCCTTCATTAACCCGGACGACGCTGGGTCAATTGTGCGCCACCTGATGGGTCTCCCGGTCACTGCAGGCTGCGACAACCCAGCATCGAACTTGGATCTGTAGTGACGCCTCTAGCACTGATGATGTGCCTTAAACCGCTGCGGTTGGCTCTCTCCTCTGAGCAAAGTAGCAAATATTTGTTCAGTGTTGGAGATCGATACTGCAGAAGGAGAACTGGGCCACAGCCTGCCGGGCCATTAGAAAGGAAGGAGAGCTTTAAAATTCAGCTGTATTTTTATTTGGGTGATAAAGGGGGGGGAAGGGACAGAGGGGCAACTACACAGATATTTAGGTTAAAGATAGTAACAAGTTTGGGGGACATGCTGGGAGAGTAGGTATAGGTAAGTACAGCCCTCTGCTCGGTGGACTGCCTTGGTTCTTTTCTACAGTAAATGTAACCGTTACTGTGGCTCTTTTTGGTTGAAACAAGAGTAACACAATCTGTTGGATTCAGCAAAAGATGCCTGATCCAAAAATGTGTTTGTTTTTACAGAAACAGAGAGTCTAGGGAGAGATATCAGTACTATGAGGTTTGGCTTGGTATTAGGGCAAGTGTAAGGAAAGTCATCAGTTTGGGGTTCCCATTGATATTCTGATAGACCAGGGTCAATGTTTTTCTAAGGTTACCATGTGCAATCTTTGACAGCAAAGTTCTCAGGAATTGCAAGGGGATGAAGGTTGGAACATTCCATATGTTAGGTTATTTTGGGGGATCCGTTTTTTTTCTGCTACATTAACCATCAGCAACGACAAAGTTCCTTTCAGAAGCAATCTTAATCCATTTGCAGTCAAAGGCAGGCAGTGTATCACATTGTTTATGAAGACAGTCAAATGCAGACATGACCCAGGTCGATGGTGTTTGAATTGAAGTCTCATTTAGGCCCAGAGTACGGCATGTGACAAACAGACTCTGTAGCTCCTAATGGGACAAGCCAAACACCAGTGATTAATGTTCCACTCTCGGACAAAGTGGAAATGCCATGCTGCCAGTACACACACCCTTTTCATTGGCTTGGGGTGGCTATGACACGACCCCGAAACAAAGCCACACTCTGTTGGCACGACAGGCAGAGGGCAGTCTCTCAACCAGAGGAAGCAGTGCCCCCTCAGTGCTCACTGTGGCAAAAAAAAGCACCAGTCCAATCTACAACGGGCACAACTCAGGCCACTGTGTGAATAAGAAATGGTATTGAACCCTAGCCTTGACACTGACCATCAATCTGTTCTGGCGCTGTTCCATCCTCACTGTGGGAGGTGGCTGTCAGTTAGCGAGCGACGACTAGAGCTTCGCAGTAGCACAAATTGAAAAAGGCCCCTGTTCTGTAGCTACTGTAGCGCAGCAGGGAGAAATTGGCGGTAGTGAGGACTGTCAAATGTAATTTGTACCAGGGTACGAGGAGCAGTCTAAAAACAGCACCAGGGAAGATTTTAAAGGAGCAGCATATATCCCTTGAAAGGTATTCAAAACAAAAAAGACACCTACCATCTAGAGATAAAGGCTGGAAGCTATTTTAGAAGATTGAAAATGGTTCTACCACCTTCAATTCTTTGTCCCTTGGCGCAGTAAAACACTGTCTATATGATTGGCATCTTTGATCGAGTAAAATGCTTTTAATCACAACCACATTTGACAGGGACACAGGGGAGAGGGTCAAGAGCTTCAAGTTCTTCGGTGTCCACATCACTGAGGACTTAACCAGGTCTTCTCACGCCAGCATAGCCGTGAAGAAGGCTGAAACAACTTGGCACCGCCCCTCAGATCCTTAGGAACTTTTACAGCTGCACCATCGAGAGCATCCTGACTGGTTGTATCACCGTCTGGTATGGCAACTGCACAGCCCTCGACCAGAATGTCCTACAGAGGGTGATGGGGACGGCTCAGGGCATCACTGGGGGTGAGCTGCCAGCCATCCAGGACGTGCATGTGTCTGAGAAAGGTATAAAAAAAATTGCCAAAGACTTCAGCCACCCGAGACATGGACTGTTCTCCATGCTCCCATCTGGCAGGCAGTACCGGTGGATCAAGGCTCAGACCAACAGACTCTTAAAAAGCTTCTATCCCCTGGCCATAAGACTGTTAAATGGCTAACAACTACTGCTCCCCCTCACACCTACGCTGCTGCTAAAATGATTATTGATTCCCATTACCATTAGTATCCATACATTTATCCTGCTACATTATTACTCCTGTTTATTAGTATATTACCATAAGTATTTATATATTCCTGCTACCAGTCAACTTTCAGCCCTGTCTACATGTATTTCCAACTATCACGCCTACACTTACACTGTTGCACACACACAAACTCACCACAATACACACATCCACACACCACTTATGCTGCTGCCATACTGTTTACTGTTATTATATTTATCCTGCTACCAGTCACTTTCTCCTAATCCCTGCCTGCATGCCTTATTTCACTGTACTTGTGCATGTGACAAATACAGCTTTAAACTTGATAAAAAACTTGAAACAATCCCTTGGGGAATGAATTACCCATATAATAATACTTTTGTTGATTAGGATTCTCTAAACTGGGATTTAGTTTGCAGCTTCAACCTAATAAAATAAGGAGCAATACATATGATCCATGCTGTGTCTCCAGAGTGTGGTGTACCCTGTTGTACAGTAGATGCTGATGTAACCTAACCGACAGAACTGCTCTGACTTTGGCCAAAGGTAGAAATCCTCAGCCGCTCTCTAATTAACGTTCACTGTCAGGACCGACCATAAAAATTGCATATCCTGCCCCTGGCAACGTCTGATACCTTTTTAGAGTTTGGTTTTGTTTTTTAAAACTGACATGCTCAGTAAAATGACCACATCCCCTTTCTGTCTCCGCTCCGTATCGATGCTGTAATGTTCCAAATTTCGAAGGGGGAAAAAAGTCCAAAGCACTTTTGACCCGTCACCTCTACCGATACGCACCTTTGGTCTGGAGGTTGCCTTTCAACTTCAACTTCTGTTTGAAGTGCAATGGCATAACACCTGGGTGGGTATTCTCCCACAACTGATTGTCCACAGCTAATTCAAGTCAGCACCGCTATTCTGAGAGATTGTCTGTTCTTTTCCCAAAGGCCAGGGATTGTCTGAAGGCTATTGATGAGTTTCAATGACTTAATAAAAAATTTAAAAAATTGAGTCAAAACAGAATATTTTTCTTATATACATGATTCAGACAAATAGAAATCGCCTTTGAGGGAACACGTTTCTCGCTTGTTTCTCATGATAATGTATTCCTTTCCTCTGCTCTTGTTCCCTGTCATTATAAAGAGTCCCGATTCCCAGACACAACACACAAGTGACTAGCTACTTGGCTGCTCAGTTAGCTATTCGGCCACAGTATTCCCCATTCTGCTACATCGCTGGATTATCGGTCATAATCATCTGTTTATAATACATTATAAAGAGGACATTCATAGCAACTGCCTCCAACTCCAAATCCGAAAGCTTTTGCTGTGGGAGCCCGGCTCTGCATTGTAAAGACGCTTTAACAGGAACGTGTTTATCTGATGCAGACTGCAGCTAATCTATTGACCAAATAGGGATTATAGTGCGCTAATTATATATGGCATATTAACAGTATAATGCATCGAATGGGAGTGATGTCATTTCCACAGGATGTAACTCAAAGGGAAGCGGATTGTTTTCTTATCCACTGTGAAGATGTACTGTGATCATTGCAGGATACTTTTTTATAGTTAAAGAGGTCACCTAGTGTTGTTTATTGTCCAGTTTTAAAGGAAGACACCCTTATCTCTTTACCATCATGATACATCAATCCATTTTATCAACAGGAATTTAAAACATATTTAATTCCCATTCATTATATCCATTTACACCTGTCAAAAAACAACTTTATTATGTCATCCATTACTGTAAGTGTGCTTGGTCGCATAGTTAAAGCTCCTGTGGCAGTCAGTTAAGTGTTTCACAAGCAGTATCGCACTTCTCGCACCTGAAGGCATAGTTCTTACCAGACATTTGTTTCCCACTGTGGGTGTTAGGGGAGACAACCTCCCCTGGACTGCAGTGAAAATCTCAAACGTGCTCCCTCCTTACACACACTTGACCTTGTGAATCTGAAAGAACATTGGTCTCCCAACTTCATTATGTCAATTTGTATTGACATATGAATGATATGGGAGGAAGGGAGGGAAATGCAGAGTAGCGGTGGGGCCGAGATTTATAGTGCATTTGGAAAGTATTCAGACCCCTTCACCTTTTCCACATTTTACAGCCTTATTCTAAACTGGATTAAATTGTTTTCCCCCTCATCAATTTACACACAATACCTCATAACGACAAAGCAAAAGCAGTTAAAAAAAAAACAATTGGCAACAAACAAAACCTGAAAGATCACATTTACACAAGTATTCAGACCCTTTACTCAGCACTTTGTTGAAGCACCTTTGGCAGCGATTAGAGCTTAGAGTCTTCTTGGGTATAACGCTACAAGCTTGGCACACCTGTATTTGTGGAGTTTTCCCCCATCCTCTCAAGCGCTGTCAGGTTGGATGGGGAGCATCGCTGCACAGCAATTTTCAGTTATCTCCAGAGATGTTCAACTGGGTTCAAGTCCGGGCTCTGGCTGGGCCACTCAAGGACATTCAGAGAATTGTCCCGCAGCCTCTCCTGCGTTAGCTTGGCTGTGTGCTTAGGGTCGTTGTCCTGTTGGAAGGTGAACCTTCGACCCAGTCCGAGGTCGTGAGCGCTCTGGAGCAGTTTTTCATCAAGGATGTCTCTGTACTTTGCTCTGTTCATCTGTCCCTCAATCCTGACTAGTCTCCCAGTACCTGCCGCTGAAAAACATCCCCACAGCAATATGCTGCTACCACCATGCTTCACGGTAGGGAGGGTGCCAGGTATCCTCCAGACGTGATGCTTGGCATTCAGGCCAAAGAGTTCAATCTTGGTTTCATCAGACCAGAGAATCTTGTTCCTCATGGTCAGAGTCCTTTACATGCCTTTTGGAAAACTCCAAGCAGGCTGTCATGTGCCTTTTACTGGTGATTGGCTTCCGTCTGATCACATAAAGATCTGATTCGTGGAAGGTTCTCCCATTTCCACAGAGGAACTCTGGAGCTCAGTCAGAGTGACCATTGGGTTCTTAGTCATCTCCCTGACCAAGGCCCTGGTCCAGTAACCGGAAGGTTGAAACCCTGAGCTGACAAGGTAAAAGTCTGTAGTTATGGTCCTGAACAAGGCAGTTAACCCACAGTTCCCCAGTAAGATGTCATTGTAAATAATAATTTGTTCTTAACTGACTTGCCTAGTGAAATAAAGGTTAAATAAAATAAAAAAGGTCACTGTGTTCTTGGGGACCTTCAATGATGCAGATATTTTTGGTGCCCTTCCCCAGATCTGTGCCTCGACACAATCCTGTCTCGGAGCTCTACGGACAATTCCTTTGACCTCATGGCTGGGTTTTTGCTCTGACATGCACTGTCAACTGTGGGACCCTATACAGACAGGTGTGTGCCTTTCCAAATGTATCACAGACTCCAATCAAGTAGTACAAACAAGGATGATCAATGGAAACAAGATGCACCTGAGCTAAATTTCAAGTCTATAGCAAAGGCTCTGAATACTTACGTAAAAAAAAGTATTTCTGTTTATATTTTTAATAAATCTGCAAACATTTCCCCAAAACAATTGTTGCTTCGTTATTATGGGGTATTGAGTGTGGATTGATAAGGAAAAACATGTATTTCATACATTTTTAGAATAGGCCTTTATGGTAAAATACAAGTAAATGTGCCTGAATACTGCAGGTGTTGCAGGTGGAGGGTTTACCAGTTAGACCAGCCTTGGGCACAAATTCAGAGAAAAGATTTTAGGCAATTACTACTGTAAGTAAAGAGGCTACATACAGTTGAAGTCGGAAGTTTACATACACCTTAGCCAAATACATTTAAACTCAGTTTTCACAATTCCTGACATTTAATCAGAGTAAAAATTCCCTGTCTTAGGTAAGTTAGGCTCGCCACTTTATTTTAAGAATGTGAAATGTCAGAATAATAGTAGAGAGAATTACTTATTTCAGCTTTTATTTCTTTCATCACATTCTCAGTGGATCAGAAGTTTACATATACTCAATTAGTATTTGGTAGCATTGCCTTTAAATTGTTTAACTTGGGTCAAACGTTTCAGGTAGCCTTCCACAAGCTTCCCACAATAAGTTGGGTGAATTTTGGCCCATTCCTCCTGACAGAGCTGGTGTAACTGAGTCAAGTTTGTTGGCCTCCTTGCTCGCACACACTTTTTCAGTTCTGCCCACACATTTTCTATAGGTTTGAGGTCAGGGCTTTGTGATGGCCACTCCAATACCTTGACTTTGTTGTCCTAAAGGCATTTTGCGACACAACTTTGGAAGTATGCTTGGGGTCATTTGGAAGACCCATTTGCGACCAAGCTTTAACTTCATTATGTCTTGAGATGAGGTGGATATATTGAAGCAACATGTTCCTACCTCATGATGCCATCTATTTTGTGAAGTGCACCAGTCCCTCCTGCAGCAAAGCATCCCAACAACATGATGCTGCCACCCCCGTGCTTCATGGTTGGGATGGTGTACTTCGGGCTTGCAAGCCTCCCCCTTTTTCCTCCAAACATAACGATGGTCATTATGGTCAAACAGTTCTATTTTTGTCTCATCAGACCAGAGGACATTTCTCCAAAAAGTATGATCTTTGTCCCCAAGTGCAGTTGCAAACCATAGTCTGGATTTTTTATGGCGGTTTTGGAGCAGTGGCTCCTTCCTTGCTGAGCGGCCTTTCAGGTTATGTCGATATAGGACTGGTTTTACTGTGGATATAGATACTTTTGAACCTGTCCTCCAACACCTTCACAAGGTCCTTTGCTGTTGTTCTGGGATTGATTTGCACTTTTCGCACCAAAGTATGTTCATCTCAGGGAGACAGAACGCGTCTCCTTCCTGAGGGGTATGACAGCTGCGTGGTCCCATCGTGTTTATACTTGCTTACTATTGTTTGTACAGATGAACGTGGTACCTTCAGGCCTTTTGAAATTGCTCCCAATGATGAACCACTTGTGGAGGTCTACAATTTGTTTTCTGAAGTCTTGGCTGATTTCTTTTGATTTTACAATGATGTCAAGCAAAGAGGCACAGAGTTTTAAGGTAGGCCTTGAAATACATCCACAAGTACACCTCCAAATGACTCAAATGATGTCAATTAGCCTATCATAAGCTTCTAAAGCCATGACGTCATTTTCTGGAATTTTCCAAGCTGTTTAAAGGCACAGTCAACTTAGTGTATGTAAACTTCTGACACACTGGAATTAAGATACAGTGAATTATAAGTGAAATAATCTGTCTGTAAACAATTGTTGGAAAAATGACTGTGTGTCATGCACAAAGTAGATGTCCTAACCAACTTGCCAAAACTATAGTTTGTTAACAAGAAATTTGTGGAGTGGTTGAAAATCTAGTTTTAATGACTCCAACCTAAGTGTATGTAAACTTCCGACTTCAACTGTAGGTGTACAAAATTACATTGGTTTTGTCAACGCCAAAACGACTTTGACATCCATGGTTTGGGCTAATAAAGAGGGAGAGGTGTCCTATTACCGGCATACTCCGGGCCCACATGAGGCGGGTAGAAGCGGAAGTTAATGAAGAAGGGGATGGGCACGCCAAACTTGAACCACTCCACCACGTAGGGCTGGCCATTCAGCGGGTAGGCCACATCGCATCCCAGGATGACATTCTCTCCAGCGCGCACCGTCACAAACTGGGGCTCCTCTCGCACGCCGTGGGCACCTGAGAAACGGAGAGGGGGAGTGAATTGTGAGTATCTAGGAAACAGCTAGGGACGTTACTTAATTGTGGTGAAATAACCAACCGAAAGCAACCTAGAAGCAAGAGAGTCATCTTTCATTAGCATATCATCTACATTGTGTCTTAGAGTGCCAGCATCAACCACAAACATGTTGTTTGTTTTTCACAGAGAAATGTAAGATTAGAAAGCCTTCTTGAAAAATGTTAATGAAGTACAATAATCACAAAACAAAACATGATATACACAGTGGTATATCTTCTTCTTCAAAAAAAAAGAGGACCCAACCTAAAAAAACAGTGTAAGGATTACGGAACCATATTCAACCATGGCTTCTTTTCAGTTGGAATATCATCCTTTTTAGTAGCCTCTTCCACTTCCACCACCCTGGTTTACTTTTCTCTCACATAGAGCAGCCTGTTTTTGATGACAAAGAATCATGAACTACGGGTGTCATTATTCAAATTGGCGACAACAAATTCCATCCTGAGCCAATAGTACGAGGAATGAAAGATAAAAGGTCATAACTCTGAGTGGAAAGCAAACAAAAACAGTGCACTTTGTCTTGACACTATATTCCCTAGCTGCCGTGACATGAGGCTTTACTACGAGTCAGACAGTGTGTACGTTTATTTACTGCACTTTCCTTACATGTCCTAGACTTGGATGGAACACATCTCAACTGCCTTATTGACAATACATCAGTCTGCAGACACAAACTAAGGACGTGATGTTGTTGGTTTCACTACGATGAAGCTTTGTGTCCACATGTTGACCACAGGGCTATCCATTCTACCAGAGCATTGATCCTCTACTAATTCACGCATGGCTTGGCTTTACAACCGGAAGAGAAGTGTGCTTTCATTTTACCAGTCAATACAGCTAATTAAATGGTGCTCTGCTCACCCCCGTGGCCCATAGGGATGTTTGGGATTATTGGGTTTGTCTTTATGAGGATGACCCACTGCCAGTGTACTGCTATAGGAATGTGCATGGTGCCCTCCAGCCGTTGTATGCTAGTTTTTGTTTTGCCCTGATATTTGATCATTGATCAGTTATTGTAACTTAATGACCAATGTCTCACCAACTCTTAATTTCCGCTACTGGGAGGGAGGAAATGAACTGCCTGGCTAGAGTAGGTACGCCTATAGTCAGGGGCCTAGCAAGAACCTCTGTGAATAGGACAAATCAAAGACAAAGATTGTGGATAAATGAAGATGGTTCACTCAGCCTTTAACCGTTGGAAAAAATGTGGAGTGTCTCGCTTCCTCTTCCATCTCTGTCAGGGAGCAGCAGAGACAGTGATGCTTGTAAACCTTCACACATCACATTCTGCACTACTGCATGCAAACAGTAGGGTGAAAGAATGCCAGCAACCAGGAAAACTAAGTGAAGGACACTTGTTGAGAAGAGAAATTATTGGCAAATCAATCCTAACACCAGATGTATTGTATATACAGTGCCTTCAGAAAGTATTCATCCCACTTGACTTATTCCACTTTGTTGTGTTAGTCTTTAAGAGCTTTGCACACCTGGATTGTACAATATTTGCACATTATAATTTTTTTAAATTCTTAAAGCTCTGTCAAATTGGTTGTAGATCAATGCTAGATCACCATTTTCAAGTCATGCCATAGATTTTCAAACAGATAAGTCAAAATTGTAACTCGGCCACTCAGGAATATGTACTCAAAAGATATGTGACAATTACTTAACTCACGTTTACAGCAAGAGGCTCAATTTCATGGGTGTGAAGCAAAGGAAAACTGCACAAGCTTTTCAAGTGCATATTAAGCCCCTATTCAGACTCACCTTGGCTGGAGGTCAACATGAAATAATAGCTTAATTGGCTTAATTACCTCACTTTGCACTCAACAGAGGATGGTTATCATATAATTACGTTGCATTTGTCTAATTCTACATTGAAAGCAAAACAGCTTCATTTTGGGCAGTCGGAGGATGTTCAAACCCCTGTACTACAGTACAGAGAAATCAGGCACTTACATTGAACACTATTAACATGACAACAGTCATATTTACAGTTACCAAAACATTGCTGTAATGTTGGATGGTGGTTTGCTATATGGATCTGTGTGTGTGTATTCTTCATTGCTTGGCGGCGACAGAGGCAGATAATAATGGGGGCTGAGGGAAAGCACTGCTCCCAGCAGTGTGTCCCCACACATATACCCAGGGCCTAGAAAGAGACTCTCCCTGCCTCCTCTACCTAGCCCAGCGCTATGTGTTGATTGGCTGCCGGTGACATCACCAGAGAGCGAAAACAGGTCCCTGGAAGGTATGACTTCACTGTTTATACTGATTAGAGAGAGGGAGAGAGGGAGGAAAACGAGAGGTAATCATCTCCTCAGTAAGCAAAATCTCCAGGATTTTACAAAGAATGACACAGTGGAATGATCAAATGCTTTAATCTCTGAGCTGCAGGAGGGAAGAGTACTGCATATCCTTCCAAAGATGTTCACAGACCGCATATAGAGGGGGCTCTAATGTTTGAGCATGGTGCGCTGTCTTCAAGAATATTCACCCGATCGGAGAGAACAGATGAGACAGTCCTGCAATCATCCATTTAAAGCTGCAAAAAATCATGCACATCATCAGTGACTTTAGCAGAAATATTCAAGGAATACCACTAAAATTACTAATCTAACTGACAAGCCACTCATTTTTGTTACTCCAACGTTCTATCACTCTCAGCTGTAAGGTCGACATTTGGACAGCTGTCACTCAACGGTGTTTGAAGTCAATGAGCCAACCCAAATGTTCTTTATCAGCATCTAACCATTTTTTGAGTACATTATGTCATTATATCAATAACTATTTATCCAGCACACCATTCACTTCTGAACAGAGCATGTGAGCGAAGTGTGCCCAATTTGACTGGAGTGTGGAGCGAGATTCCCAAAGGCTGGAGTGTCGGCCTTCTCGCCCACTCCAATTTCGCTCCAGTAGCGCTCACTCCACGAGCTCAGGGCACGCCCCTGCTGTAGGCTATACCTCAGTAAGCAGTAAGAATTCTAAAAATGAATTCAAAAGTCACTAACAAGTAATGTTTTGTTTAATGTGTATTTAATTCACACAGCCTATGTCACAGCCTATGCGCAATTTATAAAAAATAATGATTTAAATACAATGAAAATGTTTAAATGCTGAGCACTTTGTCCCTACCAGCTTATTGTGTTGCATTTGCAAATGCTTCACAATGTATTTCGTTTTAGGCTATAGCTTTGAAATAATTGAAATAATATACTCTGACCTACTTAGAGTGTTTATATGCTGTTTAATATGAGATGTAGCCTATTTGAAATGATGTTTGCTTCTTACATTCACATTTTCATGTTTATTCAAATACTTTTCATTCAAATCCGTATGGTTTTGCAATTTTTCAATACTTAAAAACCAATTGGTAGGTCCAGGTAGTCACAAAAATAGATGGGTGTTGGTTAAATTGTGATTTTAATTAATGGAGAGAATTTGCAGTGGGAGTTTTTTTTCCTGTGATTGCAGGATGGATGGCGCACCGGAACACTCCATGAGCGATGAGCGGGATTTCCAACCGCTCAACTCACATGCTCTGCTTCTGAACTGTTACTGAACTGTGCCTGCAGTTTTAAGCACCCTCAATCACACTCCTCGAGAGATTAGAAGTATATATTAAATATGCAGCAAGTGTAACAGGGTCAGGATTGCCCTGTTACAAGAAGTAAGTCATTTTAAGTGTTGCTCCTGCGTTGAATGTGCTCTCGGATTGATGTTTGTCTGGTTATTTTCAGGTTAACAAGCTGATTGAGCGAACACCCGTGCTCATCCCTTTAATCCTGACCCTGTTATGCAAGACTTTCCCAACTCACTGAGCGGTACCATAGTCGAATTCTAAAGTCCATTAGCTAGCTTTCACTGAATCTAAAGAATTATTAATTTCAGGAAGCAGAAATAAATCGTAGATTGCAGAGAAGTTGAGCTGAAATGTAAATTCTACAATCTACCGAAAATACTTTGGTTTGGATATTTCAAAAAGAAAGAAAATTAAGTATCTATTAACATAAAAATGTTCAACTAATTTGATGATGGAGCACAGTCAAAATATATTCATCTAGAATACCCCAAAGGGTAGTAAAACTTATTAAATATGGCTTCTTTATTACCGAACCCAAAACTGCCAGAGGAGTCGTGCCAGCCAATAAAGAGCTACTTTTTACAGGCTGAGTACTTGAATATCAAATACAGCACGAAGCCGTTTTAGCTGAAAAGGGAAAATGTGCAAAACCACGCACACTAGATTCATTGTGCCGGACTGTCGATTATCACTTGCAGGGTCAAGGAATCCAGCGGGAGGCGCCATGAAAGGGAATCAGACGTGAAACAGTCCGTTTGCGGTGTTGAGCTTGTCCAGTTCATCAAATGGGAAGGACACCGGGCAATTTAATATGCAATTGCGTCGCTTTTATAAAATGTTTTACTAAGATGCAGCCTCCACAGATGTCAGGGATTTCATACTTCTTGCGCTTAGTGGAGCAGAGCTATTGTGAAGGAAGTTGTCAAGAAAGTGTGTTTGTTTATACAGGACCTACTGCCCCCACCTACCATGACAATCATGTCAATTCGGAGTTATACGGAGCCCTCGGCATTGTTACAACATTTGTGAAGTGCATGGCGATGCGGTACGGAGCTCGATTTGGCCTCTGCATGCATCCGTAGGCAACGCAATTACGTCACACCCTCCATACGAAGCCTCTGAACACATTTTCAGATCAAGCATAAATTGGCTTTTACAAGATCACGATCAAAAACCCAAATATCATGTTGGCTTGAGAAACTAATGAAGCGCAGCGGGAAGGGCATGATTTGATCTACTTCGGCTCACATGCCCTCCAACGAGAATCACTCACTCATTTTCAATTCAAAGGAGACCCTGCCGGGATGCACAGAGAGCATCTAATCCCTCCACCATTACTGCTGCAGTGTAGTCATATCCATATTATCATGCTATGCATTTGTCTATCCAAGTCTACATAGCTAAAGAAAATGGTAATGTGCTGCTTGTAACATCACAGTGAGTTATGATACCTGTGAGATACATTCACAGGACCAAGTGAGAGATTGTTATTCGAGTTACGTTTTGATAGTACCTTAGAGGAAACCTTGAGTTGAGTCTGTCTTGTGTACATGGCTTGCTAGCTGTCGGTCTCTCTGCAGAGCTTCACCCCTGCTACACTTGCTCTGCCCCGTTGCCAACTACCCCAGAATGGATAGCCCTAGTTCATACAGTTGAAGTCGGAAGATTACATGCACTTAGGTTGGAGTCATTAAAACTTGTTTTTCAACCACCGGTAGAATAGAACAGCGGCATCTGGTAAGACAAGGGGCGGCGGACTATGTATTACTGTACACAACAGTTGGTGCACGATATCTAAAGAAGTCTCGAGCTATTGCTCGCCTGAGGTAGAGTTTCTCATGATAAGCTGCAGACCACATTACCTACCGAGAGACATTTCATCTATATTCTTTGTAGCTCTTTACATACCACCACAGTATTCCGCCATAAGCAAACAAGAAAACGCTCACCCAGAGGTGGCGCTCCTAGTGGCCGGGGACTTTAATGCAAGGAAACTTAAATCAGTTTTAACAAATTTCTATCATCATGTTAAATGTGCAACCAGAGGGAAAAGAACTCTGGACCACCTTTACTCCACACACAGAGATGCATACAAAGCTCTCCCTCACCCTCATTCCTGCTTACAAGCTAAAATTTAAGCAGGAAGCACCAGTGACTAGATCAATAAAAAAAGTGGTCAGATGAAGCAGATGCTAAACTACAGGACTGTTTTGATAGCACAGACTGGAATATGTTCTGGGAATCCTTGAATGGCATTGAGGAGTACACCACATCTGTCATTGGTTTCATCAATAAGTGCATCGATGACGTCGTCCCCACAGCGACCGTACGTACATACCCCAACCAGAAGCCATGGATTACAGGCAGCATCCGCACTGAGCTGAAGGCTAGAGCTGCCGCTTTCAAGGAGCGGGACTCTAACCCGGAAGCTTGTAAGATATCTCGCTATGCCCTCAGACGAACCATCAAACAAGCAAAGTGTCAATACAGGACTAAGATCGAGTCGTACTACACCGGCTCTTACGTTCGTCGGATGTGCCAGGGCCCGCAACCATTACAGACTACAAAGGGAAGCAAAGCCGAGAGCTGCCCAGTGACACAAGCCTACCAGATGAGCTAAACTACTTCTATGCTCGCGTCGAGGCAAGTAACACTGAAACATGCATGAGAGCACCAGCTGTACCCGGAAGACTGTGTGATCACGCTCTCCGCACCCCATGTGAGTAAGACCTTTAGACAGGTCAACATTCAGAAGGCCGCAGGGCCAGGCGGATTACCAGGACGTGTACTGCAAGTATGCGCTTACCAACTAGCAAGTGTCTTCACTGACATTTTCAACCTCTCCCTGTCCGAGTCTGTAATACCAACAGGTTTTAAGCAGACCACCATAGTGCCTGTGCCCAAGAACACTAAGGTAATCAGCCTAAATGACTACCGACCCGTAGCACTCACATCTATAGTCATGAAGTGCTTTGAAAGGCTGGTCATGGCTCACATCAACACCATCATCCCAGAAACCCTAGATCCACAGATGATGAAACCCCAGATCCACAGATGATGCAGTCTCTGGTGCACTCCACACAGCCCTTTCCCACCTGGACAAAAGGAACACCTATGTGAGAATGCTATTCATTGACTACAGCTCAGCGTTTAACACCATTGTGCCCTCAAAGCTCATCAATAACCTAAAGACCCAGGGACTAAACACCTCCCTCTGCAACTGGATCCTGGGCTTCCTGACGGGCCGCCCCCAGGTGGTAAGGTTAGGTAACAACACATCCGCCACGCTGATCCTCAACACAGGGGTCCCTCAGGGTTGCGTGCTCAGCCCCTCCTGTACTCCCTGTTCACCCACGACTGCACGGCCAGGCACGACTCCAACACCATCATTCAATTTTCAGATGACACAACAGTGGTAGGCCTGATCACCGACAACAACGAGACAGCCTATAGGGAGTAGGTCAGAGACCTGGCCGTGTGGTGCAAGGACAACAACCTCTCCCTCAAAGTGATCAAGACAAAGAAGATGAAAAAGAGGACAGAGCACGCCACCATTCTCAACAACGGGGCTATAGAGGAGCAGGTTGAGAGCTTCAAGTTCCTTGGTGTCCACATAACTAACAAGGTCCAAGCACACCATGACAGTCGTGAAGAGGGCATGACAAAACCTATACCCCCTCAGGAAACTAAAAAGATTTGGCATGGGTCCTCAGATCCTCAAAAGGTTCTAGAGCTGCACCATCGAGAGCATCCTGGTTGCATCACTGCCTGGATTGGCAACAGAGGGTAGTGCGAATGGCCCAGTACATCACTGGGGCCAAGCTTCCTGCCATCCAGGACCTCTATACCAGGCGGTGTCAGAGGAAGGCCCTAAAAATTGTCAAAGATTCCAGCCACCCTAGTCATAGACTGTTCTTTGACTAGGGTGGTATTGATGGTATTGATGCTCATTATCTCTGCCCTAACAACTTCGCTAATAAAAATTGACACTATTTTGCAGTGCTCCTTTGCTCTTCGAATGTGGACAGATCGTATCTCACATAAGCGCCTATAAATAACCATAGTAATAACCGCAGAGTAGCATGTTAGCGTTGATGGACCTCAAATTACGAAGGAGAGGAGGAAGCAGTGCACAACTCAGCCACTCAGCGTTGATTAGCATTTTAGCGCCCAATGAGCGGCTGCTCGTTTGTGTGGCTTGATTGCTTCACCTTAACCAGTTCACGACTTCTGCAGGGGCATCCTTTATGATGGATATTGCTTCTGACAGCTCTGTTAATGCTATCTCCTTGGCCCTCTTCCCTCCACTTTGCCCCTGCCATCTCATTACACTATAATGCTTTTATATGGTGTGCATGACTTTGCAGTTGACCTGTTGATTCATGGTGGCCTACAATTCTCAGAGGACCTTGGTCACTGTTGATACTGAGTAAAACAAACTATGTTATTGGACTAAGGTCAGACAAAGGGGTTGTTAATAGTTCAGGAAAGGGTGCTTGTGCTGGTTTCTAAACTTTACTGACCATCTGAAACTTTACAGTAAAGCCAGCAGGTCAGAAAACACTGCAACAAAGGAGAATTTAATTGAAATAAACAGTATGTTGACAGTAAAATAGTAATCTTACTCCCCACTCGAATTTGCATACAGTGCTATTTATCACAATAAAGCTTTGGGAATTGCAGGCAGTGAACAGTATTAAGGCTTGGGACAGTTGAGACGGCATGCACAATACCAAAGCATCGTTGAAAACATGTTTTTATAAATGTTAGCAAATTGATTGTAAATGAAATACATCAATATCTAAATTACATAAGCATTCACACCCGAGTCAATACTTTGTAGAGCACCTCTGGCAGCGATTTACAGCTGTGAGTATGAAATCGCTGGTGGCTGTTGATCATTGCTAGACATCAGTTTCAAAGTCTTGCCATAGATTTTCAAGCCAATTTAAGTCAAAACTGTAACTAGGCCGTGTGTTTTAGGTTATTGTCCTGATTCAAAATTCATAGGGCACTCGCACATCTGAGCAATCTTTTTTGCAGGTGCATGGTAACAGTTGGACAAGATGAGGGGAAAAAGGAAACCGCACACTGCTCTTGATAGTATCACTGATATTTAATAAGCTTACGTATCGGGCTCATGGCTTCATCAGAGCTTTTGTGAGTTTTTTTTAAAATTAGCCCCCTTATGTAGACCTAGCCCCACCCACATCCGTTCCACACATCGAAGGGGGTTGGAGGCGAAGGAAAAACAAATAAGTGCTACCAAATATAACAATATGCATTTCATAAATATTAGAATAAAGTATGTAAATAAGACGTATTAAACACGTCTGTATAACTACAATGAGGACATAGACCTACCGAGCAAGTTTTCATAAATCATTGGGTACATCGTACGAAACACATCAGAGTAATCTGAAATAGGGGCATAATTCATGTTCAAATTCATAACATACATAGGCATTTCATCATTAAGACCTTTAGGAAATAATGTCTGGAGGGTGAAAATCCCAAAACATTCTCTTTTACTAGTATTATTATCACCTCCCCTGTCTGATATCTTAACTTTCTCTATGCCGCAAAATCTAAAAAGGTAGAAATGTCTTGCTTTAGGTCATTAAAATGTACTGCGACTTGATAATCCCTATCATTTCTCCTGATTGAACTTTTATGTTCACTGATTCTCTGTTTGAGAGAACGAGAGGTTTTACCTACATAGCACATGGACATTTAACATTGTAAATAACATTGGCGGTGGAGCGTCTTATTTACATACTTTATTCTAATATTTATGAAATGCATATTCTTATATTTGGTAGCACTTTTTTGTTTTTCCTTAGCCTCCAACCCCTTTCGATGCGTGGAACGTATGTGGGTAGGGCTAGGTCTACATTCGGGTTCGATTTTTTTTTTTTAACTCACAAAAGCTTGGACGAAGGCCGTGAGGCCGATACGTAAGCTTATTAAAGATCAGTGATACTATCAAGAGCAGTGTGCGTTTTTTTCCCCCTTTTTCCCCTCAGGTTATTGTCCTGATGAAAGGGGAATTAATCCCCCAGTGTCTGGTAGAAAACAGACTGAACCAGGTTTTCCTCTAGCATTTTGCCTGTGCTTAGCCCCATTATGTTTCTTTATCCTAAAAAAACTCCCCAGTCCTTAATGATTACAAGCATACCCATAACATAATGCAGCCACTGCTATACTTGAAAATATGAAGATGATCACCAGTAATGTGTTGTATTGGATTTGTCCCAAACATAACACTTTGTATTGAGGACAAAAAGTGAATTGCTTTGCCACATTTTTTTTGTAACATTATACTGAACAAAAATAAACACAACATGGAACAATTTAAAATATTTTACTGAGTTACAGTTCACATAAGGAAATCAGTAAATTTAAATTAATTCACGAGGCCCTAATCTATGGATTTCACATGACTGTGAATACAGATATGCATCTGTGGGTCACAGGTACCTTAAAAAAAAGGTAAGGGCGTGGATCAGAAAACCAGTCAGTATCTAGTGTGACCACCATTTGCCTCATGCAGCATGACATATCTCCTTCACAGAAAGTTGACCAGGCTATTGATTGTGGCCTGTGGAATGTTATCCCACTCCTCATCAATGGCTGTGCAAAGTTGCTGGATATTGGAAGAAACTGGAAAACCCTGTCATACAAGCCAATCCAGAGCATCCCAAACATGATCCTTGCAACATTGGCCCATGTATTATGCTGAAACATGAGGTGATGGCGGCGGATGAATGGCACAACAATGGTCCCTATGGATATCTCTGTGCATTAAAATTGCCATAGATAATATTGTGTTCATTGTCCGTAGCTTATGACTGCCCTTACCATAACCCCACCGCCACCATGGGGCACTCTGCTCACAACATTGACATCAGCAAACCACTCGCCCACACGATGCGTATGCGGTTATGAGGCCGGTTGGACGTACTGCCAAATTCCCTAAAACGACGTGAGAGGCAACTTATGGTAGGGAAATTAACATTAAATTGTCTGACAACAGCTCTGGTGGACATTCCTGCAGTCAGCATGCCAATTGCACGCTCCCTCAAAACATCTGTGGCATTGTGTGACAAAACTGCACATTTTAGAGTGGCCTTTTATTTTCCCCAGCATGAGGTGCACCTGTGTAATGATCATGCTGTTTAATCAGCTTCTTGGTATGCCAAATCGTTCAGGTGGATGGATTGTCTTGGCAAAGGAGAAATGCTCACTATCAGAGATATACAAAAAATGGGTGCACAAAATTTGAGAGAAATAAGCTTTTTTGTGTATATGGAACATTCCTGGGATATTTTATTTCAGCTCATGAAACATAGGACCAAAACATGTTGTGTTTATATTTTTGTTCATGCTTCCTTCTTTTCACTCTGTCAATTAGGTTAGTAGCCTAGTGGTTAGAGCATTGGGCCAGTAACTGAAAGGTTGCTGGATCAAATCCCTGAGCTGACAAGGTAAACATCTGTTATTCTGAGCAAGGCAGTTAACCCACTGTTCCCTGGGAGCTGAAGAAGTGGATGTTGATTATGGCAGCCCCCTGCACCTCTCTGATTCAGAGGGGTTGGGTTAAATGCAGAGGACATATTTCAGTTGAATGCATTCAGTTGTACAACTGACTAGGTATCCCCCTTTCTTAACTACAATGTTGTTGATCCATCCTCAGTTATCGCCTATCTCAGCCATTAAACTCTGTAACTGTTTTAAAGTCACCACTGGCCTCATCCCTAAGCGCTTTCCATCCTCTCCGGCAACTGAGTTAGGAAGGACGCTTGTATCTTTGTAGTGACTGGGTTTATTGATACACCGATATCCAATGTCTGCTTTTTTGGTTTGTTTTACCAAACTACCAATAGGTGTTCTTTGCAGGGGATTGGAAAACCTCCCTGGTCATTGTGGTTGAATCTGAGGGACCTTACAGATAATTGTATGTGTTGTATGAGTGGTGTAGAGCGATGAGGTAGGCTTAGACCTATAAAAAAAATGTAACACTATTATTATTGCTATTATCAGTCTAACTTATGTGACTTGCTAAGCAAATGTTTTCTCCTGAACTTTTTTAGGCTTGCCATAACAAAGAGGAGATTGACATCTCAGCATTTCATTTTTAAATTCATTTGTAAAATATTTGAAAAACATATTTCCATTTATAGGGTATTGTGTGTAAGCCAGTGCCCCAAAAATCTTAATGTAATCCATTTTAAATTGAGGCTGTAACACAACGAAATGTGGAAAAAATATAATGGTGTGAATACTTTCTGTAGGCACTGTATCGAAAATACACTTGTCAGTAGTCAACTGTATTCATGAGGCAACAGGGAACTTGCATGCAGAGATTTTGGAGAAAGTAGTATTTGAACTGGTTGCCAGCTTCCATTTAAGATCCCACCATGGAATGTCTTTGAAGAGGTCAAAGAAACTGGGTCTGATTCTGAGCCTCTTACCCCCTGGTGTCTGGCCAGAATTAAGGGCAGATGGCGGAGGGTGGATCAGCAGGCCTCTACTCCACTAAGGTTGGATACTCACAGGACAGTGGCTAAGTCCCGATTCTCCACCATTCTCCAGAAGTGTGCACTCAAACTTTCTTGCATGGCTTTTTTTACAAAAAAGCTTGCACAATTCCTGTGCTTTTAAATCCATGATGAGTGTGCAAGTGGACACTTCTGAAAAATGTTGGAGAACCACAGTCAGTGCAACTCCAAGGCCAAACAGAAACTATATCTGCATATGCTCTCTTCAAAGACAACACAGCAGAGGGTTTAGGGTGAGTACAGCTAATCCAGATGGTTTGTTGGTATTTGAGGTTTAATGAAAAACGTAATCCGCAAACGTCCGAAAATAGGTGGTGAGGAATCTCTTGCTTCACCAAAAACAGTGATACTATCTACTACATTCAATTCAATCATGCAGAGGTAAAATACTGAATGTTATGTCTGGAAATATGTCTGTGGGAGTACTAGACTTGTGACGGTTATTGTTAGGCTTCTGTCTCTACATTCAAATGGACCTGTGATTTTTGGCACAGGATAGCGACTGGTAGACTGGTGGGCACAGTTAGCGTCTGTGTCTACCACTTAAAGCAGCTTTATTATGCGGGGGACTTAATCCACTTTATTTGATTAAGCATGCACACTTTTCAGACTGAAAGAGAACAGATGCAATCAATCGCATGCTTTGGAAAATCCTTGAAAATGTACCAGAGTTCAGTTGACTAGAGTACTCTATTTTCTGAAGAAGCTAGCTTAGCATTTTAGCATTCAACAACAAAATGTTAGCCTAATCTGGACCAAAATCTGTGAGGACAAACATGAATTCTAAACTGTAACTAACAACAAAGAAATGGCTTCAAATATAATGAACAGATCTACTGTCTCACTGAAGTATTAGGCTTGAGATAAATGTTGACCTAACTGCCTACTGTTTTATAACAATGACTAAGAGTGCAATTATGAAGTGCATTTTGGTAAACGGTCATATCGTATTCCCCTTGGCATGTCTAGGACTGACATCCTGGGTTATATTTACTTAACTCTTACAAAGGCAAAATGCTGCTTTTCTTGCTCATTACATGCTAACAACAAACACTAAAGACCTAGCACTCAAAGTATAATGAGAGGAAATGACTTAATTTGGTGCTTCCTCCAGGCCTGGAGTAGTACGTGTAACTAATACTGTGTGGACATTGTGTTCTGGAGGGCATCATCACTGGGACCTCTCCATGGGACCAAAGGCTTACATGCCATGACCCTCAATGGAGAGAGAGCCCAGAGGATATCCACACACACAAACAAGAAGAGGAACGCAAAGGATTATTATTTCCTCTCTACTGACTAGTCTAATGTATGGCATAAAAAATTGCCAATTGCTGCCAAAACACAGAGCAGACAGGACATTGAATTCAGTGAAATCGAGCAGTGGAGGGGTATGCCTCCATCAACAGCAAATGGTGTGCTGACTGTAGCGCGCGCGGTGGAAGTCTCAACCTATCCATCTTGGAATACCTGATGGTCAAATGCAGACCCTTCTAAAGCCTGAGAGACTTTTCAGCTGTTATTGTGAGTGCTGTATATATTCCACCACAGGACAAGAACAACTACAAGCTGCCACTTAAACTGTACAAAGCTGTGCACCCAGAGTCTGCTTTCCTTGTTGCCGTAATTTTAATTCCCCGTCATTAGGACACTTAATGCCCAACTTCCATCAACACGTCTCCTTCACCACTTGGGGCGATAAAGTCCTAGACCACTATTACTCTACCCACAAGCAAGCATACAAGGCCCTCCCTCATCTCCCCTTTAGAAAAACAGATTATGACTCCTTCTTTCTGTCTACAAGCAGAAGCTCAAAAAACGAAGTACCCCTGACACACTCCGTTGGAAAATGGTCTTCTGAATCTGAGGCTTGTAGCATAGCCTCAGATTCGGAGGACTATTTTTCAACGGAGCGCACAGAATGGAATATGTTCCGGGACTACGACGATAGCGTCAATGAGCTAACCCCCTCAGTCACCGGTTTCATTAGGAAATGCATCGCTGACGTTGTCCTCACAGGGAAGGTCCTGGATTAACACCGAAGTTGTAGCTAATTAAAGGACAAGGCTACCGCAAACAGGCCTTTCGCAGACAACCCCGATGCTACGGCTGAGGACATGAACAAGTAGTCCCACTACGAGTCATCAAACAAGCAAAAGGACAATATAGGAAGGTGGAATCCTTATAAACAAGCTCCAACGCCCATCGCATGTGGCACGGGCTACAGTCCATTATGGATTCCATACGTGATCTGCCCAACGATGTCTCTCTTCAAGACGAACTCAATACATTTTAAGCGCACTTCGACAAAAATCACACTGAGCCGTGCATGAGGGCTCACTTAGCCGTGCATGAGGGCTGCATGAGGGCTCACTGACTCAGGGGAGTGGGTGATCTCACTCGCCGAGGCCGACGTGGGTAGCTTGCCGTAATTTTTCATATGTTTCATTACAAACTGTCATTATCAAATCTCACAAGTATCAGACACCGCAAGCTCCCAATTAATATCTAATCAAACGCAACATTGACATTATCCCACCCCTGGGCTTAAAAAGCCAAACCTAACATAATATCTGCCAAGTAATTTCCAGCAATATGTTTGCACTTCACTCAGTTTATGTGTTAACTTTAGCCAGTTGATGAGATAACAATCTTGTGGGTTGACAAATACTTTCCCCAAAACCTTCTCAATTAAATGTTAACTGCAAAGTAGGCTTACCTGGCAGAAGTATTTCATGAGTAAGTATATCATTTGTATCTATTATTTGCAAACTTTGTCATCAAATGAGCAGCAGCTGTACAGAACCAATCACTAGACTGGTACAGACTGCACATTCCTCACTCTCTAGATGCACAAATAAGGGCAATTTCACTTAAAAATCTACAGAACATCCAATTTCGTTGTTTCTCTGGGAACAACTGCAATTTGGAGAGTGAAAAACGAAATAAATCTGAATCCAGGAAAAATATAACATCATTTGGAAAAATATAAAACAGAATTTGGGAGAAAAAAAAAAACACCTTTTTTCAGCCCCGCTTATATAGTAAATTGACAGAAAACATAGTGCACTACTTTATCTTGTTCACTAAGGACCTGAGAGTTGAACGGGAGACAAGAGAAGAATGTGCCTCTTTGAAAGCTATAAACAAACGAGTAGCCCACAACATATTTACATTTTTAAAAGTAGCTTTCATGCTAGAAAATGTCATGCTAGTCCCCTGCCCTAGACCCACTCCAATTTGCATACCGCCCCAACAGATTCATAGGCGACGCAAACTTCCCTCACCCACCTGTCACGCCTTGGTCGAAGTATTTTGGGTTTATCTTCATTTATTTGGTCAGGCCAGGGTGTGGCATGTTTTTTTTTATGTGGGGTGTTTTGTCTTGGGATTTTCATACGTATTGGGATTGTGGCTTAGTGGGGTTTTCTAGGTAAGTCTACGGCTGTCTGAATTGGTTCTCAATTAGAGGCAGGTGCTTATCGTTGTCTGTGATTGGGAACCATATTTAGGCAGCCATATTCTTTGAGTGTTTCGTGGGTCATTGTCCTTAGTGTCCTCTGTGTTAGTTTGCACCAGTTTAGGCTGTTTCGGTTTTCACATTACGTTTATTGTTTTTGTACAGTTCATGTTTCATCATTGTTAAATAAACATGGATCGCAATAGCCACGCTGCATTTTGGTCCGACTCTCCTTCTACCGAAGAAAGCCGTAACACCACCTAGATAAGAGAAATACCAATGTGAGAATGCTGTTAATTGACTATAGCTCAGTGTTCAACACCATAGTCCCCTCCTTGTCACCAAGCTTGGGACCCTGGAACTGATAGTCTCCCTCTGCAACTGGATCCTGGACTTCCTGACGGGCCAACTCCAGGTGTTGAGAATAGGCAACATCACCTCCGCCACTCTGACCCTCAACACGTGAGCCCCACAGGGGTGTGTGCTTAGTCCCCTCCTGTACTCTCTGTTCACCCACAACTGCGTGGCCACTCAGGACCACTCGTGGCCACTCAGTACCATAATCATGTTTGCTGACAACACAACAGGCCTGATCACTGGTGACAATGAGACAGCCTACAGGGAGAAGGTCAGTGACCTGGCAGTGTGGTGCCAGAACAACTACCTCTCCTTCAACATCAGTAAGACCAAGCAGCTGATCGTGGACTACAGGAAACATGGGGGCGAGAACGCCGCCATCCCACATTTAAAGGACTGCAGTAGAGCGGGCCGAGAGCTTTAAGGTCCTCGGTGTCCTCTTCCTCGCAAGGAGGTTGAACAACTTTGTCATTGGCACGCAAATTCTCAAAAAGTAATTTGAGAGCATCTTGACAGGCTGCATCACTGCTTGCTATGGCAACTGCACCACCCTCGATCGCATGTCGCCACAGAGGGTGATGCGGACAGCTCAGTACATCACCGGGGCTGAGCTCCCTGCCATCCAGGACCTCTATAACAGGAGGTGTAAAAGGAAGGCCCGGAAAATTGTTAGACTCCAGCTATCCAACCCATAGATTGTTCTCCCAGGAGCATCAAGTTTGACACCAACGGCCTCCTGAACAGCTTCTATCCCCATTCCATAGGACTGCTAAATAGCTAACAAAATGGCTACATGGAGTATCTGCATTGACCCTTCTATTTTATTTTTGCACTGACTCTGCGCACACACACACACACACTAGGGCTGTGGCGGTCATTCACTTTTGTCAGCCGGTTATTGTCATGCAAAAGATTGTCGGTCTCATGGTAATTGACCGTTAATTAACATAAATAAGTGTAGCATCTCCAGGCCTCCACACATAGAAGCCGCTGATGCACGCCTTTGGAACACCTACATTCCATTGTCTTATATGATTTTATAATAAGAAGAATATAATTGAGCTTAGCTGAATAAAATCATTTGAAACAGGTCCTATACGCTAGGTTTAGAGTTATTTGGGAACTTCATTCGTGAATGGTACAAACCTTAGAACGTCTTAGAAATCAAAACATATATGAGGTGCATGATGCGACTTTAAGCGATTGATGATTTGAGAAAGTCGCAAACAAAGCTTGCGCTTTGTTCCTTGCCTCAGGCTGGACAGCTGTTCTCTCATCAAGTGATCCTATTTTCATTATTCTCAATTTAATCTGGTCTTTACTAATATGTCAAATTAGTTTTGATTTAGAATGGCCCATTATCAAATGGGCAGGAACAGGGTCAGGGGGAAAAAACATGCCATCCGTATGCACTTAGATAGCGAGCCTCGCTGAGCAACAGGTGATATTCCCACCAAACTCTGCATGCCATGAGCTCTCCAAATCTGTTCTTGCTTAATTCGGGAAACCAAGTGAAATCTGTTCGGGAACATCGATAGTACCATGTTTTGACAACAAAACATATTTAATGAAACTGTTGACAGCCCTTCTCTCTGCACGCTGGAGAAAGGAATGAAGGAGAAAGAGATGGAAACACACAGTGGTGAGATATTCTGTAGCTTAAGGTAAAAGGGTCAGCCTATTAATTATGAAAATATATTTTTTTAAATGTCCTATTACTCGGCTATTCAAAATCAAATTCACTATAATTGGAGGCTTAGCCGCCCTGCACAATCAAAGAACCAACAGCATTGCCTAGGCCTAAACGTTCTCTCCCAGACTCATGGATATAATGTTTGGAGTGTAGTATAATGTAACCAGTCCACCCAGTATGAATAATGGTACAGTCCACACTCAAAAGGCGTTTACTAGAATTTGTTTAATTCTGGAGTATCCGCTAGACCAATTATGTACCAAAGACATCTTTTATTTTGTTATGTTTTTCTGCCGTACATAATATGCGGTAGGTTATGTGTTGTATAACAGCATTATTTTTATAAAGGTCAAAACCAGATCAGAGTCCAGGAGGTACAGAGTCCAGAAACAGGTAAGGGTCAAAACCAGATCAGAGTCCAGGAGGTACAGAGTCCAGAAACAGGTAAGGGTCAAAACCAGATCAGAGTCCAGGAGGTACAGAGTGGCAGGCAGGCAGGTACAGAGTCCAGAAACAGGTAAGGGTCAAAACCAGATCAGAGTCCAGGAGGTACAGAGTGGCAGGCAGGCAGGTACAGAGTCCAGAAACAGGTAAGGGTCAAAACCAGATCAGAGTCCAGGAGGTACAGAGTGGCAGGCAGGCAGGTACAGAGTCCAGAAACAGGTCAAAACCAGATCAGAAGGTACAGGTCAAAACCAGTCAAAACCAGATCAGAGTCCAGGATCAGAGTCCAGGAGGTACAGAGTGGCAGGCAGGCAGGTACAGAGTCCAGAAACAGGTAAGGGTCAAAACCAGATCAGAGTCCAGGAGGTACAGAGTCCAGAAACAGGTAAGGGTCAAAACCAGATCAGGCAGGTACAGGTCCAGGAGGTACAGGTACAGAGTCCAGGAGGTACAGACAGGTATCAGAGGGTCAAAACCAGATCAGAGTCCAGGAGGTACAGAGTGGCAGGCAGGCAGGTACAGAGTCCTGAAACAGGTAAGGGTCAAAACCAGATCAGAGTCCAGGAGGTACAGAGTGGCAGGCAGGCAGGTACAGAGTCCAGAAACAGGTAAGGGTCAAAACCGAGAGGACTAGAAAAAGGAGAATAGCAAAAGGAGTATGGGAAAAACAGGCTGGTTGACTGCCAGTGTGGAGGTAATACAGTCACGGCAACAGTCCTTCACACATTCACATACAATCATCATATACTGTACACTGATGCTACTCTGTTAATCATACATCCTGCTGCGTAGTCACCTTACATCTATAAATACCTAACCCTATCAGTCCAGTATTCCTGAACAATGTAAATATGTTATTGGCCCTGGAACTGACCCTGTATATACACTACCGATCAAAAGTTTTCGAACACTTACCTCATTCAAGGGTTTTTCTTTATTTTTTAAAACTATTTTCTACATTACAGAAAAATAGTAAAGACATCAAAACTATGAAAAAACACATATGGAACCATGTAGTAAGCAAAAAAGTGTTAAACAAATCTAAATGTATTTTATATTTGAGATTATTCAAATAGCCACCCTTTGCCTTGACAGCTTTGCACACTCTTGGCATTCTCTCAACCAGCTTCATGAGGTAGTCACCTGGAATGCATTTCAATTAACAGGTGTGCCTTCTTAAAAGTTAATTTGTCGAATTTCTTTCCTTCTTAAATATATTTTGAACACTTTTGGTTACTAAATGATTCCATATGGGTTATTTCATAGTTTGGTTGTCTTCACTACTATTCTACAATGTAGAAAATAGTAAAAGATAGTAAAATAGCAAATAGTAAAATAAAAACCCTTGAATGAGTAGGTGTTCTAAAACTTTTGAAAGGTTGTGCAGCTTACTTACTTTCTTGTGTTCTTATTTCTATTTCTGGTGTGTTTTTGTTCTACCTCTATTTATTTTTGATATCGTACTACTGATATTGATTACTGCATTGTTGGGAAAGCAAGAAACACATTTCACTGTACTTGTGCACGTGACAAAAACAATTAACTTGAAGCAAGTACACTTCACAGAAAATATGGAGAAATTATGAAAGAAAACATTCCCTGTATATCGCTATACGCTCTGGATAGCCACATTTTCATATCTCAATGCCATCACGGTCTTCCCTCCAGCTGTTGTGTGCCTCTGTCTCGGCTCCAGATGGGGGACTGTGTATTATGATTAAGATGCAGCATCACAGGCCCCAATCTTATTGACTCGTACTGTAGAGCGCGGTTGCACATGCCGTAATGGTTCAATTCACGAATGATGTTAGAGAGAAACAAAAATATTGGATTTCACTTATAGCTTTTGTGCTGGGTCTAATTTTCTTTTTAATTGTTGTCTTGTAACTGATATTCAATTGAGACAAAAAAAAGACAACATGTCCTGATGTTCTTGCCAAAATGCAAAATATGTACAGTAGAGGGGGTTTACACTGCGTTACATAAGAGAAAAGTCGTTTTCAGAAAGAGGAGCCTGTTCCCAGTGTATCCTTTCTCTAATTCAATTACAGTTCCTTCTGTAATCATAGATACGAGTCAACTGCTGTTAGCAGTTAAGAAATCCAGAACAGAACAGCAACATTCTTAGTACTCATGCAATGTCATTTGCTTTTCAGAATCAATCAGTTTCTATAAGCTCATCCGGGACAGATGTGGTTCTTGCACGAGTGAATTGCACTGTGCTTAATTAAAAAGGTCCAGGGCTGTGCGAATGGAGGTAACAGATGCTGAATTGATGTCGGAGCAATTGGAAACCAATGGACATGAGTCCCTTGAGTTCACTGCACTAAAGAGTAATGCAAGGCCTTGTGCATGAAGTCATCAACAAATTTAGAGACCAGGCCAACATTACTGTACAACTATTTTGAAGGGTACACATGTTTTTCATGTCCAATGGACAACTGATTAGCAGATGAGTTTAGTGAGGAAATAATTTTTCTTAGACAAACATGAAAAGGAATTTCAAACATTGCACTGTCACTGTTAACCATGGAAGTGCATATGACTGTCAATATAGAGAGAGGGGCACCACATAAATTGTGGTTGCCATGCTAATACATCACCATCAAAAACCTGTAATTTAACAGCAATCCCCTTCTAACAAGCCATTTGAGAAATGTAGGTGGTCAACCACAAAATTGGCTGGATGAGCATTTCTACTGTAAGGGGGAGAGGGAAAATATAAATCTGTATGGCAACCCAAGTGCAACCCTTCTCTTCAGAAATTACTAGTATTTGTTCAGCCCAGAATCTATAGACAGTATATCAAGACATGGCGTTGCAAGAGCGGGCAGCAGGGACACACTGGTCATATTAATCACACTGCCCGTGCTCCAACAGGGGCACCACCGGCCAGCGGTCTCCGTAACGGTAGAGAAAGGGGTCTCCCACTCAAGGACATGAGCTTGGCTGGTCACGGCTGTTGATTGGGCCATAATGGAGTACCTGTTGCGCCTCTGTGAAGGTCACGTCAGTGGGCGGAACGAGACGAGGGAAGAGAGGCAGTCTGGAAACAATGGAAGCCAAATGGACAGCCCGGTTGAAGAGTGATTTTGTTCTCTAACACTCTCTGTTCATTTCAGACTCTTCCTCGCTGGCTTTCTCTCTTTCACTTCAAGTCAAAACTCAGTCGATACGCACACGCCATGTCACACGCCGAGCCTACTTCCCAGTCATAAACAACTAAAAGTGTGCCTCATCAGCATGCACTCTCGGCCAGCGTCAAGGGAGGAGGGGATTGCAAACCTCACAACGGCAGAGATAAAACACGCTCTCCTAAATGAGATTGTAAAACATGATTGGATCTATGTCAGACGAAAAACACAAATACATTATTGCTCGCAAAATGTTGAGCGTCCAATCCTCTTCGTCTGTAACTTTTGCTTGGAGGAAGAGAAGCTAGTTTTTAATCCTCCCCCCACGTGGCCCATGGCAACAACTTTTCTAACTTTAGCTCGGCGGCAATAGCAGTAGGCCCTGCAGATACATGGACCACATAATCAGCACGCCTGAGGTCAGACAACACCGCCCAGAGATGAACAGACAGAAACAATGATAGAGGATAGAGGAGGGTTCTGGAGAGAAAAGAACATCATGAGTCTGGTGTGTTACTGGTAGTCTGGAATAAAAGTAGAACCCAGTCATAACTATTACCCCCCCCCTCACCCCAACCCCCTCCTTTTCTTTACCGAACTCTCCTCTATCGGTGTTATTTGAATCTAAAATATTACTGATGGTCTGCCACTTCATACGGTCATATAGCAGACCAACTGCAGTACTAGAGCAACATGGTGGCACAATATGTAATATCAGGTACTAGCAACTTGTGAAGAATGTGTGTCATTTCACATCAGTAATACACTCTTTGGTTTTGGTAGATAGAGCACTGCTGTATAATCCAAAATAGCTGTGATTCAAAAACCCAAGCTCTCAGTAAAGTCCATATGTCCGAAAGTTGCAGTTTCCTTTCCAGGTAATAGATCTCCCTTTTTATAACTGACAGTTATTCCCTCGTTCGCCTCAGTTCCACCTTTTTACTGTTCAACCCTGATTCACCCAGTCTGACCATGAGTTTATCAAAATATAATAATCATCCAGGAAGTTAAAATAGCCTTTAAGCGCATTGGCTGGACTACATTAACATTAGTGATAGGGGAGAAAATCAATACAGTTACATATGGTGGTATAATTTTGGATGATATTTCAGTACTTATAAAAAAAACTGAGCCAACAGGTTTTCAGCACTTTTATTTCCATGACTGATCAAAACATATTTTCTCGTCACTCTGCAGCAGACATATACTGAGTGTACAAAACATTAGGAGCACCTGCTCTTTCCATGACAGACTGACCAGGTGAATCTAGTTGAAAGCCATGATCCCTTATTGATGTCACCTGTTAAATCCACTTCAATTAGTGTAGATGAAGGGGAGGAGACAGGTTAAAGAAGGATTTTAAAACCTCTAGACGATTGAGACATGGATTGTGTGTGTGCCATTCAAAGGGTGAGTGGGAAAGACAAAATATTTGAGTGCCTTTGAACGGGGTATGGTAGTAGGTGCCAAGCGCACCGGTTTGTGTCTAGAACGGCAATGCTGCTGTGTTCACACACACAACAGTTTTCCATGTGTATCAACAATGGTCCACCACCCAAAGGACATCCAGCCAAATTGACACAACTGTGGGAAGCATTCGAGTCAACATGGGCCAGCATCTCCGTGGAACACTTTTGATACCTTGTAGAGTCCATGCCCTGACAAATCGAAGCTGTTCTGAGGCAAAAGGGGGTGCAATTTAATATTAGGAAGGCGTTCCTAATGTTTGTACACTCAGTGTATAGTGTGCAATATGTTTGGAACGTCAAAAGGCAATACAATCGCAGTATCGAATCGCAATACATGGAGAATGTTGAGAATCCCAATACATAGTGTATCGGTACATAAATATCTGGTTATCCCTGGCAATTCCCAGCCCTAAATAACATGGCAAAGGATTATCTCTCTTGCTCTCTCCATATCTTTATTTCAAACGGCTGTTGTTTAGCCTTTAGGCCATTGCGGCTGCTCAGTGATATGGAGCTGGCTTCAGCCATCTTGTAGCAGCACTTACTGGTGTGCCCATACCTTCAGTGGCACATTGTGTTCTTCTGCTAGCCGCCACTAAGTTTACCTTCTACTGCAAGGGGAAGGGATGTCTCTGACTCGGCGTGGAACTCTTTGGCCCAATCCCAAATACACCCCTAAGCCGGGGCCCTATGCACCTGTGATCTGAGAGTATTTGACAGGTGCAATCAATATGGTAATAGCTCCACCTTGCTCTCTGATAGAGTAAGTGGAAGTTCCACCATATTGCCTCTACCAATCAAAACCTGTCTGATCTCCATAAGAGCATATGGCGTAGGATCTAGGGTTAATTTGGATTCGGGCCGATCATTATCCATGTTTTTGGTTCAGGGTAATCAAAACAATTAAGGCAAACGGATACCAGTACTGAGGATAGCATCCCAATTAAAGCAATCGAAATCAGCACCACAAACCAGACAGCCTATCATTCTAAATGTTGCCTTACAATCTTATACTCAATCTTTTATTTGTCACATGCGCCGAATAGAACAGGTGTAGTAGACCTTACAGTGAAAAGGTTGCCCTGGATTTTGACTAAGTAAAGCACTCTGAAATAAAATGGTAACTGGCTACGTCCAATGGCACCCATAAAATCAAGCCCAACATGCACATACTCCTCTAACTCTGGCTCTGACCCTGGCTGTGAGCTTGTTGAGGGTCCGTGTAAACAGAATGAGAGGTCTGCTCCTGTTGGTGCTCTGGGACTTATGATAGAGTAGCTCATGTATCCAAAAGCCAACCTGCACTTCCACAGGTGTGTGTGTGTGTGTGTGTGTGTGTGTGTGTGTGTGTGTGTGTGTGTGTGTGTGTGTGTGTGTGTGTGTGTGTGTGTGTGCTCGAAGTGTCCAAAAGCTGTGGTGTGTGCAGTTATGTCCAGTTAAGCGCTGTGCCAAAGAGGTTAGGGACCTGAGAAGACAGTAGTAGTGCTTTCAATACAGAGAGCAGAGATTGAACTGGACAGAGGAAGCAAAGAAAGACAAGGGAGGGAGGGGGAGAAAAGAGGAGGGATGGACCGGATGTGAGGGGCTGATCCATCAGCGGTGGCCATCTGGGAGTGACGGGGAGCGTCTGGAGTGCGTCACAGCCGGTGACGGGGCTGGGAACGACTGATGATGTTATTGTGTACTCTCATTCAGCACGTGGACCAGAGGAGGCTCTGCATTCAACTACTGAGCCTATAGCAAGGATGGATGAAAGGAAGATGTGCATTGCTTACTGCACGCATTAATTCACCAATGCACTGCAAGGTGAATCAATCTAAGTGCTGCTCTACTACTGCTTCTAAACTGTAGAACAGGGATCAACAAATATACTGAACAAAAATATAAAACGCAACATTCAAAGCTTTTACTGAGTTACAGTTCATCTAAGGATATCAGTCAATTGAAATAAATAAATGAGGCCCCAATCTATGGATTTTACATGACTTGGAATACAGATATGCATCTGTTGAGTATGCAGGACATGGAAGAACTGGGACATTTTCAGCTTCCAGGAAATGTGTCATCATGATGAAACATGAGGTGATGCCGGCGGATGAATGGCATGACAATGGGCTGCAGGATCTCACCACGGTATCTCTGTGCATTCAAATTGCCATAGATAAAATGCAATTGTGTTCGTTGTCCGTTACCCATACCATAACCCCACCGCGACCATGGGACACTCTGTTCACAACGTTGACATCAGCAAACTGCTCCATACAAGTGATCTGCGGTTGTGAGGCCAGTTGGACATACTGCCAAATTCTCTAAAATGACGTTGAAGGTGGCTTATGGTAGAGAATGAACATTAAATTGTCTGGCAACAGCTCTGGTGGACATTCCTGCAGTCAGCATGCCAAATGCACACTTCCTCAAAACTTGAGACATCTGTGGCATTATGTTGTGTGACAAAACTGCACATTTTAGAGTGGCCTTTTATTGTCCGCAGCACAAGGTTCCCCTGTGTAATGATCATGCTGTTTAATCAGCTTCTTGATATGCCACACATGTCAGGTGGATGGATTATCTTGGCAAAGAAGAAATGCTCACTAACAGGGATGTGAGAGAAATAAGCTTTTAGAACATATGGAACATTCCTGGGGTGTTTTATTTCAGCTCATGAAACATGGGACCAACACTTTACATATTGCGTATATATTTTTGTTCAGTGTAGATTCAGCCGCGGGTCGTTTTTTTCTTGAGCAGATGATCGGGGGGCCGGAACATAATTACAAATAGATATAATTATTGACTAAAACAATTTTAAACCTTGCTTATATTTGTATACGATCACGTGTCTCTCTATTATGCGTGGGGAAAACATTTCCAAAATGTTAATCAATTGAAGCTGATTTTCTGGCTCACCACAGGTGGGCTAAATAAAACCACCTGTGGGCCAAATTCTACGATGTCCCGTCAAATTGTGTCTCTTTCTGGAACACAGAACCGTCTCTTCAATCCAGACTGTCTACGGGTGGATTGGTTCCGGTACTTTGCTGATGGGAGGGAGGGGAGATAATTTCTTGGGCTGAGTGCGGTGCAGCTGGGATGGGCCACAGTATCTCATGGCCTGGGTCCCATGAATGTTTAATGGGGCTGGAGGAGCCGGCGCGGAGGAAGCTGACTGCACTGCATCAGTGGCCGGCTGTAAGATGAGACGGGGGAGGAAGTGGGCCCGCCAGAAGGGGGTTAGGTGCAGAGGCGGAGGCACAGCACTCTGTGCAAGCACACGCTCTGCGTATGGGAAGACAGTACCAAAATGCACTGTGCAAGCTGCACACTAGCACAGACACTTTACAGTGCAAACATGCAGATACACTCAGGGCTCACACACACACACACACTCCAAAGACTGTGCATTGCTCAACAAATAGATTCAAGCATTTATCGGAGTGTGAGTGAGTGAGTGCAAGGCAGTTCATAGGCCCTTCTAACGGCTTTGCCTGCCTGCCTTTCTGTCTGTGTGAGTGACTGGGCTCACAGAGTGATGACAGAGCAAGCAGCGTTGCAGTGTTCTCTCCTTGTGTCTGGCCAGGGCTCTGATGGGAACAAGAACACTGACAACCCGGGCAAAGTGCTTCCTCTGAGCAAAAAATGTGCTTGAGACAAACCTCCAGCTTCTGTCAACCTTTTAAAGGAGGACACCGTGTATCGGGGAACAAACTGTCTGCTTCCTACTGACAAAGTTCAGCATTGAGGAGATTCACAGTCTGGAGTCACAATCTGGAGTGTTGAATGACAAACGTCTAAAATCATGACAGCGTCATGCCTGAGGTTGGTTCAGGCTAATATGATCCCCGCCCTTTGGTCTTTACACTATGTTCCCTCTTTCTCCCAGTTAATTTCTGTCTAGGCTATCCCTATCAATAAAACTGGAAAATAAATACAAAATATTGTATTTTTTATAATTATGACTGTTTTTAAACACTCCTGTACATGGACCAGTAACAGTGTCCTATCTTTTTTAGCTTACGGCACCTGGTATTCCCAGGGAGTCTCCCGTCCCAGTACTAACCAGGCGTGTTCAGGGTGGTATGGCCACCAAAAAATGTTTACACTATTTTTCTCCCCGAAATTCGTCGCTTGGCTCATCTCTGCAACTCCTCAATGGGCTCGGGAAAGGCTAAGGTCGAGTCAAGCGTGCTCCAAAACATGACCTGCCGAGCTGCATATTTCTTATCACACTGCTCGCTTAACCCGGATGTCAGCCTCACCAATGTGTCAAAGGAAACACTGTTCCACTGACAACCGGAGTCAGCTTGCAGGCACCCGGCCCTGCCACAAGTAGTTGTTAAAGGACGATGAGCCAATGAAAGCCCCACTGGCCAAACCCTCCCCTACCCCGGACGGCACTGGGCCAATTGTATACCGTCCTATGGGGCTGCCGGTCACGGCCGGTTGTGGGCTTCAGCACTGCGGTGCAGTACATTTGACTGTTGCGCCACCCAGGACCAGTGTTCTGTGGGACGTTACTGACTGGTCCATCAGATACCGTAGTTATCCGACATCAGTTTCATTCCTTCCAGGATTCCGCAGCATTTTGTTGTGATGGTTGAGGCCCAAAACGCTTGAATTGTCTGCAGCAATTCAGATATGGCAATTTGCGATGACTTTCACAAATGTGCTGACTGGGGAAACGTTTCTTGACATGTTCTTGATTGAACCATTTTATTCTGTAAAAGTGTGGTGATTGGTTAAAATTGAGAGCTCTATTTTTGTATTGATCGAACAGTTATATTATGATGATTTGACTGTTTTATGTTGGGCTAATGCAGTGATAGGACACATTTTCAAGCCTACGCATAATATGGGAACTGTTGATTTAGCTAAATAAAATAGTTAAAACGACTTAATTAAAAAAAAATGTCAATTGCTAAATCCTGGAGGGACTGATCAATAGTCAGTTCTCAGGTGAAATTTAAATTGAACAGGTCATCAGTGGCAGAACACCAAAGCCCTCTAGCCCCTGATTTCCTTCTTTTTGTTTGAGGAGAGACAGGTCCTACTGTAAATCCAACATTGTAATGTGCAACACAGCTCCCTCCAACAGCCTCATATTGGCACGAGTTTGTGCACAGACAGCACATTGCAAGTTGTTTCTGAAATAGGATTGCCTTGGAAGTTTTGTTCTCACAAAAATTACAGTTCATATAAAGGAAATCAGTCAACTGAAATAAATTCATTCGGTCCCATTATTTCTATTTCTACTTTGCACATTCTTCCACTGCAAATCTACTATTCCAGTGTTTTACTTGCTATATTGTATTTACTTTGCCACCATGGCCTTTTTTTTGCCTTTACCTCCCTTCTCACCTCATTTGCTCACATCGTATATAGACTTGTTTATACTGTATTATTGACTGTATGTTTCTTTTACTCCATGTGTAACTCTGTGTTGTTGTATGCGTCGAACTGCTTTGCTTTATCTTGGCCAGGTCGCAATTGTAAATGAGAACTTGTTCTCAACTTGCCTACCTGGTTAAATAAAAGGTGAAATAAATAAAATAATCTATGGATTTCACGTGACTGGGCAGGGGCGCAGCCATGGGTGGGCCTGGGAGGGCATAGACTTGGGAGCCAGGCCCAGGTAATCAGAATGAGTTTTTCCTCACAAAAGGGCTGTATTACAGGCAGAAATATAGTTTAATCAGCTGTCCGAGTGGCCTCACAGCTGATGAAACTGTATTTCTGTCTGTAATACAGCCCTTTTGTGAGGAAAAACTCATTCTGGTAGGCTGAAGAAGCCAGATGTGGAGGTACTGGGCTGGCGTAGTTACACATGGTCTGCGATAGTGAGGCCGGTTGGACGTACTGCCAAATTCTCTAAAATGACGTTGGAGGCGTCTTATGGTAGAGAAATGAACATTAAAATCTCTGGCAACAGCTCTGTCAGATTAATGTAAAATGATTAAAACATTTACATGCTTTGCAAGAACGATTTCCCTAATAATCCTTTTTACATGGACACATCTGAAATCAGGCTACCTGATGGCTCTCTGATAAATGCTGAAAATCTCCAATCAAAATAAACATTCTTCCACAGCGACCATGTTATTTTTAGTAAGCATATATCTGATTCTTACGGACATATAAAGTTTGTATGTGAAAACTACTTTGAAGATGCATACATTCAGTTGTTCCGAAACTCGCTGAAAAGAGGGAGACCCCCTCGGCTGGTGCTAGTCGGCTGGTGCTAGTACATGTGCAAATCAAATACACCGCTGGAACGCCGTTTTAAGGTGCTTACATGTCCCAATAATTCTAAAGACTTCTCAGAAAAAAACTGGTGTTTTAATCGGCGTATGCTTAGTTCCATTTTGACCTGACGCCGATTAAGATAAGCAGAGTAAGGTGTTTAAATGACTATGGCATAATCTGCCTACTGCCATAATCAGTTTAATGTTGAATTATTCCTGTGCACCTAAACATACTCAATATATTCCAGGTGATGCCTGATAACGTGTTCTCAGTCAACTTACCTGGTAAAATAACGGATTAAAAAAAATAAAAAAAATGCCCACTATATTCGAACTATAAAATTATATGAATCATTCCATTTCCATGATTCCAACAGTTCACCAATTACCTAGGCCTAGATCTTTTGCCCATGTAATGTAGCTCTATGAGGCACATTGTGGAAATGCAGAAATCTATGAAAATGCTGAAAATTAAGTTGGATTGAACAGTATAAAACATTCAGAATGGTGAAAGCCCCATTTAAAATCAATTAAAATGTGTGTTTCCACCTTAGGGTCATGAACTACTCATAAAGCATATTTAGAACTTTTATACCGTTAAATACAGTCCTAACGTCCAAAATATTGTGATATGATAATTTGGCCATATTGCCCAGCCCTTTGCTGGCGTTTTTGAGTGTGGAGGGAGACGCGGTAGTGTGCGAGTAGTCTCTTGGCCTGTGTACAAACAACATGTCTGCTTTCTACTCTGCCACAGCTGCAGACACTCTGATCTCCTAAAGGATGGAGACAGGAGCTGATAGTTTGTAGCCATTGATCGGTGTGTTCACGTTATACTTGGCCTAATACGCATCAACCGGCCTGTTGCATGGCCCACAGATACCTGCAGAGGGATCGCACTCTGAGCCACAGTTGCTTCCGGCCTATTACCTGACTCGCAGTCGACTGTAAGGGTGTTGTTTAGAGGCGCAATTGTGCCCTCATATGTTTGCGAAGCATGTCCTCTTGTCACAGCTCAGTCAGCTTCGAGCTGTCCAAGCTTGTAATCACTTGGGTCAAAGGCTGCAAAGTGAGAATACAGATCAGGCAGATTGTCCAGAATATCAATTGTTGTGGCAGTGGCTTTTTCAATGGTGAGAAGTCCCACACGCTGTTTGAACTAAACATCTTTCCTAGCTTTTCAGTTCACAGCTTGGCTGTCGACGGCGTGAGGATGGCTCCCCCACTCCTGCTGAACTGCCCTGTCTTGATGGACACAAGCTTGATGCGGTTAAACGCCATGCCCGCTGGTGGTTGGCCATCCTGCCTATGCTGTAGTGATTTGTTTGAACTCATTTGAACCATGAGAATACTCCCCAGGCCCTCAGGTTGGTACGGTACCGCTCCTCTGACTGACTTGTCGATTTCACAAAGGTGATCATTGATTCATTGTCTCTGTTGGCGCCATAGACCCAAGTGAATAGCATTTGCCTACCCAGTACCAGAAACTGACTGTCAGAGAAGTGCATGGGTTAAAATGTTGAGGTTCTCCAGCAGAGACCAAAGTAGCCCACATCTTGAGTTTCATCACTGTACTGCAATGTGTTTTATGGCATAAATTACAGTTTATAGGCCTGTTAAAAGGATATTTAGACATTTTGGCAATGCCAATTATCTACTTCCCCAGAGTCAGATAAAATTGTGGATACAAGTTGTGTCTGCGTGCAGTTTGAAGGTAGTTGATATCTAGTGCTAGCGCAATGACTAGATGTCTATGGTATCTGTTGACTTCCAGCCATTGGCTAACGACCATTAGCATTGTCTCACAAAACTACCTCTAACTTCCTTCATACTGGACACAGATACATAACAATGGGATCCACAAGTTAATCTGACTGGGGGAAGTAGCTCTTCCAAAATATCTCTTTAATGTTAGATTCATTCCAATATGTTAAATTAATTACAATATGCCTCTGATCAGTGCTATAACCCACTCAAAAAGATAGGTGGAAATGATTAATAGTACCTGGCAGGAACAGCTGGGATGAATTGGACCCATTTAGTGTCAAAACCACATCTGCTGATTAAGACTAAAGTATTCAATACAAGCAAATAGTCTAGGTAATGGAGCTGAATGTAATATAGCTGAAATGTCTGGCCAGTAACTGATAAGCCTAGTTCTCTATATTCTGTCCGTCTGTCCCTCAGCCAAGTTCTTTGTCTACGATCTGCCGTATATGATGAATAATACAGGAGGACACAGTCCAGTGATTGCAAGAATGTGTTGACTGTGTGTGCACTTGTCCCAATGTGTTTCTGTTGGTGTGTGCATATGTTTTTATGACGTGTGCATACAAAAATGTGTGCATGAGTGTTGGTATATGCGGAAGTGGGTACATGGGTTTGTGTGTGGAGGAGTGACTGTTGTAGATTTGTATTGCATACGCCTTCGTGAAGTGTGTGTTTTAGAGCATATGTGTGAGGGTTCATATGCATCCATGGCGATGGAAAGCCTCAACTTTAAGCCTCCATCTGCATTTTTGTGGAGGCTGGCATATGTGCCACAGATAGAAACACAGGGCCCCAAGCATAGCAGCCCAATAACTGCTTGTAATCTACACCTCTTTGGCAGCGGCTTCGCCTCTATCCAGAACCATGTATTACTCACCATCATACTGTACATGCATTTCCACACACTACCTGTTTTTGGGGGTATGTACAGTGCTGTAAAAAAGTATTTGTCCCCTTTCTGATTTTCTCCATTTGTGCATATGTTTGACACTGAATGTTATTAGATCTTCAAGCAAAAACTAATATTAGATAAAGGGAACCTTATTGAACAAATATTATAAATATTACAACAATTTAGATTTTTTTTATAAACAAAGTTTTGTAACACTCAATAACTGTTTGCACCACCTTTCGCTGCAATGACTGTAACCAAACACTTCCTGTAGTCTCTAACATCGCTGTGGAGGAATGGACTAATCAAAGTCCAGACCTAAACCTGATTTGATATGTTGTGGCAGGACCTGAAACAAGCAGTTCATGCTCGAACACCAACTAATGTCACTGAGTTAAATCACTTCTGCATAGAAGTGTGGGCCTCCACAGTGATGTGAGAGACTGATCAACAACTACAGGAAGTGTTTGGTTGCAGCGAAAGGTGACACAACCAGTTAATGAGTGTAAGAGGGCAATTACTTTTCAACACAGGGACATTGGGTGTTGCATAATGTTGTTTATTAAAACAATTAAATAAGTATCCAATGTTTGTTATTTTTTCCCATCAACTAATATTAGGTTTTGGTTGAAGATCTGATAACATTCAATGTAAAATAACATGCAAAAATAGAGAAAATCAGAAAGGAGGCAAACACTTTTTCACGGCACTGTATGTGCAGCCAGTCACCACCAGTACCCCTAGCCTGGGGTTATTTGGCAGCTTGGGCCAACTCTGCGGCAGCTGTCCACACGCTGAATAAGGAGATTAAGACATCTTATCCTCCATGCCCGTGATTTGAAGGGCCGTGTTTGGAATTTCACGCTACTGTTCTCTACCTAATTGGCCTGTGTGCTTCGTTTACTCCTGGCTTCGGTTGTGGTGGTAACTTTACTAAACAAAAATATAATTGGAACATGTAAAGTGTCAGGCCCATGTTTCACGAGATTAAATAAAGTGTTATAAATAAATAAATAAAATGTTTCATAAGCACAAAAACGTATTTCTCTCAAATTTTGTGCAGAAGTTTGTTTACATCCCTGTTAGTAAGCATTTCTCCTTTGCCAAGATAATGCATCCACCTGACAGGTTTGGCATATCAAGAAGCTGATTAAATAGTATGACCATTACACATGTGCTGGGGACAATAAAAGGCCACTCTAAAATGTACAGTTTTGTCACACAACAATATGCCACTGATGTCTCAATTTGAGGGAGTGTGCAATTGGCACGCATACTACAGGAATGTCCACCAACTGTGGGTTTGTACAACTGAAGAATTTCTGCACAAACTGTCAGAAACCTTCAAGGAAGCTCATCTGTGTGCTCGTTGTCCTCAACAGTCTTAACCTGTCTGAGGTTCAGCATCGTAACTGACTTCAGTGGGCAAATGCAAAGGGTGGCTAATTTGAAGAATCTCAAATATATTTGGACTTGTTTAACACTTTTTTGGTTACTACATGATTCCATGTGTGTTATTTCATAGTTTTGATGTCTTCACTATTTTCTACGATGTATAAAACAGTAAAAATAAAGAAAGTCCCTTGGATGAGTAGGTGTGTCCAAACTTTTGACTAGTACTATATAGAAGTGTTAAATCAAAATATATTTTATATTTGAGATTCTTCAAAGTAGCTGCCCATTGCCTTGATGACAGCTTTGCACACTTGGCATTCTCTCAACCAGCTTCATGAGGTAAGTTACCTGGAATGCATTTCAATTAACAGGTGTGCCTTGTTAAAAGTTCATTTGTGGAATTTCTTTCCTTAATGCGTTTGAGCCAATAAGTTGTGTTCTGCCAAGAAAGGGGTGGTATACAGAAGATGGTATTTTACCAAATAGGGCTAAGTCCATATTATGGCAAGAATAGCTCAAATAAGCAAAGAGAAACGACAGTCCATCATTACTTTAAGACATGAAGGTCAGTCAATGCAGAACATTTCAATAACGGAAAGTTTCTTCAAGTGCAGTCGCAAAAAGCATCGCTATGATGAAACTGTCTCTCATGAGGACTGCCACAGGAAAGACCCTGAGTTACCTCTGCTGCAGAGGATAAGTTCATTAGAGTTACCAGCCTCAGAAATTGCAGCCCAAATAAATGCGTCACAGAGCTCAAGTAACAGACACATCTCAACATCAAATGTTCAGAGGAGACTGAGTGAATCAGGCCTTCATGGTCGAACTGCTGCAAAGAAACCACTACTAAAGGACACCAATAAGAAGAGACTTGCTTGAGCCAAGAACCACAAGCAAGACCGTTGGAAATCTGTCCTTTGGTCTGATGAGTCCAAATTTGCGATTTTTAGTTCCAACTGCCGTGTCTTTGTGAAATGCGGAGTAGGTGAACGGATGCTCTCCACATGTGTAGTTACGACCGTGAAGCATGAAAAAGGAGGTGTGATGGTGTGGGGGTGCTGTGATGGTGACGCTGTCTGTAGCCAGCAACCAGCATGGCTATCACAACATTCTGCAGTGATACGCCATCGCATCTGGTTTGTGCTCTGTGGGACTATCATTTGTTTTTCAACAGGACAATGAGGGCATCTAGCTTAGATTGTATGACGGCCGTGGTGTTAAGCATGTTCCAGTTTAGGCCACCTAACAGTACGAACTCTGAAGATAGATGGGGGGCGTCCAGGGCACAGCTGGGGGCCGAAGGGGGTCTATAACAAGCGGCAACGGTGAGAGACTTGTTTCTGGAAAGGTGGATTTTTAAAAGTAGAAGCTCGACTTGTTTGGGCACAGACCTGTAAAGTATGACAGAACTCTGCAGGCTCTCTCTGCAGTAGATTGCAACTCCGCCCCCTTTGGCAGTTCTATCTTGTCGGAAAATGTTATAGTTAGGGATGGAAATTTCAGGATTTTTGGTGGCCTTCCTAAGCCACGATTCAGACACGGCTAGGACATCCGGGTTGGCGGAATGTGCTAAAGCAGTGAATAAAACAAACTTAGGGAGGAGGCTTCTAATGTTGACAATGCATGAAACCAAGGCTTTTACAGTTATAGAAGTCAACAAATGAGAGAGCCTGGGGAACGGGAGTGGAGCTAGGGGCTGCAGGGCCTAAGTTAACCTCTACATCACCAGAGGAACAGATGAGGAGTAGGATAAGGGTATGGCTAAAGGCTATAAGAATTGGTCATCTCGTGCATTCGGAACAGAGTAAAGGAGCAGACTTATGGGCGCGGAAGAATAGATTCAAGGCATAATGTACAGACAAGGATATGGCAGGATGTGAATACAGTGGAGGTAAACCTAGGCAATGAGTAATGATGAGAGGTTTTGTCTCAAAAGGCACCATTTAAGCCAGGTGAGATCACCACATGTGTGGGGAGTGGAACAAAAGGGCATATTGAGCAGGGTTGGAGGCTCTACAGTGAAATAAGACAATAATCACAAACCAAAACAGCAACAGACACATTGCAAAAGGCATATTGACATTAGGGAGAGGCATCTGTATGCAAGTGATCATAGGGTCCAGTGAGTAGCTAGGTGAGCTGGAGACATGGCGATTCAGACCGTGTCTGTTCTTTTGCCTATCTTTTCTTTTTATTGGCCAGTCTGAGATATGGCTTTCTTTGCAACTCTGCCTAGGCCAGCATCCCAGAATCGCCTTTTCACTGTTGACATTGAGACGGGTGTTTTGCGGGTACTTTTTAATGAAGCTGCCAATTGAGGACTTGTGAGGCGTCTGTTTCTCAAACTAGACACTCAAATGTACTTGTCCTCTTGCTCAGTTGTGCACCGAGGCCTCCCACTCCTCTTTCTATTCTGGTTAGGGCCAGTTTGTGCTGTTCTGTGAAAGGGAGTAGTACACAGTGTTGTACGAGATCTTCAGTTTCTTGGCAATTTCTTGCATGGAATAGCCTTAATTTCTCAGAACAAGAATAGACTGAAGTTTCAAAAGAACGTTTTTTTGTTTCTAGCCATTTTGAGCCTGTAATCGAACCCACAAATGCTGATGATCCATTTACTCAACTAGCCTAAATAAGGACAGTTTTATTGCTTCTTTAATCAGAACAATTTTCAGCTGTGCTAACATAATTGCACAAGGGTTTTCTAATGATCAATTAGCCTTTTAAAATGATAGCCAGTCCAAGTTCAACACAACGTGCCATTGGAACACAGGAGTGATGGTTGCTGATAATGGGCCTCTGAACGCCTATGTAGATGTTCCATTAAAAAAGCTGCCGTTTCCAGCTACAATAGTCATTTACAACATTAACAATGTCTACACTGTATTTCTGATCAATTTGATGTTTTTTTAAATGACAAAAAATGTGCTTTTCTTTCAAAAGTGACCCCAAACTAGTGTATATTCTAATAATACAAAATAAAACATTGAAAAGCAACCTAGTTTCAACAAAGTTTCAGTTTAGTAGACTGTCGAGGAAATTAGACCAAATGTTATGCTTGTGCCCATTGCTTCTAAAAATGATTCTTTCAGCACTGACATTGCTCCCATACCACCAGACAGGCAGTGTTGCAGCGCGATGTGGAATAGCTGTAATGTTAGGATTCAGATTTCTTTGTGCATTACCAGAAATGAAACAAAATGTCAGAAATACCTTGAAAACAGCTATGACAGCATTTACATTGCTATAAATCACAACTCGCACATGTACCCATACTTGACAATTTTATTAAATGATCACACTGTTGAGCCCAGAGTGTTACCATGCACCAATGTGGCTGGTGAATTAGACATTCTTACGAGCCAATGCCAAAATCTACTCAGGTTTGGCAGGTGGAGGGTGATAATTTTAGGCCCTGAGTATAACACAGGATAGCTGTTATTTTTCTTATAACGAGAATCAGATGAACAACAAAAAAATATACAGGAGCGCAGTGGGAAAGGCAGTAAAAAGTGGCTCACTCATTATCACTGCAACAGGCCACAGAGAAACAGGCATATGGGCAGGGCAGACACTTCCATTTCTGGAGTCATAAAGATAATGCACCTTACTGTTTGACCAAATAATTTAAAATCGCTAAATAGTTAACAGGCTAGCTAACGAGTGAGCTAACTAGCCAAGCTACAAGCAATGGTTCGAATTGTCCATCTTACTGCACTATGCTCTCATCTTGCCACTGCCGAGCACATCACGCTCACACACAGACTTGTAGGCTACATGTGGAGCTCTTTAGCATCTTGAAAAATGCGCCTCGGTAGGAGTAAGCTATAATTTAATATACATATTTGTCTTCTGATTTTGCAGCTGTAGAACTCTGTGGATTCAGATCTCTCTTTTACTGTGGAAAGCCTTTGATATTTTTAGGACATTGAATTCCACAGCTTGTCCTTTGATACACAAGACACTTGCTTGACCTTCAGGCAGTTTGGCAATTTGTCCTGGCACTCCTGTCTGCGTGTCACATATCAATTTGCAAACAATGTAAACAAATAATTTAGTTAATAAAGCCACGTACAAATATGGTCTATTATTTGCTTTCTTTAGTAAGACAGCTCCAAAATGCAGGTGTTTCAGCCTAGCTCAGTGCTTTCTGTGGTGGTAGGGCAACCAATGGAAAATACAGAGTGTAACATGCTGACCACACCGCTCACGTTGCAAAATAAATGTACACATACATGTTATTCGATCATTGCACCCACACTGCTCCTGGGCGTCAGCAAACGTCTGGGTGGCCAGGCGCTAAAATAGAAATTGGTTCTATTAGTGACGCTCAGCAAGTCCGGCCTCTCCCATCTCCTCATTAGTTTTAAGGAGCATATACTGTACCCACGTGGGTGATTGAAAGATGAACTTAGGTCCACACTCCGGTAGATTGTAGTTATGCTGTAAAGTTCGTTGCCAACTGCCATATAAAGTCCAAAGAAGAAAAAGAAGCCTTAAGGAAAAAGGAGAGATGAGAAATGTATTCGGTTTACCTGTGGATTAATTGTCCGAGTTGAGGACCTTATGCATTTCAGGGAAAATAACAACCCAATGTTTATATACCAGGACAAATGAGCTAACAACAGCAAGCTGGCTATTTAAATGGTCATACATGTTTAATACCTTTTGACCTGTCCCCAAATTAATCTTTGGTTCAGAATTTGTTTTGATATTTCAACCTGCGTGTCCTGATTTGCTTCTGGTGTGGGTGAACAAAATGAAAGTGTGCACTTCCGGTTTGGACAGCATGTAAGGGTTGGTAATGTTCTTAAGTTGTCACTCATGGAAAAACTACGTCACTGCAAAACCTACCCACGCCCTGCTCCCCATCTTGTCCTTCTGAGTGAGATACTCAGAAGTGAGATACTGAGTGAGATACTGCAAAACCTACCCACGCCGCCCTCCACCCCTTGGGTGCTGCCTCAGAGTTCAATTAGAAGTGCTCAATGTCATTGACCACAGATAAAATGATGTAAAATCACGTTATATCTACCGTAGTTTTGATTGGACTGATCATGTCAACATCAGAATTTCAAAATCTTAGCTAGCATTCATCATCATGAATCAAGTCAACACTCTACTGGCAAATCCTTTTCAATCCTTCATATGAAGAGAAATTATAGATAATAACGGATCGGAGCTCATCGCCCATTGGACATTACACAACAAGTTGGAAATCGCAAATTCAACAATGAGTGGTTTGGAAGGAATCAGTGGCGCCGAAGAAGATGGTCGCTGTTTTACGATCCCGTAACCAATTGTGCATGTTTTCTTGCGTTATTTTGTAACTTATTTTGTACATAATGTTTCTGCCACCGTGTCTTATGACCGAAAAGAGCTTCTTGATATCAGAACAGTGATTACACACCCCGTACTGAAGGAATTCTTCTTCAACGAGTCAGATGGGAAGGATTTAGTCCAGACACCCGACAAGGCCCTCATCCCCGTCATTCGCAGGAGGAAAAGTGGGAGGTATCATGGACAACGGTCCGGGTGCCTTGTTAGGATCGGTCACCGAGAGGATAATCCTTTACCGTCGGTCCTATTAGCCAACATACAATCAATCGATTATCAAATAGACTAACTACCGAGCACGTATATTCTACCAACGGGACATTAAAAACTGTAATATCTTATGTTTCACCGAGTCGCAGCTGAATGATGACATGATTAACATACAGCTGGCGGGTTTTAAGCTTTTTCTGCAGGAAAGAACAGCGGCCTCTGGTAAGACAAGGGGCGGCGGGCTATGCATATTTGCCTGCGGTAGAGTTTCTCATGATAAGCTGTAGACCACACTATTTACCAATTTTCCTTAGCCGTCTATCTACCACCGCAGACCGATGCTGGCACTAAGACCGCACTCAACGAGCTGTATACGGCCATAAGCAAACAGGAAAACACTCATCCAGGAGGCAGAAGTCCTAGTGGTCGGGGACTTTAATGCAGGGAAACTTAAATCAGTTTTACCTCATTTCTATCAGCATGTTAAATGTGCAACCAGAAGTAAAAAAAAATAAAATTTAAACTCTAGACCTTTGTACGCGTCTCCACACACAGAGACGCATACAAATCTCTCTCACCCTCCATTTGGCAAAGACTAATTCTATCCTCCTTATTCCTGCTTACAAGCAAAAACTAAATCAGGAAACACCAGTAACTCGGTCAATAAGAAAGTGGTCAGATAAAGCAGATGCTAAGCTACAGGACTGTTTTGCTAGCAGACTGGAATATGTTTCAGGATTCTTCCGGTGGCATTGAGGAGTACACCACATCAGTCACTGGCTTCATCAATAAGTGCATCTGTGACGTCGTCCCCACAGTGACCGTATGTACACACCCCAAACAGAAGCCATGGATTACAGGCAACATCTGCACTGAGCTAAAGGGTAGAGTTGCCTCTTTCAAGGAGCGGGACTCTAACCCGAAAGCTTATAAGAAATCCTGCTATGCCATCCGACGAACCATCAAACAAGCAAAGCATCAAAACAGGACTAAGATCGAATCGCACTACACCGGCTCCGACGCTTGTCGGATGTGGCAGGGCTTGCAAACTATTACAGACTAAAGAGAAGCACAACCATGAGCTGCCCTGTGACACAAACCTACCAGATGAGCTAAATTACTTCTAAGCTCGCTTCGAGACAAGTAACACTGAAACATGCATGAGAGCACCAGCTTTTCCGGACAACTGTGTGATCACGCTTTCCGTAGCCTATGTGAGTAAGACATTTAAACAGGTCAACATTCACAAAGTCGCAGGGCCAGACGGATTGCCATGTGTACTCCGAGCAGTGACGGATTTAGGCATAGGCGACATGGGCAGCCGCCCTGGGCGGCATCTTGCCGGGGGTGGCAGGAGACACCCGCACAATTTTTTTTTTTACAGTATAAAACAAACGATTCGGAATGGTGACATTTGCGCAATCAGTTTTCTATCGCTCATTTGCACATCACGTCAATGATATGTCACCGTGTGGGACTGTGGGTCAGTTAAACTTGTTGGAGTGGGCGCCCTGATTCTAGTTTGTGAGCTGGACAGGCTACTGTCTGGGAAGGTATCTCACTCAGAAGGACAAGATGGGGAGGGGGGCGTGGGTAGGTTGAGATAGGTTCAAATAGTTCTGTGACTTCTTACAATTACAATTAGTAATGCTATAAGTTGTGCAATTTAGTTTGCGTTTCTTGTTTGAAGTGCAATAGTGTAATAATCAGGTTCTCTTCTTTATAAGTGTGTTATTCTATTTGTGTATTTGTGTGATATAGGATTGTGCAATTTAGTTTTATTTGTGGTTTTTGTTTGCAATAGGCTAATATTGCAATAATTCGATTATCTTTTATTTCTATTTATATACTACAATTTGTTTCCATTTGTCTTTTGTTAGTTCTTTTTGAAATTTCTGAGTTTATTTTTCTATATATTTTTCTATTTATATAGTTTTAAATGGGGGGGTGGGGGGGGTTCGCCCAGGGAGCCATACAAGCTAGAACCGCCACTGGTAAGTGTCTTCACTGACATTTTCAACCTGTCCCTGACAGAGTCTGTAATACCAACATGTTTCAAGTAGACCACTATAGTCCTTGTTCCAAAGAACACTAAGGTAACCTGCCTAAATGACTACCGACCCGTAGCACTCACGTCTGTAGCCATGAAGTGCTTTGAAAGGCTGGTCATGACTCACATCAACACCATTATTGCAGAAACCCTCGACCCACTCCAATTTACATACCGCCCCAACAGATCCACAGATGATGCAATCTGTATTGCACTCCACACTGCCCTTTCCCACCTGGACAAAAGGAACACCTACGTGAGAATGCTATTCATTGACAACAGCTCAGCGTTCAACACCATAGTGCCACAATGACTCTTTACCGGTACCCCCTGTATATCAAATCAAACTTTGTCACATGCGTTGAATACAACAAGTGTAGACCTTACTGTGAAATGCTTACTTACAAGCTCTTAACCAACAGTGCAGTTCAAGAAGAGTTAAGAAAAAAATTACCAAAGAAAATTTTAAAAGAACATTTAAAAAATGTATAAAAGTAACACAATAACAAGGCTATACACAGGGGGTACCGGTACCGAGTCAGCATGCAGGGGCACAGGTTAGTTTAGGTAATTTGTACATGTAGGTAGGGGTGACGTGACTATGCATAGATAATAAACAGCGAGTATACAAAACAAATGGAGGGAGGTGGGTCAGCAGTCTTATGGCTTGGGGGTAGAAGATGTTAAGGAGCCTTTTGGTCCTAGACTTGGCGCTCCGGTACCGCTTGCCGTGTGGTAGCAGAGAAAACCGTCTATGACTAGTGTGACTGGAGTGTCTGACAATTTTATGGGCTTTCCTCTGACACCGCCTATTATATAGGTCCTGGATGGCAGGAAGCTTGGCCCCAGTGATGTACTGGGCCGTACGCACTACCCTCTGTAGCGCCTTATGGTCAGATGCCGAGCAGTATCTATACCAGGCGGTGATGCAACCGGTCAGGATGCTCTCAATGGTGCAGCTGTATAATCTACTTGAGGATCTGGGGACCAATGCCAAATCTTTTCAGTATCCTAAGGGGGAAAAGGTTTTGTCGTGCCCTCTTCACAACTGTCTTGGTGTGTTTAGACCATGATAGTTCGTTGATGATGTGGACACCAAGGAACTTGAAACTCTCAACCCGCTCCACTACAGCCCCGTTGATGATAATGGGGGCCTATTCGGCCCCCCTTTTCCTGTAGTCCACGATCAGCTCCTTAGTCTTGTTCACATTGAAGGAGAGGTTGTTGTCCTGGCACCACACTGACAGTTCTCTGACCTCCTCCCTATAGGCTGTCTCATCGTTGTCGGTGATCAGGTCTACCACTGTTGTGTCATCAGCAAACTTAATGATGGTGTTGATGTCGTGTTTGGCCACGCAGTCGTGGGTGAACAGGGAGTACAGGAGGGGACTAAGTACACACACCTGAGGGGTTCAGTGTTGAGGATCAGTGTGGCAGACGTGTTGTTGCCTATATACCGTCACTTGTTATTTTACTGCTGCTGTTGAATTATTTGTTACTTTTTTTTTTTTTTTTTTAGAAAAACACTTATTTAAAGCATTGTTGAATATGGGCTTGTAAGTAAGCATTTCACTGTAAGGTCTACTGTAAGGTCTGTTGTTTTTGGCGTATGTGACAAATAAGATTTGATTCGATTTAACTACAAGCATTGCAAAGCAATCACTAGCCTGCTATTCAGTGGAGCGGGTGTGTTGTCCAAGTCTGGGTTTAAGGGTCTCTTTTCCAAGCTTAAAAGGATAAACATTCAACATTGGCCATGCTGTCAATCCAGCATGATTTCTGCCACTTTCAAGACAACTGGGAACTATGAAAAAAACTAGCTCCGACTGGGAAAATACATATTGAGCGGTCATCCAACTCTGAATTCCAAGTCGGGAACTCTGGCCTCTTTCTAGAGCTGTAAATGAGGCTGAATTAACTATTTCGCTGCCTGACAAGGCTCCACTGATAGTCAGGTGTAGCAGTAGTAAGGTGTTGGGACTGCTGTTGGGATAGCTTTATGTACGCCCTAACAGTTTGCGGGCACTGTTTGTCACTGTTATAGTGCAATTCATGTATTGTTTAGTGTTGTGCCTTTGCTGGCATGCATTTAAAACAAATTGGGGGAGTTTGCCCCTCCAAGAATTACATGCTAACAATCACCTCTGGCTACTAGATCGATCAATTAGTAATTCTCTACTCAAAATGGCCAGACATCTAAGCAGACATGGTGAGAGGAAACAGACATGTAAAAAGTGGGTGGTATCAACTCCTGCAACATGAATAAAACAGCCATTTACTATGTTGCCAACATGAACTGGCTATTTTTCAGTGTTGACAAGACTGAAATAGTAACACACTGACCTTACTTCTAAACTAAAGCTTTGTGGAGTAGAATGCATAATTGAAGATGTTCCACAAGGCCCCCATCCATGTATATCTGGAGCATCTTTCACCAGCGTTCTCTCGCATCAGAGCCCTGGTGAAAGATGGACCCCTGAGTCAATCCTCCCTAGTCCAAATACCAGCTGATAGACGTATGAAGGTTGGTGACTTATGGAGCGTGCCATTTGCCCCGGGCGAGAGGATTACCATGCCGACGAGCACACCATGAAGCAGAGGAAAGATTCAAACTAAAGCTTTAGTGCATTTTATTTAAGAACAATATCAAGAATATCTTAATAAGCAGTGACCCACGTCTCTCCATAACTGACTTCTTTCTCATACAAAAGGGTTATTTGGCTGTCCCCATAGGAGCACCATTTTTGGTTCAAGGTAGAACACTCTTTGGGTCCATATTGAACACTCTGTGGAAAGGTTCAACCTGGCACCAAAAAGGTTCAACCTGGAACCAAAAAGGGTTATCCTATGGGGGCAACAGAAGAACCCTTTTAGGTTCTAGATTGCACCTTTTTTTTTTCCTAACAGCGTACTGGTTAACTACTAGAAAAGACATCCATTAGATAGCATAATAAAGAACCACATGCAAAAATGACTAATAAAAGGTTTGAATAACCTATGAACCTATGCAGGTTCAAATACTGGTCAAGATCTCACTCTTTGAGCGCTCCTGTTAAGTGCGACCTCAAAACCAGGGCAGTTGAAGGAAGGTATTAGAGGAATACTTTATCAGAGGGAACAGGGACACTTCTGAGCCACATTTCCTCCCCAATTTTCCACCCTCATATCCAGTAAGGATCCTCGCTCTCTGACATGTACACACACACTCCTGGCAATGATACCAGTCTGAGGGCTAGAGAGAGCATTCTGCAGGAAGTACATTGCAGACAGGAAGACGTCTTTGAAGTGCTGAGAGCTTAGAAATGGAATTGGGGCCAGACAAGATAGCCTAGCCCGTCCAACATATTACAAAGTGAGGAGCTGTGCTGCCATATCATATACTAATGAGGAAGAAGCTATACTGCTGGACTAATATGTATTTTAGTTAATTATACAATAATTCACGCTCTCTCTCACACACACACACCAAAAATACTTGGAACCTTGACAATGAAATCGATTGCTTTGAATTGGCTGTCTCAGCATTCCTATCTGTGGTTAGCTAGTAACTACTCTGCAGGTTTTTGTGTGGTCATCAGTCGCCAACCTGCTCTTTTGTAATATGTATTCCACAGAATTTTTTGAGGCAGAAAAAGTATTACTGAAATCTCTATGCCTTTAACTAAATATTTTCCTTGGTGTTTTCATTATTTTCCCTCCATGGTCCACACACACACACGCAAAACATATAGCCTACTCATGCACTCGCACATACATGCACACACGCACAGACACGCACACAGTCCTGACAAACTATCCTGGGGGGGCAATGATGCTAAAACCCACCCCTTGCCTCAACACAACCTGCCCACTCTGTACCCGTGCCATGTGCATTACGGTCAGGCACCAGAGTGGCATTTAACGCACAGCTTAGTCATAATCAGTTTAACAGGGGGAGAGCGCCTTCCTGTTAGTGGGCATATGCTCATATCATGTTTAAAGACGCACTATTCCCCTGGGCGGGGACATAAGTGGAGTGTGGATGGGAGCAGACGGTTGCCGCGCACTCCTCCAGGCCTCCATTAACGTCGCTCTCCATGCTCCCATGCCCCCCACTCTGCCATCCCATATTGCTAAGAGCCAACTTAAATGGTGGTGGGGGTGTTGAGTTTGTGTGGCGAGCAAGACATTAGAGAAAGGACCTGAGACCAAAGTTCGGGAGAGATGGAGGGTATAAAGAGGATGTACACACAGAAAGAGGAGCAGACAAAAACAGAAGATGAGAGTTAAGATGCGGAGGGAGGGAGGGAGAGAGAGAGAGAGAGAGAGAGAGAGAGAGAGAGAGCGCTCTGGCTCGTGTCCAGGGTTATCGCTGGCCAGAGTCGAGGCGCTTGCCAGCTGACAGCAGGAGAACAGAGTACAGCGCAGTCTCTGTGGGTGTGTGTATATGGTCTCTAGAGCTTTGTGATGTCCGTCCGTAACGTCGGAGATGGGGAACATATGCAGAGGAGCACATGAGCGGCAGAGCAAGGTGACAGTCAGTTCTCAGTCGCCCAGAGGCATATGACACCAGCATCACAGCGTCACTCACTGTACTGTCCTCATCTCCTTGGCAATAACAACAGTCTTCTGCCCTCCTGGCTGAATGGGACTACATACTTTGAGGAGGATATACAGTGCCTTTGGAAAGTATTCATACCCCTTGACTTATTGCACATTTTGGTGTGTTACAGCCTGAATTCTAAATTGGTTAAATACATGTTGTTTCTCACAAATTTACACACAATACCCCATACTGACAAAGTGAAAATGTTTTTAGAAATGTTGGCAAATTGATTGAAAATAAAATACAGAAATCTCATTTACATAAGCATTCACACCCCTGAGTCAATACATGTTAGTATCACCTTTGACATCAATCACAGCTGTGAGTCTATCTGGGTAAGTCTCTAAGAGCTTTGCACACCTGGATTCTACAATATTTGCACATTATTATTTTTTAAATTCTTCAAGCTCTGTCAAATTGGCTGTTGATCATTGCTAAACAGCCAAACCAGGTTTTCCTCTAGGATTTTGCCTATGCTTAGCTCCATCCCGTTTCTTTTTTATCCTGAAAAACTCCCCAGTCCCTAACGATTACAAGCATACCCATAACATGATGCAGCCTCCACTATGCTTGAAAATATGGAGAATGGTACTCTGTAATGTGTTGTTATATTTGGGGCAAATCCAATACACTTCATATTGAAGTGTATTGATTGAATGGTGCCGGAGGAGATGGCTGCCATTTTATGGGCTCTTAACCAATTGTGCTATTGTGTGTGTTTCTTTTCACCATCTCTTGTGACCGAAAAGAGCTTCTGGATATCAGGAAAGTGATTACTCACCTCGTACTGGACAAAGATTTTTTCTTTACCGAGTTAGAAGCGAAGGATTTACCACAAACACCCGACAAGGCCAACATCCCCGTCATTCGCAGGAGAAAGAGACGGAGATATCGGGGACGGATGTCGGGGTGCCTTGTAAGGATCCGATGGCGAGTGGGTGATCTGCATCTACCATCAGTCCTATTAGCCAACGTACAATCATTGGATAACAAAATAGACGAGCTACGATCATGAATATCCTACCAACGGGACATTAATTTGTAATATCTTGTTTCACAGAGTCATGACTGAACGACGACATGGATAAAATACAGCTGCCAGGTTTTTATGCTGCATCGGCAAGTTAGAACAGCTGCCTCCGGTAAGACAAGGCGTGGCGGTCTGTGTATATTTGTAAACAACAACTGGTGCACAAAATCTAATATTAAGGAAGTCTTGAGGTCTTGCTCGCCTGAGGTGGAGTATCTCATGATAAGCTGTAGACCACACTATTTACCAAGAGAGGTTACATCTACATTTTTCAAAGCTGTCTATTTACCAACACAAACCGATGCTGGCACTAAGTCTGCACTCAATGAGCTGTATAAGGCCATAAGCAAACAGGAAAACGCTCACCCACAGGCGGCGCTCCTAGTGGCCGGGGAATTTAATGCAGGGAAACTGTTTTACCTCATTTCCACCAACATGTTAAATGTCCAACCAGACAGAAAAAAAAAACTGTGGACCACCTATAAGATCAAATGGTACTACACCGGCTCCGACGCTCTTCGGATGTGGCAGGGCTTGCAAACTATTACAGACTACAAAGGGAAACACAGCCACGAGCTTCCCAGTGACATGAGCCTTCCAGACGAGCTAAATTACTTCTAAGCTCGCTTTGACACAAGTAACACTGAAGCATGCATGAGAGCATCAGCTGTTCTGGATGACTGTGTGATCACGCTCTCCGTAGCCGATGTGAGTAAGACCTTTAAACAGGTCAAAAAATAATTGTTTTTACCTTTATTTAACTAGGCAAGTCAGTTAGGAACAAATGATTATTTACAATGACAGCCTACCAAAAGGCAAAAGGCCTCCTGCGGGGACAGGGGCTGTGATTAAAATTAAAATAAATAAATAAAATATAAATGTTGGACAAAACCCAACACTACATACAGAGAGACCTAAGACAACATTGCATTGGCAGCAACACATGACAACACAGCATGGTAGCAACACAACATGACAACAAAATGGTAGCTGCAGAAAACATGGTACAAACATTATTAGGCACAGACAACAGCACAAAGGGCAAGAAGGTAGAGACAACAATACATCACGCAAAATAGTCACAACTGTCAGTAAAAGTGTCCATGATTGAGTCTTTGAATGAAGAGATTGAGATAAAACTCTCCAATGTGAGTGTTTGTTGCAGCTTGTTCAACATTCACAAGGCCTCAGGGCCAGATGGATTACCAGGACGTGTCCTCCGAGCATGCGCTGACCGAGTGGCAAGTGTCTTCACTGACATTTTCAACCTGTCCCTGACGGAGTCTGCAATACCAACATGTTTCAAGCAGATCACCATAGTCCCTGTTCCCAAGAACACTAAGGTAACCAGCCTAAATGACTATCAACCCGTAGCACTCACCTCAGTAGCCATGAAGTGCTCTGAAAGGATGGTCATGGCTCACATCAACACCATTATCCCAGAAACCCTCGACCCACTCCAATTTGAATACCTCCCCAACAGATCCACATATGATGCAATCTCTATTGCACTTCACACTGCCCTTTCCCACCCGGACAAAGGAACACCTATGTGAGAATGCTATTCATTGACTACAGCTCAGCTTTCAACACCATAGTGCCCTCAAAGCTCAAATGAAATCAAATGTTATTATTGGTCACATACACATGGTTAGCAGACGCTATTGCGAGTGTAGCGAAATGCTTGTGCTTCTAGTTCCGACAGTGCAGCAATATCTAACAAGTAATTCTAACAATTCCACAACAACTACCTAATACACACAAATATAAGTAAAGGAATGGAATACCGAGCGGCATAGGCAAGATCCAATAGATGGTATAAAATACAGTGTATACATATGAGATGAGCTCATCAATAAGCTACGGACCCAGGGACTAAACACCTCCCTCTGCAACTGGATCCTGGACTTCTTGATGGCCCGCCCCCAGGTAGTAAGGGTAGGTAACAACACATCTGCCACGCTGATCCTCAACACAAGGGGGCCCCTCAGGGGTGCGTGCTCTGTCCCCTCCTGTACTCCCTGTTCACCCATGACTGCATAGCCACGTTCAACTCCAACACCATTATTAAGTTTGCCGACGACACAACAGTGTCTAATCACTGACAACGATGAGGAAGCCTATGCGGAGGAGGTCAGAGACCTGGCTGTGTGGTGCCAGGATAATAACCTCTCCCTCAATGTGATCAAGACAAAGGAGATGATTGTGGACTACAGGAAAAGGAGGACCGAGCCAACCCCCATTCTCATCGACAGGGCCGTAGTGGAGCAGGTTGAGAGCTTCAAGTTCCTTGGTCTCCACATCACCAACAAACTATCATGGTACAAACATACCAAGACAGTCGTGAAGAGGGCATGACAAAGCCTATCCCCACTTAGGAGACTGAAAAGATTTGGCATGGGTCCTCAGATCCTCAAAATGTTCTACAGCTGCACCATCAGGAGCATTCTGGTTGTATCACTGCCTGGTATGGAAGAATCCAACCACAAGGCACTACAGAGGGTAGTGCGTACAGCCCAGTACATCACTGGGTCCTGCCATCCAGGACCTCTATACCAGGTGTTGTCAGAGGAAGGCCCTAAAAATTGTCAAAGACTCCAGCCACCCAAGTCATAGACTGTTCTCTCTGCTACCGCACGGCAAGCAATACCGGAGCACCAAGTCTAGGTCAAAAAGGCTTCTAAACAGCTTCTACCCCCAAGCCATAAGACTCCTGAACAGCTAATCATTGCTGCTGCTGCTACTCTCTGGTTATCATCTATGCATAGTCACTTTAATAGCTCTCCCTACATGTACATATTACCTAAACTAACCTGTGCCCCCGCACATTGACTCTGTACCGGTACCCCCTTTATATAGCCAAGCTGTTATTTTACTGATGCTCTTTAACTATGTTATTTTAACTTATCTATATTTTACTTAACACTTATTTTTCTGAAAAATGCATTGTTGGCTAAGGGCTTGTAAGTAAGCATTTCAGTGTATTCGGCGCATTATTTTTGTAACAGTATAGCTAACCAGTGATCCGGGTCAACAGCATCAATGTAACAGTTTTACTTCCGTCCCCTCGCCCCGACCCGTGCTCGCACCAGGGACCCTCTGCACACATCAACAACTGACACCCATGAAGCATCGTTACCCATCGCGCCACAAAAGCCACGCCACCTTGCAGAGCAACTACTTCAGGTCTCAGAGTGAGTGACGTCACCCGATTGAAATGCTATTAGCGCGCACTACCGCTAACTAGCTAGCCATTTCACATCGGTTACACTTTGTCACATTTTTGCGGTATCACTTTAGTGCCTGGTTGCAAACAGGATGCATGTTTGGGAATATTGTTATTCTGTACAGGCTTCCTTCTTTTCACTCTGTCAATTAGGTTAGTATTGTGGAGTAACTACAATGTTGTTGGTCCATCCTCAGTTACCTCCTATCACAGCCATTACACTAACTGTTTTAAAGTCACTGTTGGCCTCATGGTGAAATCTCTGAGCGGTTTCCTTCCTCTCTGGCAAATGAGTTAGGAAGGACACCTGTATCTTTGTAGTAACTGGGTGTATTGATACACCATCCAAAGTGTAATTAATAACATCAACATGCTCAAAGGGATATTCAATGTCTGCTTCTTTTTTTTTACCCGTCTACCAATAAGAGCCCTTCTTTGCGAGGCATTGGAAAACCTCCCTGGTCTTTGTGGTTGAATCTATGTTTGAAATTCACTGCTCAAATGAGGGACCTTGCAGATAATTGTATGTGTGGGGTACAGAGATGAGGTTGTCACTCAAAAACAGTATTATTGCACACAGAGTGAGTCCATGAAACTTGTGAGACTTGTTTAGCAAATTCTTACACCTGAACGTATTTAGGCTTGCCATAACAAAGGAAGAATACTTATTTACTCAAGACATTTCAGCTTTTCCTTTTTTTCCATTCGTAAAAATGAATCTATATTTAAACCATTTTAAATTCAGGCTGTAACACAACAAAATGTGGAAAAATAAGAATTTTTGTACTACACTGTAGTATATACTGTAGGCTACATGCAACTATTCTGCACATAGCAGCAAAGACTAACTATCAATCTAAACTTAACCCCTTGATTACCAATCCAAATACACCATCATTGGATATATGCAGTATCAACTTAACTGAGCATGTTTGACCATTCTTATGCATATGTTGCAGCAGTGATACTATACAATTAAAATAAACTCCCTCCAGTGGACATAGATGGAAGTACGGGGCAAACTGAATCCATAATATGAGACGGGTAAATTGGGATGAAAACGTATCAGTTGATCACCTCACCTGTATTGCATGACACTATGTATAACCATAGTTGGGGACACAAACATATAAGTAGGCCTGCGTTTCGCGATCAAGAAAGTAGAGTGTCAAAAGAAAACTCTACGACAAGTGCTTAAGGTATAACACAAACGAACCATTTACAAAACCACTAAGAATTTGAGTTGCGTTTTTAAACATACAAAAAGCTATTGTCGAGTCAGGAATATAGCTAACAGCACTACTGAGAATCAGGATGGTGTTTGGCACGCGCCTCTGCAGCTACCTAAAGGTTATTCAAATTAGTTTATAGCAGCATGACAATCCATTCCCAAACCGTATTATTAGATACAGTAGTAAATCAGGATTAGTGCTCTTAATTTCTTATTATCCACCCCCTTATTCCAATGTAGATACAGGGCACGGGGTGGAAATTCTTCATAATAAAATGCATTTTTATTACTTTTCCTCCTAATTTGTGCTCGTCTTATCATTACACTTTGAAACAGGTGCAAGCAATTCAAACACAATTGAATAAACAAAATTGCCTACTTTTGTTAGACATTTGTGAACAGGCAAACAAGCAATGATCCGAAAGCCATATAGCCTAGTAAACATAGCCACAATAAAACTTGAGCAGGAAGCAGTATAAAATATTGCACTTCAACTCACCTTGAGCTGCCGTTCCTCGGGTGCTGAATACACTTGCTATCAAAGTGGCCACATACCAAATCATAGTACTATTGCCAACCAGAAAGAAACCTCATCATATCTCAAAGTGCCCCTTTCAATAAACCTTTCATTGCTGAGTCCCCGGGTCGATAAACGCGCTATCTGCTGCGGTTGATATCCTTTAAATCATGCCCTGCACACTTTTTCACCGGCGCCCTTCGCTTTATCCCTCCCCTGCTCTCCTTCGCATCCTCTCTCGCTGAGACAGAGCACCTGCACCAGTGAGAGGAGAGCAGACGACGTCAGATGGTAAATCCAACATGAAACCAGGCATGACAATTTAGATTTTAGATCCGCCTCCGCACTCTTTTCATTGGTGAGTGTAGGAGGCTTTGGGGCGTGGATTGGTTTCTCCACTGTCGCTTTGGAGGCACTACCAGACAAGCCCTGTTTCAAGGTGAGTTGGAGCGTGAAGTTGCATCGGAGCCGCAATGACATCTTCGTTACAAGGACCCATCTCAAACCCTAATTGCAGTCACAAATTAGGATAATCAAATATGTATTCTAGCTTCACAGGACTTTATGCAAAAACACTTTGAGCCATCTTGCAGGTGCAACCTGAGCGCGAGCGCATACACCCGTGTACGTGAGCGATCCTGCATAGGGTACTTTATAATATTAACCTACCGGTAATCCGTTATTGACAGAGCCATACATTGAAATAGTTTCTAATGATACTTGGCGTTCAGGAATATTGATTATTTCCAACATGGACCGACACATGTAATATTGCCATTAAACGAAATGCAACATCCGTCATCCTGATCTAGCCTTAATGTTAGTGTAAAGAATAAACCGACGCCCGACGATGCTGGCTGCCCACACGTCCGTGAAGAAGAGTCTCTATAGTTGATCTCGTAGGTTTATGTTTTCTGAGGATAGTTCTCTTTTCCGTTGTTCGAATTGTCATTGCGCCCAACCATACATCGTTGACAAGATGATAGTTATTATATCTATTAATATTTATCCCACCAGGCATAGTATTAGCTTTTGTAATAAGTTATTAACCATCGGTGTAATAACAACATGTATTTGATGAGCTTTTGATAGTGTTATGTATAGGCACTATAGTGTGTACAATATGATTGGTTAATGTCCTATGTAGGCAGTTAGAAAGGCTTTATGAATGCATACCTAGCCTAATGTGTTAACAAAGTGGACAGCATATTTCAGGAGTCTTTTAAGTCATGTTCACATTGGCAGTTTGAAGTGACTCAAATCCTATTTGCATATCCGATTAGAATCTGTTCTTTTCCCTGCAGTCTGAACAGCCAAAAAGCACATGGAATAGGATATTTCAAACCACCTTAGTAGTTGGTTTAAAGTCAGATACAAATCTGATTCCTGGCTATGTGACTTGTGTCTGAATGGTCAAATCTGATTCCTGGCTATGTGACTTGTGTCTGAATGGTCAAATCTGATTCCTGGCTATGTGACTTGTGTCTGAATGGTCAAATCTGATTCCTGGCTATGTGACTTGTGTCTGAATGGTCAAATCTGATTTATTTGCCCTCAAGTGTTGCTTGCTAGCTACTCTGTTGACAGTTTGACAAGAACATGTGGTAGCTAATTAGCGTGTTAATTGTTTACTAACAGATTTGAGCATTAAGGCCTGCAGTGTAAACAAGGCTTTAACGTAGCCTACATGCAGAACACGCTTTGAAACGTTAGCACGTGCCAACTAATCTGAAGTAATTGTTATTTTTTAACTCATGAGGTTTTAAATACCATCATGAGAGCATGTAAAGGATATTTGTTTAGTTCAATGGATGGATTTTAACTACAAAATAGTTTAAAAACAATTGGGATTTAACAATTGTTAAAACAATAAGTAGGAAAGGTTCTTGTGTATGATTTGCTAAGGAGTTCTATGCAAACAACAAATCAAAATCATCCCTAAATACACATTACTTCAGTGATAATTGTGGCATCTTTCTTCCACAGCTACTAGGCCTACAGTGGGAATGGTTTGCTATGCAATCCATTTCAGCCAAGGTTTTTAATGGAAGTAGTGGTGGACCGCCAATGCTTTCTGACGCTCAATATGTCAGCCTCTATTTGACATTTTACAGCTGGGCAGCACTCAGGTGACACTTAAAATGCACTGTAGCTCTCATCTTCAATGTTTATTTCTACGAGCTGGGCCCAAAAGTTATTTGGCATCAAAATGCACTCTGCAAATAAAGTTGAATGCATAACAATATATAATACATTTGTATTGCCCTATACAACTACAGCCCTTTCAAAACTAAATATTTTGCCTAATCAATGTGTTATAATGGTGATTCCCCTTGCCACTTTATTGTTAAGCCAATGGGTTTTTGGTTTTAGTTTTGTCTTGCCTTCACCTACTCAGCATCTTATTGGCTGGTTTGCGTAGCTGGCTTACGAGGGAGGATGTTTCAGTTAGAATCGTCCCAGTGCAAAGCACTGTATGTCAAAAGTGATTTTTATACTCCCAAGTGATGATTTAAATGTACAATTTATATTAATTTGTTTGTAAATGTTATTCGAACATCACACATAAGATGCAGCGTTTTTTGGAGAATATTTGTTGTGCATTTTGTTGTAAAGAATTCCTGCCAGTACTAGCTAGCAACTTACTCTGTCTGGTGGGGGGGTTTCATATATTTTGTACAGTGCGTGAGTTGGATGGTGAGCCGTGCATTGCATGACGTGCAATTTTGTGCTTTTCCTATCAGGTACATTGTTAAAGATATTATATTGTATATTGTAATTGTATTATTTTGGTAACTACATGCCCAGTGAACAAGCACCAAATCAGCGTGCGTGAGTGCAGAGTTGGATGGTGAGCTGTGCATTGCATGACGTGCAATTTTGTGCTGTTCCTATCAGAATAAATCTCCACGACTGGTGCTACACGTTGGAGTTTGTGTCGATGATTGACTGTACACAACGCAAGCAGAGTACTGTTACAAATGTAAACATGTCATAATGTAAAATGTATTTTCGCACACTGTTAGCCTAACGTGATTGATTATACAGTATAAAGCAATTTAACAAGCTCAAGATACAAAGACATAACTTTTAAAGGAATGATTCATACTCTGCTGGTAGCCTAATGAGCTATGTCTACAGATGACAGATCTTAATTTGAGCCAGTTTGCTACATCAGGAAAATAATCCTGCAACAACAGGAAATGTGAATTATTATGTGGATTATAATTAATAGACATTGTTGTAGGGGTTGATAGATGTTTCGTAGGGGAAAATTAAGCCTTTTAAAACCTCAAATACACTATACGTTTAAATCAAATTAAAATGTATTTTTCACATATGCGCCGAACACAACCTTACTTACAAGCCTTAAACCAACAATGCAGTTCAAGAAATAGAGTTAAGAAAATATTGACTAAATAAACTTAAGTTTAGGGGAGTACCAGTACTGAGTCAATGTATAGGGGTACAGGTTATTCAAAGTAATTTATTCATATAAGTAGGGGTAAAGTGACTATGCATAGATAATAAACAGTGAGTAGCAGCAGTGTAAAAACAAGGGGGGTGGGGGGTGTCAATGTAAATAGTACTGGTGGCCATTTTATTTATTGTTCAGCAATCTTATAGCTTGGGGGTAGAAGCTGTTATGGAGCCGTTTGGACCTAGATTTGGCGCTCCGGGATGCTATGCGGTAGCAGAGAGAACATGACTTGGGTGACTGAGAATTTTTTTGGCATTCCTCTGACACCGCCTTCTATATAGGTCCTGTGATGTACTTGGCCGCACACACTACCCTCTACAGCACCTTAAGGCCGAATGCCGAGCAGTTGCCTTACCAGGTAGTGATGCAACCAGCTCTCGATGGTGCAGCTATATAACTTCTTGAGGATCTGGGGATTCATGCCAAATCTTTTCAGTCTCCTGAGGGGGAAAATGTGTTGTCGTGCCCTCTTCACGACTGGCCTGGTGTGTTTGGACCATGATAGTTTGTTGGTGATGTGGACACCAAGGAACTTGAAACTCTCGACCCAGTCCAGTACAGCCCCGTCGATGTTAATGGGGGCCTGTTCGGTTGTTATTTTCCTGTAGTCCACAATCAGCTCCTTTGTCTTGCTCACATTGAGAGTGAGGTTGTTGTCTTGGCACCACACTGCCAGGTCTCTGACCTCCTCCCTGTAGGCTGTCTCATCGTTGTTGGTGATCAGGCCTACCACTGTTGTGTCGTCAGGCAAACATAACGATGGTGTTGGAGTCGTGCTTGGCCACTCAGTTGTGGGGGGACAGGGACTACAGGAGGGGAATAAGCACACACCCCTGAGGGGCCCCAGTGTTGAGAATCATCATGGCAGATGTGTTGTTGCCTACCTTTACCACCTGGGGCGGCCCGTCAGGAAGTCCAAGATCCAGTTGCAGAGGGAGGTGTTAAGTTCCAGGGTCATTAGCTTAGTGATGAGCTTTGTGGGCAATATGGTGTTAAACGCTGAGCTGTAGTCAATGAACAGAATTCTCACATAGGTGTTCATTTTGTCCAGGTGGGAAAGGGCAGTGTGGAGTGCTATTGAGATTGCATCATCTGTGGATCTGTTGGGGTGGTATGCAAATTGTAGTGGGTCCAGGGTTTCCGGGATGATGGTGTTGATGTGAGCCATGACCAGCCTTTCAAAGCACTTCATGGCTACTGACGTGAGTGCTATGGGTCGGTAGTCATTTAGGCAGGTTACCTTAGTGTTCTTGGGCACAGGGACTATGGTGGTCTGCTTGAAACATGTTGGTATTACAGACTCGGTAAGAGAAAAGTTGAAAATGTAATTGAAGACACTTGCCAGTTGGTTCGGGCATACTCTGAGTACACGTCCTGGTAATCCATCTGGCTCCGCAGCCTTATGAATGTTGACCTGTTTAAAAGTCTTGCTCACATTGGCAACAGAGAGCATGATCACACAGTCGTCTGGAACAGCTGGTGCTCTCATGCATGCTTCAGTGTTGCTTGCCTTGAAGCAAGCATGAAAGGGATTTAGCTCGTCTTGTTGGCTCGCGTCATTGGACAGCTCGCGGCTGTGTTTCCCTTTGTAGTCTGTCATAGTTTGCAAGCCCTGCCACAAGTCAGTGTAGTAGGATTCAATCTTAGTCCTGTATTGATGCTTTGCCTGTTTGATAGTTTGTTGGAGGACATAGCGGAATTACTTATAAGCATCCGGATTAGTGACTGAGGCGGTATACTCCTCAATGCCATTGGATGAATCCCGGAACATATTCCAGTCTGTGCTAGCAAAACAGGACTGTAGCGTAGCATCCGTGTCATCTGACCACTTCCGTATTGAGCGAGACACTGATACTTCTTGCTTTAGTTTTTGCTTGTAAGCAGGAATCAGGAGGATGGAATTATGGTCAGATTTGCCAAATGGAGTGCGTCTCTGTGTGTGGAGTAAATATGGACTCGTTTTTTTCCCCTCTGGTTGCACATGTAACATGCTGGTAAAAAAATTTGGTAAAACAGATTTGAGTTTGCCAGCATTAAAGTCCCCGGCCACTAGGAGTACCGCTTCTGGATAAGCATTTTCTTGTTTGCTTATGGCTTTATACAGCTCTTTGAGTGCGTTCCTAGTGCCAGCATCGGTTTGTGGTGGTAAATAGACAGCTACGAATAATACAGATCTCTCGGTAGATAGTGTGGTCTACAGTTTATCATGAGGTACTCTACCTCATGTGAGCAATACCTTGAGACTTTTTAGACCCCCCCCCCCCCATCTCTGTCTTTTCTTCGCGTAAATGACTGGGATTTGTGCCTGCTCGGGAAAGCAGTATATATTTTGCGTCGGATTCATTAAAGAAATATTTGTCCAGTTCGAGGTGAGTAATCGCTGTTCTGATGTCCAGAAGCTCTTTTCGGTTATAAGAGACATTAGCAGCAACATTATGTACAAAATAAGTTACAAACCATGTGGAAAAACGAACAAAATTGCACAGTTGGTTAAGAGCCCGTAAAACATCAGCCATTCCCTCTGGCACCATTGTACAATTGTTTAAAAAGTCCTGTATTGCAGGAAAGTGCTTCTGCAACAGTGGGTTCAAATTAAGATTCTATATCTGTAACTCGTCCTTAATTTACATTTTTTTTAAAGTCATGAGTTTGGCTTCAACTGTTCGCTTGATGTTTTTGCATCCCACCTCCATTAACAGTCATACTCAGTATTTATCATTGTATGCTATAAAAATAGATGACATAGATAATAATATGAATAGTCATAATACATAATACATAATACATATAGTACAGTACATGATTGGCATTTGCCAAAGTGAGAGATGGTAAATTCCAACAGTTCATTAGGGGTATTGCAATATTGTATTGCAATAGCCAAGGTTAAAAAGCATTGTTTTGGGGGTGGTTTTACATAGTTGAAAATGACTCAACTTCAGGATGTACAGTTACACAGCCTGAAAAACATAGAAGTCCATGAAAACACAACTCTCGCTATTCCACCCATGCCTAAGTCTCTGTACTGTATCTGCATGCAGTTGAAGTGGGAGAATACTTGCAAAAAGCATTTTCTTTTTGAGTGGTGGCGCTCTACAATCTCGTTCCCCTGACAACCCTGAAGGTAAGAGCAGTAATATTACAGCCCTTAATTTAATCTCCGTGAGCCCAAACTCCCAGCACATTATGGTTAACAAGAACTCCAGACACAGAGCCTGAAACATTGACACGATTCATCAGGACAACACAGCTCAAGTCCTAACTTCACATCCAAGTCTATTCAGCCGTAGCCGAGCGTGTTGAAAATGGAATGCCAAAAAGACCCAAAACATATGAGCCGCTTCAACAGACACTAGTTCAGCGGTCATACTTTGGAGATTGTGTTCCTTACAAGTGCTTGGCTGTGAGCTGAGCCATGGTCTTCAATTGGACTGTAACTACAGCCTGACTGCTTAGCCTTGTGTGTAAACGTACGAGACAGAACATGGGAGACAACAAATATGTGTGGACCAATACTCTCCCATCATTTGGGATGGATTGAAATGTACATTATGGGGACCTGGAGGAAAATGGCTGAGGGTCATGCTTTTTACATTTTAGTAAAGGGGAGGGTTTAATGTTATTTTTTTTGTTATCTAGTCCAGGGGAGGGTCATGTAATTTGTAATTGATGAAATGTCAATATTTCTCACTGTTTTATAATTAGTTGCTTATTAGGCTATATAGTATATAGATGTGTCCAAGGTGGTCTGCGAACCCACAACCTTCTGTCCCGCAGCCCTGTATGCTATCAACATTCCTTTGTTGCCATGTAATGCTGACAGGACGAAGAACAGTTCCTAAAACTGCATATCTAAGGCTCTGGTCTGTCGAAGAAGTGAGGGTAAACATGTTCTCTGCTATCCACTTTATGTTTTATTTTTCTTTTGGGTATAGGGGAGGGTCACTTGCTTTTTTTAAGTGTACAAAGAGGGTTTAGGAACAATATATTTTGCTAAAGGAAGGATCATCCTTTTTCATTTCAGAGAGGTCCGATTTTCTCCATGTAACCCTTATTATAAATAATGTTCACTCCCTTACAAAACAGGATCCACAGACCAGGTTTTGTACTTGCTCATATACTGTATATGGCTCTACGTTCAGGGGATGTGAAATCAGGCCATGTCTTATGTTTGCTCTCAACATAGGGAGGCTCAATGGAAATTAATCCCAGTGTCTGTCATAGCCATGTGTCACCATGCCATAGTTGTGTTTGTGTGTGACCTGGAATCTGTGTGTGTGTCTGTGTGTGTTTGTGTGTGTGTGACTTGGAATCTGTGTATGTGTCTGTGTGTGTGTTTGTGTGTGTGGGTTAGCTGCTGTTCAGTCTGTGCTCTCACCGCAGTGGGACATATGAGAGTGGGGGTACCTCGCCGCGGCCTCTTGCCAGCTGGATCCTCTGCTCTCCTGGGTTTTGGGCTGGCCAGGGGGAGAGAGCCAGCAGACAATCCAGATTGCTCACCTCAACCCCAATCTGAAGTTTCACACACATGGGAGGCCCATAAGAAAGAGAAGCGTATAGTACTTTGCCCTTGAGATGGGATACCTTTTTCAGGTCAATTTATACAAAGGTTTGTCTTTAAAAAAATGTAATACATAACTGAGATTTCAAGGTATTGGATATATTCACCCTGCATAACATTATATGTCTGTTGGAGCTTAAACATTTTCATACTGCTTTGGCATTTCGCCATAGTATTTTCTCTAAGTTCCATGTTGGTAAAATGAGATCTCCAAACATAAACCTAAAACGATGACCTTCATGTTAGCATTACGATATAATAAGTAAAGGTTTTAATACGTACATACATTGCAAATACAGATCTACGAAGCCCCCACGGGTAATGAGCCAATTAAAACATTATGGAGGAGGAGATGTGAAAAACGTTTGTCTCTTCGTGTACAATAGATCGAAGTTCTGTTTTCATATTTCAAAAGGACAGCGAATGAGTCTCTTGCACGACTCGGTCCCTTATCCACACTAAGGGATCCATTTGGGCCGACCTGTGCCTGTAAAGGGTGCGTGCTGGTGGCAGGGAAGTCAGGCACAGGAGTGTGAACTTGTTATAAATGGAGCAGTTTAATAAATGCTAAAAAACTCGGAAAACCAATATATACAAAAATAATATAAAAGGGTACAAAACCCGTCACACACCAGAACATGATTTGCACAAAACACACAACAACCAATCACTGACAAAGACATGAGGAGAAACAGAGGGTTAAATACACAACATGTAATTGATGGGATTGAAACCAGGTGTGATGGAAGACAAGACAAAACCAATGAAAAATGGATCAGCGATGGCTAGAAGGTCGGTGACGTCGACCGCCGAACAACGCCAGAACAAGGAGAGGAACCAACTTCAGCGGAAGTCGTGACAGAGTGCCAGACACGGTCCCCCAGTTCGAACACCGGGGCCTCCCTGCTGTGACGGTCTGCGCCAACTTTCTGGCGCAGCACGGCGCGCTGAAGGTGGACATGGGCGGCGTCCCATCTTTCCTCCACGTGCCGGAACCAGTCATCCACCGCAGGAGCCCCGGTCTGACTTTTGATGCCAAGGAGCCAGAACCGGCTGATACCCCATTACACACTGGAAGGGATAGCGGTCAGTGGAGGAGTGACGGAGCGAGTTCTGGGCCATCTCTGCTCAGGGCACGAACACTGCCCACTCCCCCGGCCGGTCCTGGCAATAAGACCTCAGAAACCTACCCACATCCTGGTTAACTCTCTCCACCTGCCCGTTACTCTCGGGGTGAAAACCTGAGGTAAGGCTGACCGAGACCCCCAGACATTCCATGAATGGCCTCCAGACCTTCGACGTGAACTGGGGACTCCGATCAGACACTATATCCTCAGGCATCCCGTAGTGCTGGAAGACGTGTGTAAACAGGGCCTCCGCAGTCTGTAGGGCCGTAGGGAGACCGGGCAAAGGAAGGAGACGACAGGACTTAGAAAAACTATCCACAACGACCAGGATCGTGGTGTTACCTTGTGAAGGAGGAAGATCGGTCAGGAAATCTACCGACAGGTGCGACCACGGCCGTTGTGGAACGGGTAAGGGTTGTAACTTACCTCTGGGCAGGTGCCTAGGAACCTTACACTGGGTGCACACCGAGCAGGAGGAAGCATAAACCCTCATATTCTTAGCCAAAGTGGGCCACCAGTACTTCCCACTAAGACAGCGCACTGTCCGACCAATCCCAGGATGACCAGAGGAGGGTGACGTGTGGGCCCCAATAGATCAGCTGGTCGCGGACAGCAGACGGAACGTACAGACGCCCAGCTGGACACTGGAGGGGAGCGGGCCCTGCACGTGACGCCAACTCAATGTCCGCATCCAGCTCCCACACTACCCGCGCAACCAGGCAAGAGGCAGGGAGTATGGGAGTGGGATCCATGGGCCGCTCCTCTGTGTCATACAGCCGGGACAATGCGTCTGTTTTAACGTTCTGGGAGCCTGGTATGTAAGAAACACAAAACGTGTGAAAAACATGGCCCACCTTGCCTGGCGAGGGTTCAGTCTCCTCGCCGCCTGTATGTACTCCAGATTGCGGTGGTCAGTCCAGATGAGAAAAGGGTGTCTATCCCCCTCAAGCCAATGTCTTCACGCCTTCAAGGCCTTGATGACAGCCAACAGCTCCCGGTCCCCCACATCATAGTTTCGCTCTGCCGGGCTGAGCTTCTTCGAGAAGAAGGCAGAGGGGCAGAACTTCGGTGGCGTACCCGAGCGCTGAGAGAGCACAGCTCCTATCCCAGCCTCGGACGCGCTCACCCCCACTATGAACACCAAAGAGGGATCCTGATGGGCCAACACTGGAGCCGAGGTAAACAGAGCCCTCAGGTGACTAAAAGCCCTGTCCGCCTCAACTGACCACTGCAAGCGCACAGAGCCCATTCAGCAGTGAGGTAATGGAAGCCGCTACCTGACCAAAACCCCGGATAAACCTCCAGTAGTAGTTGGCAAACCCTAAGAATCGCTGCACCTTCTTTACCGTGGTGGCAGTCAGCCAATTACGCATGGCTGAAATGTGGTCACTGTCCATCTCCACCCCTGAGATGGAAATGCGATACCCTAGGAAGGAGACAAACTGTTGAAAGAACAAGCACTTCTCAGCCTTGACGTACAGGTCATGCTCCAACAGGCGACCAAGCACCCTGCGCACCAGGGACATATGCTCGGTGCGTGTAGAAGACTATATCAAAGTGTCATCAATATACACCACCACACCCTGAAAATCTCATCTACAAAGGCTTGGAAGACTGATGGCGCATTCATCATCCTGTACGGCATGACGAGGTACTCATAGTGCTCTGAGGTGGTACTAAAAGCAGTCTTCCACTCGTCTCCCTCTCGGATACGCGCCAGGTTGTAAGTGCTCCTGAGATCTAGTTTAGTGAAGAAGCGCGCCCCGTGCATTGACTCTATCGCTGTGCCTATGAGCGGTAGCGGGTAACTATACCTCACAGTGATCTGATTCAGACCCTGATAGTCAATACACGAGCGCAGACCACCCTCCTTCTTCTTCACAACAATGAAACTCGAGGAGGTTGGTGAAGTGGAGGTCCGAATGTACCCCTGACGCAGGGATTCAGAGACATATGTTTCCATAGCCTCCGTCTCCGCCTGTGAGAGGGGATACACATGACTCCTGGGAAGTGCAGCATCTACCAGGAGATCTATCGCACAATCGCCCCGTCGACGAGGTGGTAATTGAGTCGCCTTCTTTTTGGAGAAGGTGAGAGCCAAATCAGCATATTCAGGGGGAATGCACACGGTGGAGACCTGGTCTGGACTCTCCACCGTAGTAGCACCAACGGAAACCCCTAAACACCTACCTGAGCACTCTCGCGACCACCCCGTGAGAGCCCTCTGTGGTCAAGAAACAGTGGGGTTATGACAAGCTAACCAGGGTAGGCCTAGCACCACGGGAAACGCAGGAGAGTCAATAAGGAAAAGACTAATTCTCTCCGTGTGACGCCTCTGAGTCACCATGCCCAAAGGAGCGGTGACCTCCCTAATCAACCCTGACCCTAATGGTCGACTATCTAAGGCGTGAACGAGGAAGGCACATCCACAGGAACAATGGGCATCCCTAAACTATGGGCCTACGCTCTATTAATGACATTCCCAGCCGCGCCTGAATCAACAAGCACCTTATGCTGGGAATGTGGGGAAAACTCAGGAAAAGTGACAAACACAAACAGTTGTGCAACAGAGGGCTCTGGGTGAGAATGGTGCCGGCTTACCTGGGGTGACGCCAGAGCGCCCTGCCTGCTGCCTCGATTCTTAGAGGAACCAACCTGGCACCGACCGGCAGTGTGACCTCTGCGGCCACGATGGTGCATGAGTGGGAACCCCCTCCAGTCTCCCTGCGCACCGCCTCTCCCAGCTCCATGTGTATCGGAGAGGGGGTCATGCGAGAGGATGGAACCACCAGACCCCGATCTGAACGTCTGCGAGTAGCCAGCAGGTTGTCCAGCCGGATGGACAGGTCCACCAGCTAATCAAACGTGAGGGTGGTGTCTCTGCAGGCCAGCTCCCAACGGACGTCCTCGCCCAGACTGCAGCGGTAATGGTCGATCAGGGCCCTGTTGTACCATCCCGCGCCGGCAGCCAGGGTCCTAAACTCCAGTGCGAACTCCTGGGCGCTCCTCGTCTCCTGCCTCAGATGGTAGATGCGTTCACCCGCCGCTCTACCCTCGGGCAGGTGGTCGAAGATTGCCTGGAAACGGCGGGTGAACTCCTTAAACTGGTCCAACGCCGCATCTCCCTCTCTCCACACAGCGTTGGCCCACTCCAGGGCTTTCCCGGTGAGGCATGAGACGAGAGCGGACACCCTCTCACGGCCAGATGGAGCCGGGTGGACGGTGGCCAGGTATAGCTCCAGTTGAAGTAGGAACCCCTGGCAGCCCGCAGCCTCTCCGTCGTACTCCTGGGGCAGGGAGAGACGAATCCCACTGGAACCAGGTAGAAAAGGGGTGCTCAGGAGAGACCCCGGTTGTGCTGGTGGAGGCGCTGGAAGAACTCCCTGTCTCTCCCAGTGGTCCATTTTCAGGACAACGCGGTCCATGGCGATACCAAGATGGTGAAGTATTGCTGCATCCTCCTGGACGCGCTACTCCACCTCTATGGACGGGGTACCTTGTCCTGCTGACTCCATAAATGGGTCAGTGATTCTGTAATGGGTGCGTGCTGGTGGCAGGGAAGTCAGGCGCAGGAGAGTGACTTATATAAACTTGTATAAACCGAGCAGTTTAATAAATGCTAAAAAACTCAGTAAACCAATATAAAAGGGTACAAAACTCGTCGCACACCAGAACATGACTTGCACAAAACATACAACAAACAATCACAGACAAAGACATGAGGGGAAACAGAGGCTTAAATACACAACATGTAATTGATGCAGGACTTTCTCTTATTGAACTAGTCATTACACTCGGTGCCATTGTTTGTACTCTGAACAGCCCTTGTGTCATGAATACAGTCACAGGCAAATGGGTTGACTGGCCCTCCGCTCTTCATGATACAGCACTGCCTCTTGTGCCTTATTGCTTAATTAAACAACATCCACACAGGCATCACAGCCAGGCCATATTACAGTTGTGCTTACAAATGTTTTTACCCTCACCTACCTCTTTCAGCAAAATCACAAGTTCAATGTCTTGCATTTAGGACTACTGGGGAAACTGTTGTGAGAAGACAGGAGCTGTGGAATTTGAGAGTGCTGTGTTGGCACCATTTTAGGAGCGCATTGACAAAATGCAGGAGGAATTCTGCTGGGGGGGAAAGAACATTGATCTTTTTTTTGGAATGCGTGCTTCTAGCCGTATGGTAAAACTGTTCCACTAGCCACTTTTCACAGCAGGGAGCTCAACAAGAAACACATGTATTCCAAGAAGGCCCAATGCAGTGTTTGCGATGAACACAGTTTATTCCCATGCAAAAGTGGGAAAAACTGGTTGCAATGATGCCATTATGACTTATTTTATGACACAGTGGTCTGGTTGTATACTAGTTGTATACAGCTGTTGTGTAAGGACGTTTTGCAAGGACGTCTTTTTAGGGGAGACATTTGGGGAGATTATTTCCTGTCACCTAACCTTTTTAATTGCAAAAATGTAAAAATACATGTAACCCTTTAAAGATTTATTGTCATAAATCCGAAAATCTCAGGGTGTCAGTTGCTGTACTGTCACGCCTTGTGACTTTTCAACAGGTATCTCTTGCTCTGTCCGAAAACACAAAGGGCACCTTTTAGAAACTTTTCAAACTGAACAAGCCAAGCCTGAGTAATCCCCCTTCATTCGGTCTGGGGCTGTACAAATAATTACATAGCTGATGGCTGACTTTGCTCTGCAGTTGCCTGGCACAGCTTTTCTTTGTACCCAGGGATAGACTAGCATGAAACACTCATTGTGTGGCACTGGATTGTTTTAGTGGGGGAGTGAGTTAAATAGGTCAAATAGAGAGTGGGCCAGGCTCACACTCCTACCCCCTCTGGGTTGCCTGGGTTGAGAGGTGTGGGGGTGGTGAGTGTGTGTGCCACCTACCCACCAATGACGCTTTTGGATTAGTACACTCTGTTGGGAAACGTTGGGAATTCAGTGCCTTGAGCACAACGACTCCACTCCTGATAAGTGCACATTGGACAAGTGCAACTCAGTTCATCAGTTCAGTTCACCAGTTCAACTAATTCAAATCTGAATTGATTGGGACATCCACATAGTCTGGTTTAGTACACATGTCAACAATCGAACAATCCAAGCCACTCCATTTAGGAATTTTGTACAGTACACGGCTATGTCTGTTGGGAAACTTTGAGAGTCCTGTTTTTCAGCAGTGCTCCATGACTATCTGTCTGTCTACTGGGCTCGGAAGTGAGCCAAATTGGTCTTGGAGCACTGTGGGGTGCAAAGCTACATTTAAAGCTCTTATTTCTCTGTCAACATTTGACATGCCATGTTTTGACGTGTCGGTTAGTTCCTAGTCTTGGCTCTTTCTTGGCTGACTGATGCGTCTTGTGCTGCATTGTTTCAGACAGAGGAGACACTGAGGGAGAGAGGGAGAGAGAGAGAGAGATGTGAGGAGAGAGGAGAACAACTGAATAGTTTGGGAAAATATTTTCAAAAAGAGAACAAGAAACAAAGACAGAACTAAATAAAGTAGGAGTGAAAGAGCAACAAATACAAGAACCAAACATTGGCCTCTTTCTCCATCTATCACTCTCCTTCAGTCTCACTGAGCTCCAGACATCTAAGCCACTGGGCTTTCGGACAGGCACCATGCCAAAGGGGAACTTCTCTCTATCCTCCACCTACCATATTCAAAAAGGCTGTTCACTTGGTTTGAATCGTTTGTCAGAGTGCCTTATTTACGCGGTCATAAGCTTACAGAGAAAACACATGTCATATCATAACCGTGTCAGCATAGGTCAAATGGACTACTAACACTGATATGGTCAAATTCAGCAGTTGGCAAGCTAGCTCATAGCTAGAAGGTCGGCTAACTCACAAGCCGAACTCTGTTGTAATTAACTAGCATTAGTTGATTATGGCATCTGATAATATTGCAAAGAGTTATAAAGTGCTACCAATGGCCAAGATCAATAACATCCTGGATCTTATAATCATTTGCACATTTTGAACTACTTTATACCCTGAGCCATGCTGAGCCAAGGTGAAGGGCAATTAATCACTTTAGTCTCATTCATAGTGCAATGGCTCCTTATGTGACTTAAATCACAAGACACAAACTATATTCAGTCAATGGTGCAACCACACACAATAAATTGATTGATTTGTCAATGCGCACAATCAATAGTGTCAATCAAAGGCCCAAAGCTGTAAAATGGATCCACGTCACTTCCCAATCCACAAGCTGTCACTCAGAACACTGCTGATATCACTCAATTGACTCAACACACCAGCATTCAAGGTGATTTGTCTATTTTTCTCTTATCTATGTAATTTGTCCATCATGTAAATGTTCCCGGTGCACTAGTGCTCAGGGTGGGGACAGACAGCCCATCTCAGTATGGAGGGCAGTTCACAATGTATCATCTCATCATGGTAACTTTTTTTTCTTGTGACAGGTAGGCCTACATTTGCTGCAGCACAGCCTATGCTACAGTAATATACAAAACGAATAAGTGTCAAATTTACCCATCTCCATCTGGCTTTTTGGGGTCACCTCGGTTTTTAATTGCAGCTGCAGAGTTTTAAAACAGCCTATCACTTGAATATCATTTCTTTAAATCGGTGCACACGCGAGCACTCTCTCACAGCCTTTCTCTCTCCATTAATTCCCTTCAACTTGCATCCAAAATAGATACTCCTGTTCTAGATTGATATATAGCCTAATGTGTATATATATATATATATATACACTGCTCAAAAAAATAAAGGGAACACTTAAACAACACAATGTAACTCCAAGTCAATCACACTTCTGTGAAATCAAACTGTCCACTTAGGAAGCAAGACTGATTGACAATAAATTGTACATGCTGTTGTGCAAATGGAATAGACAACAGGTGGAAATTATAGGCAATTAGCAAGACACCCCCAATAAAGGAGTGGTTCTGCAGGGGGTGACCACAGACCACTTTCAGTTCCTATGCTTCCTGGCTGATGTTTTGGTCACTTTTGAATGCTGGCGGTGCTTTCACTCTAGTGGTAGCATGAGACAGAGTCTACAACCCACACAAGTGGCTCATTTAGTGCAGCTCATCCAGGATGGCACATCAATGCGAGCTGTGGCAAGAAGGTTTGCTGTGTCTGTCAGCGTAGTGTCCAGAGCATGGAGGCGCTACCAGGAGACAGGCCAGTACATCAGGAGACGTGGAGGAGGCCGTAGGAGGGCAACAACAAGAGGAGCACTGCCAGAGCCCTGCAAAATGACCTCCAGCAGGCCACAAATGTGCATGTGTCTGCTCAAACGGTCAGAAACAGACTCCATGAGGGTGGTATGAGGGCCCGACGTCCACAGGTGGGGGTTGTGCTTACAGCCCAACACCGTGCAGGACGTTTGGCATTTGCCAGAGAACACCAAGATTGGCAAATTCGCCACTGGTGCCCTGTGCTCTTCACAGATGAAAGCAGGTTCACACTGAGCACGTGACAGACTTGACAGAGTCTGGAGACGTCGTGGAGAACGTTCTGCTGCCTGCAACATCCTCCAGCTTGACCGGTTTGGTGGTGGGTCAGTCATGGTGTGGGGTGGCATTTCTTTGGGGGGCCGCACAGCCCTCCATGTGCTCGCCAGAGGTAGCCTGACTGCCATTAGGTACCGAGATGAGATCTTCAGACCCCTTGTGAGACCATATGCTGGTGCGGTTGGCCCTGGGTTCCTCCTAATGCAAGACAATGCTAGACCTCATGTGGCTAGAGTGTGTCAGCAGTTCCTGCAAGAGGAAGGCATTGATGCTATGGACTGGCTCGCCCGTTCCCCAGACCTGAATCCAATTGAGCACATCTGGGACATCATGTCTCGCTCCATCCACCAACGCCACGTTGCACCACAGACTGTCCAGGAGCTGGCGGATGCTTTAGTCTAGGTCTGGGAGGAGTTCCCTCAGGAGACCATCCGCCACCTCATCAGGAGCATGCCCAGGCGTTGTAGGGAGGTCATACAGGCACGTGGAGGCCACACACACTACTGAGCCTAATTCTGACTTGTTTTAAGGACATTACATCAAAGTTGGATTAGCCTGTAGTGTGGTTTTCCACTTTAATTTTGAGTGTGACTCCAAATCCAGACCTCCATGGGTTGATAAATTTGATTTCCGTTGATAATTTTTGTGTGATTTTGTTGTCAGCACATTCAACTGTGTAAAGAAAAAAGTATTTAATAAAAATATTTAATTCTTTCAGATCTAGGATGTGTTATTTTAGTGTTCCCTTTATTTTTTTGAGCAGTGTATATATGTCCTAGCCTACCTCTTTCAGAAAATAAATGCAATGCAGAATTAGCCTTATTAGCCTAATATTTAGCCTTATATTTAGCTAATAGATAAGGACAATGAAACGTATTTCATTCAACTGTTGAAAGCTAGGAAGGAATGAGGCAACAATAGAGGAGAAAGAGGAGGTAGGCTAATAACATTTGGGGAAATATTATGAAAGGGATAACTGCGTCAGCCTACTAAATAGACTATACAAATAAGCCGTGTTATATTTCAAAATGAAAATCAAATTCTCTAGCCTATACTTGTAACTTTGCAGGCCGCACATTCTACACCAGAATCACATGTTCTCTTCTGCTTTATCATGGTTTGAACGAGTATAATACAATACAGTACAGTAATACAGTTCATACTCAAAAAGATTAGCTGACCAGAGCTAGTTTCATTCATTTACCCAAGAGAGCATGTAGCTAGCTATCAATGGACTTTTCTGTTTTTCTGTTGTGCATAATGCGCAGTAACCTATATCATATACAGAATGTATTGGATAACGACACAATCATTTGGGCTTTTTTGGGCTTGGGCTCAGTAAATGTTGTTAATGTAGGGCTCATAAAATGTATTTAATATGTGGCTCATCAGGCTCAGGTAGCATCAGGTTTGAATTTTCATGCTGATCAAAGCTCCGCGTCAAATCCGGACATATTTAAATGCTTTATAATGCTTTTGTGTTACCTGGGAGAAAAGTGATTTATTATCAGGATGGGACATTTGTAAAATACCGGGAAAATATTCAAACCTAGCGTGTACGGTTTGCGTATGCATGTCCACTCACTATGCGTGCCTGACTCTTTGAAATGATGCTTGAATTCCTACAAATGCAAATGTATGGATGAACAAAAGGAATGGATCTACAGTGTGTCCATCTTAGTGTCTGTCTGTGTACTTGGTGATCACAGAACCCAGTGTTCTGTCAAAAAGGCCTCCTATCCCTTCTCACAGACACTACTGTCTGTTTTGACAACAGTGTCGGCATACCAAATGGCACCCTATCCCCTATATAGTGCACTCCTTTGGAACAGAGCCCTTTGGGCCCAGTCCATAATATAGAACAGCCAGCCTGGTCTCATAGACTAGACATAACAGAGTAAATGTAAATCCATCACAGTCAAATTAGTAATATATGTTACGTTTGGTATGGTTACATAAGACAGGTGGTTACTTACTCGTAACATATACGTTTTGCGATATTGTACGTTTTGCATATTCGTAACATATAATATTAATTGTAATTTGTAACATATCGTACGAAATGGATGATGGACATCCACAAATGAATACATACCATACGAAACCTAACATATCATACTGAATGGAGTGTCTCGGATTTACTTACAGAATAATACGAAATGCTAAAAGACCAGGTTGGAACAGCAGAAACTTAGTCTAGATATTACAAAAATCTATATTCATCAGTCCAGACATAAAAACAACAACCTTGCCTCATCACTCTCCCTCAACCTGACAGAGCAGAGATTATGCCCCAAAGACCATCCAAGGCAGCGCTATTATGACACCACTGGTCCTAGAACCGTGTGTGCTTTAGCCACAAAAGTCACAGGAGTTGGCTAAAGCACAGAAGCCAGCTACAGATAGTGAACAAGAAAGACACAGTGGGCCGGTTTCCCGGACAGAGATTAAGCCTAGTCCTGGACTAGACCATGTGTCTGGGAAACCGTACCAAAGGATTCTGTAAAAATGTTTGGTTCTTGTGAAATGGGGTGAATAGTATTTTGACCCAGGTTAGTTGTTATGTGGGCTGGAGGTTTCCCGAGCATCACTGCATTATGTTGTGTTAAGTCACAATGACAAGGGAAAAGAGGACTATTAGTTTGTGACAACAGAATGTGGGCCAAGCCATTACTGTACAAGCAGATAACTGGAATAGAGGGTTGTCGAGTGGGTATTGCATGACTGTTCGCATATGCTTCCTTGGGTGCATGCGTGCGTGCGTGCGTGTGTGTGTGTGTGTGTGTGTGTGTGTGTGTGTGTGTGTGTGTGTGTGTGTGTGTGTGTGTGTGTGTGTGTGTGTGTGTGTGTGTGTGTGTGTGTGTGTATGTGTGTGCGTGTGGGAACACGTATCGTGACAGAGTATAAACTGCTTAACAGCCATGAGTGTCTCTCTTGTGTGAGTGAGAGAGAGTGAGAAAGCTGTATGTGAGTATACATACAGTATACAAACCATATACAGTGCCTTTAGAAAGTATTCATACCCCTTTACTTATTCAAAACAGTAACTAGGCCACTCAGGACCATTCAATGTCGTCTTGGTAAGCAACTCCGATGTATATTTGGCCTTGTGTTTCAGGTAATTGTCCTGCTGAAAGGTGAATATGTCAGTGTCTGGTGGAAAGCAGACTGAAGCAGGTTATCCTCTAGGATTTTGCCTATGCTTAGCTCCATTCCGTTTCTTTTTTATCCTGAAAAACTCACCAGTCCTTAACAATTACAAGTATAGCCATAACATGATACAGCCTCCACTATGCTTGAATATATGAAGAGTAGTACTCAGTGATGTGTAGTGTTGGATTTACCCCAAACATAACGCTTTGTATTCAAATCAAATACAATTTTATTGGTCACATGCACCGAATACAACAGGTGAAACTCTGTAACTGTTTTAACGTCACAATTGGCCTCATGGTGAAATCCCTGAGCGGTTTCCTTCCTCTCCAGCAACTGAGTTATGAAGGACTGAGTTATGCCCATCTACCAATAGGTGCCTTCTTTGCGAAGCATTGGAAAACCTATTACTGCACACAGAGTCCATACAACTTACGTGACTTGTTAAGCAAAGTTTTACTCTTGAACTTATTTAGGCTTGCCATAACAAAGGGGTTGAATACTTGACTCAAGACATTTTAGCTTTTATTTTTTGTTAATTTATAACATTTTATAAGAACATAATTCCCCTTTGACGTTATGGGGTATTGTGTGTAGGCTAGTGACAAACACTCTAAATTGGATAAATTTTAAATTCAGGCTGTAACAACAATGTGTAAAAAGTCAAGGGGTGTGAATACTTTCTGAAGGCACTGTACATGATGGCTCAGGGAAGATAAAGTGCACAGGGAGGGATGTCAATGTCACTTCTGCACAGGCCTCCTTTACCTGCTCACATGGAAATAATACACTGCGTGGCAGAAACCTTTGGAAAAGTATATCTCGGCAGTCTGTCCCTTATGGGAAAAGCAAGCTGTTATTTACCCTACAAATTCTCAGCTAGCTTGTTACCCAATGTAAAATTATTCCTCTGGACAATCCTGCTCTCCTTGCATTGAATCCACTGATATCAAATCCACTGTTAAATGAAAGAAGCAGATAGGTTATAACCATAGAGCTGTCAGTCATCAGGTGCTTTCAGATCAGTGGTCATGATGGAGAGTAGACCAGGGTCATGTTCATTAGGACAAGCAACGGAAAATGATTAAAAGCGTTTTGCAAAAGGAAACGAAAATGTGTGTTTCTTATTGGACAAGTCCAGGTAGTCCCTCCCTGTTTTTGTGGCCATTGTGCTAGAGAAGTGCAGCGTTAGTCTCTCTGTTGACACTCCCACCCATAACCGACACACACACACTTCCCACCCCACCCACACTTACACCTCCCACCCCTGGCCTGAGCACTTTACGAATCAGCTGCAGGACGAAGTGAGCTGTCACCAGTCCAAGATTAATGGGTGGTTCCCAGCTCACTGGCCTATATATATCTATTGGAGGAGGCACCACTAATTGGAGTTTATTTAGGAAGGGATCTTTAAACGCAAAAAATGCTGAGCCACAGAAACATGAAAGAGGGGAAGTGAGAGAGAGGGGCCTGTAGACACATTGAAGGGGATGAAAAGTCAGACAGAGAAAGAGAGAGGGGGGAACAGAGAAGGGGGCAGAGAGAGGAGAGAAAGAGACGGGACAAATAGAGGAGAGCGAGAGGGGGGGGGGGGGCTGAGATACATAGCACACGTGCGTGGGAGGTTGCAATATAGAGCAAGAGAGAGAGGGGGAAGAAAAGAGAGGGAGAGAGGGGGAGGGAGAGGACAGAGACAGAAAGTGAGAGAGAGGGCATAAAGAGAGAGGAAGGGGGTTGGCAAGCATAAAGCAGTGCGATTACCTCATGAGAGCCTAAAGCGCGGAATCTGGGGCAGAACAAGATAACATCTCTCTTGTGACCTCACACCAAGGAGAAAAAGGCCTATGAAATAGAAATGTGAACACTCCCCTCATCTCTTTTAACACCAGCGGAGAGCTCTTTAGCAGGGCTGTTGGAAAATCAATGGGAGCAGCGTTAACTAAATACATCCAATGAATAGAGGCCACGATAGACTTGAAGTGTAATACGATACAATATACTTTATTGTCCATTGACATGGACATTAATTTTGTGGTAATTTGAATACGGTGTGGCGGTGTATGCACATTTAACTGCCATCTGCTAAACATGTAACAATACATAGACAGGTTTGTATTTGTATTTGTAATTATTATGGATCCCAATTAGGCAGCAGCTACTATTCCTGGGGTCTGGCAAAATTAAGGCAGTTACACAATTTTAAAAACATTACAATACATTCACAACAGATTTCACAACACACTAAGTGTGTGCCCTGATGCCCCTTCTCCACTACCACATATCTACAACGCAAAATCCATGTTTACGTGTGTGTATATTGCGTATGTTATAGTTTGTGTGTATGCATGTGTCTGTGCCTATGTTTTTGTTGCCCGCTGTTCCATAAGGTGTATTTGATCTGTTTTTTAAATAAAAGTTTCTTGATCAGTTTCTTGATGTGGAATAGAATTCCATGTATTCATGGCTCTATGTAGTACTGTGCGCCTCCCATAGTCTGTTCTGGATTTGGGGACTGTGAAGAGACCTCTGGTAGCATATCTTGTGGCGTAATGCATGGGTGAGCTGTGTGCCAGTAGTTCAAACAGACAGCTCAGTGCATTCAACATGTCAATACCTCTCACAAATACAAGTAGTGATAAAGTAAATCTCTCTTCCACTTTGAGTCAGGAGAGATTGACATGCATTTTATTAATGTTAGCTCTCTGTGTACATCCAAGGGCCAGCCGTGCTGCCCTGTTTTGAGCCAAAGTTCCTCTTTGTGGCACCTAACCACACCACTGAACAGTAGTCCAGGTACAACAAAACTAGGGCCTGTAGCACCTGCCTTGTTGATAGTGTTGTTAAGAAGGTAGAGCAGCGCTTTATTATGGACAAACATCTCCCCATCTTAGCTGCTGTTGTATCAACATGTTTTGACCATGACAGTTTACAATCCAGGGTTACTCCAAGCAGTTTAGTCACCTCAACTTACTCAATGTCCACATTATTTATTACAATATTTAGTTGAGGTTTAGGGTTTAGTTAATGATTTGTCCGAAATACAATGGTTTTATTTTTTTTTAATATTTAGGACTAACTTATTCCTTGCCACCCATTCTGAAACTAACTGCAGCACTTTGTTAAGTGTTGAGTAGCTGTAGTAGCTGATGTGTATAGTGTTGAGTCATCCGCATACATAGACACACTGGTTTTACTCAAAGCCAGTGGCATGCTGTTAGTAAAGATTGAAAAAAGTAAGGGGCATAGACAGCTGCCCTGGGGAATTCCTGATTCAACATGGAATATGTTGGAGAGGCTTCCATTAAAGAACACCCTCTGTGTTCTGTTAGACAGATAACTCTTTATCCACAATATAGCAGGGGGTGTAAAGCCATAACACATACGTTTTTTATGATTCAATGAAGAATGATGTAGCCGAGTTTCCCTTTTTAACCCAACATTTAATTGAAGGTGCTCCAGAGGTTTTTACTGTCTTTCTTTGTCATTTATCTTTGTTTCATAGTGTAGTTTCTTCTTCTTTTTATTCAGTTTAGTCACATGATTTCTCAATTTGCAGTACATTTGCCAATTGGTTGTGCAGCCAGACTTATTTTCCATTCCTTTTGCCTCATCCTTCTCAACCATACCATTTTTCAATCCCTCATCAATCCATGGGGATTTCACAGTTGTTTCAGTAATTTTCTTAATGGGTGCATGCTTATTAGTAACTGGGATAAGCACTTTTATAAAGGTGTCAAGTGCAGTGTCTGTTTGCTCCAGATTACACACCACGGACCAACAAATATTCTTTACATCAACAACATAGGAATCACTACAAAACTTATTGTATGACCTCTTATACACTATATCCAGCCTTTGGAACTTTGGTTTTCCTAGATATGGCTACTATATTGTGATCACTACATCCAATGGATCTGGATACTGCTTTCAAGCAAATTTCTGCAGCATTAGTAAAGATGTGAACAATACATGTTGATGATTTAATTCCTGTGCTGGTTTTAACTTCCCTGGTAGGTTGACTGATAACCTGAACCAGGTTGCAGGCACTGGTTGCTGGCACTACAGTTTGAAACTTTTTCTTGAGTGGGCAGCTTGAAGAAAGCTAGTCAATATTTTAATCATCCAGAAAATATACATTTCTGTTGATATCACATTGATAGCACTTGGGGGTATATAGCAGCTTCCCACAATAATGAGCTTTAGGTGAGGCAGATGAACCTGTAGCCATATTACTTCAACTGCATTTAGCATGAGATCCTCTCTAAGCTTCACAGGAATGTGTTGTTCCCGAATATAAACAGCAACACCTCCACCATTGGCATTTCTGTCTTGTCTGTAAATGTTATAACCTTGTATTGCTACCACTGTATCATCAAAGGTATTATCTAAGGGAGTTTCAGAGATAGTCAGAATATGAATGCCATCTGTTACTAGCAAGTTATTAATTTAATGAACCTTGTTTCTTAAGCTACATATATTAACCTGGGGTATTTTGGGTTGGCTGACAACATCACAAAAATGATGTGTGTGCATCGATGAGGCAGAAGGATGTGTGGTGTTATGATTCTGAACGGTCAGATAGCTAGCAATAATGACAAGAAACTGCCATGTCACCAACCAGGTTTTCATCTATCCTTTTTATGTGAGTAAAGTACATGTCATGACAGGCCAGATGGAAACAGAAAATGTGTCTGTAAACTTTCTAAATGTCGTCAACACTAATTATGCAAGATAAGGTGGGATCTTTAGGTTTCTGTAAAATTAGTTATGCAAGAAATGTCAGTGGAAATGCTTTTATGCGCAAATATTGATATAATAACCATCATATTGACGTAAACTTGGAGTTACGTGATGACATGTTGTGTGGTCCTCTAACTAGGACTCGTCAATTAGGCTTCAGATGGAATAAGTTATGATGAACTTCACAGGGTGGTGAAAGTGCAAGGTGATGAGCTTGATGCTCCTTTCCAATACATTTTGAGGGTCTTATTCTGGTGACATGATCATCGAGGCTTGGCTGCCATTTGACAAATAAAATAATCTTGCTTTTGTCCATAATATTCTAATGTAGGCTATACCCACACTGTATATGCGAGCTGTTAGCTAGAGTGCATGTGCCAATACCAAAATGGGCACACCCGCTAGACACTGAATTAACAAAACATATTGAGTTGTATTCCCTTTTGCCTTCAGAACAACCTCAATGCGTTGGGGTATGGACTCTACAAGGTGTCAAAAGCTTTCCACAGTGATGCTGGCCCATGTTCACTCCAATGCTTCCCACAGTTGCGTCAAGTTGGCTGAATGTCCTTTGGGTGGTGGACCATTCTTGATACACACGGGAAACTGTTAAGAGTGAAAACCCCATCAGCTTTGCAGTTCTTGACACACTCAAACGTGGATTTAAAAAGTGACATCAATAAGGGATCGTAGCTTTCACCTGGATTCACCTGGCCAGTCTATGTCATGGAAAGAGCAGGTGTATAACGCAATTTATTTTGTGAGAAAACCATCATGATAGTTGAAAATACAATGGAAACCCATTTAACTTGAACTAATTATTTTTTCTGTAACTATTTTTTATTCAGCAGATGGGAATTCAGCAGATGGGAATAACCGCACTAGGACTTTCTATGTGCACTACGTCATCACGCACAGCCATTTATCCACAACAAGTCAATTTAATGTAAACTCAACTCTGGTAGGAAAATGCACAGATATTACCCATATATTAAAACATTTGCATAAAGATCTGTCACCAATTTGACGAAAAACCTAGCTATAGACTGTTCTCTCTGTTATAACACGGCACGCGGTACCAATGCATCAAGTATGGAACCAACAGGACCCTGAACAGCTTCTACCCCCAAGCCATAAGATTGATAAATAGTAAGTTAAATAGTTAACCAAATAGTAACCCAGACTATTTGCATTGACCCTTTTTGAACTAACTTTGACTCATCACATTTGCTGCTGCTGCTGTTTACTGTCACATTATTACTAGTCATATATACAGTGCAATGGAGTCCACCTGTGGTAAATGTAATTGATTGGACATGATTTGGAAAGGCACACATCTGTCTATATAAGGTCACACAGTTGACTGTGCATGTCAGAGCAAAAACCAAGCGATGAGGTCGAAGGAATTGTCCTTAGAGCTCCGAGACAGGATTGTGTTGAGGCACAGATCTGAGGAAGTGTACCAAAAAATGTCTGCAGCATTGAAGTTCCCCAAGAACACAGCGGCCGCCATCATTCTTAAATGGAAGAAGTTTGGAATAACCAAGACTCCTCCTAGAGTTGGCCACTGGCCAAACTGAGTAATCGGGGGAGAAGGGCCTTGGTCACTCTGACAGAGCTCCAGAATTCCTCTGTGGAGATGGGAGAACTTTCCAGAAGGACAACCATTTCTGCAGCACTCCACCAATCAGGCCTTTTTGGTAGAGTGGCCAACGGAAGCCTCTCTTCAGTAAAGGGCACATGACAACCTACTTGGAGTTTGCCAAAAGGCACCTAAAGGACTCTCAGACCATCAGAAACAAGATTCTCAAGATGTTTTTCAGATGGAGGGACTGGGAGACTAGTCAGGATCGAGGGAAAAATGAATGGAGCAAAGTACAGAGAGATCCTTGATGAAACCTGCTTTACAGTGCAAACGACAGACTGGGGGGAAGATATACAGTGGGGAGAACAAGTATTTGAAACACTGACGATTTTGCAGGGTTTACAACTTACAAAGCATGTAGAGGTCTGTAATTTTTATCATAGGTACACTTCAACTGTGAGAGACGGAATCTAAAATCTGCAAAATTGGCAGTGTATCAAATACCACTGTACATTCCAACAAGACAATGATCCTAAGCATGCAGCCAAAGCAACGCTGGAATGGCTTCAGAACAAAAATGTGAAGGTCCTTGAGTGGCCCAGCCAAAGCCCGGACTTGAATCCAATTTAAAATCTGTGGAAAGACTTGAAGTTTGCGCTTCACCGTCACTCCCCATCCAACTTCACAATATGTTAATATGGCAAAAAATGTGCTACCTAGCTATCCAACAAATGTAACAATGTATTTGAGAGACAAGTGCTCATTGTGCAAATGTATTTATGTTTCAAATAAACATTTGGAGACAATATAGTTTACATGTTGCCAACAATCTAAGCCAACCCAGTCTGTTTTTCCCTATAGTTGCGCACAACCAACCCGTCTATAGAGAGTAGGTCTATTTATTTGTAACATTGTAGGCTACTCATAATATTTCTGACTATGTTGAGATGCCTCTGGATGGGATATAGTATCATGAATATTGCAATAAGGTGGACTCTATTGTCAGTGGTAATTCCCTCAAAGAATCAGTCTAACAAATACATCTCTACCTCATTCATCATACCCAGAGAAGCCAAAACAACAGTGTAGAGTGGCTGACTCTGGCTTTTTTGGCTTCAAGCACTTCCCCAAAAAGGACAACTGGGAAAAAAAACGGCCACCCCAACCTTCTCCCCCACCAGAGTTAAAGGGCTTCTTGATGTTTACTGCAGAGTATTAGAAAGCAGTAATCTGGGGAATCATGGGTAGGGAGGTTAGCACTGGTAAGCCTGGGTCGTGATCTATCACTTGGCAAATATCAGTGATCATAAAAAGCTGTTGAAACATGCCGAAAGAGGATTTAAGCTTTCTATTTTGGGGTGGAGGGATAAACCTAATATCAAGCTGTCGTTGGACTTTATTAGATCATTTTATCCAAGTGCATGACAAAGTGATGTCTCCTGCTGTGCAGAAAGCAACACATTCTTAATTGTTTATAATATCTCTCTCTAATCTGTTTGAACAGGAAGAAAGCCAATATCTGCACGGAAGATTGGAATTCTCTCCACTCAGCTAGAAATATGTGTGTCAGTATCAACAATGTATTTAATGCTCAAGTTTTCAACCCCAATACATTTTTTAAATAGAGCTGTCAATGAGATTGACAGGCCGTACTAGTCAACATACTTTTTAAACATTGGCGCAGTAACCGTAAGGGATAACTAAAGAATGCATAAAATGCATATGATTTTGATGTTACACCTGCTCATAACATAGGTACGTCGAGGCAAGCCTGCATTGCCCCTTGGACAACATAATCACTTTCATTTGTATTGACGAAAACCCCAAATTCCATTTGAGCTGACTTTACCGGGTGTCAGCTGATTTAGCCCTTTTGTGGGTAGACATTTGACATAGGAAAATTATTATTAAACCTCTGCAAAACGCGGTTCTCTGTGTGTCACTATCATGATTTGTTTGCTCATCACCTGAAACACACACACACAAGACGGGGATACATACATGGAATGCACGCAAAGTCGGTTTAACAATACTTTCCTGTGGATATTTATTCTCAGATTCCTACCCACAAAAGGACAAACTGCACAGAAAACTGGTAGAGTAAGTTGAAATTCAATTGTATTCAACATTCTGGCTTGAGGAGCTCATGAGAGGATATACAAATGTATGGCAATCTCAAACTGTCATAGGTCTCCATGCCTCCATGCTATATGCACAGGTTAACAGATATCCAACCATGTCCTCTACTCTCTCTTCACTGTACATAGGCCTACTATACAGTGCCTTCGGAAAGTATTCAGACCCCTTGACTTTTTCCCAAAAATGTTACGTTACAGCCTTATTCTGAAATGTATTAAATATATTTTTTTCCTCATTAATCCACACACAATACCCAATAATGACAAAGCAAAAACAGATTTGTAGAAATGTTGGCTAATTTATTCAACTTAAACGTCAATATCACATTTACGTAAGAATTCAGGCCTTTTACTCAATACTTTGTTAAAGCACCTTTGGCAGCGATTACAGCATCAAGTGTTCTTGGGTATGACGCTGCAAGCTTGGCACACTTGTATTTGGTGAGTTTCTTCCATTCTTCTCTGCAGATCCTCTCCACCTCTTTTCAGGTCTCTCCAGAGATGTTCGATTGGGTTCAAGTCCGGGCTCTGGCTGGGCTACTCAAGGACATTCAGAGACTTGTCCCGAAGCCTCTCATGCGATGTCTTGGCTGTGTGCTTAGGGTTGTTGTCCTGTTGGAAGGTAAACCTTTACCCCAGTCTGAAGTCCTGAGCGCTCTGGAGCAGGTTTCATCAAGGATCTCTCTGTACTTTGCTCCGTTCATCTTTGCCTAGATCCTGACTAGTCGCCCAGTCCCTGTCGCTGAAAAACATCCCCACAGCATGACGCTGCCACCACCATGCTCCACTGTAGAGATTTTGCCAGTTTTCCTCCAGACGTGACGCTTGGCATTCAGGCCAAAGAGTTGAATCTTGGTTTCATCAGACCAGAGAATCTTGTTTATGGTCTGATAGTCTTTAGGTGCCTTTTGGCAAACTCCAAGCGGACTGCCTTTTACTGAGGAGTGGCTTCCATCTGGCCACTACCATAAAGTCCTGATTGGTGGAGTGCTGCAGAGATGGCTGTCCTTCTGGAAGATTCTCCCATCTCCACAAAGGAACTCTAGAGCTCTGTCAGAGTGACCATCGGGTTCTTGGTCACCTCCCTGACCAAGGTCCTTCTCCCCTGATTGCACAGTTTGGCTGGGCGGCCAGCTCTAGGAAGAGTCTTGGTGGTTCCAAACTTTTTCCATTTAAGAATGATGGAGGCCACTGTGTTCTTGGGGACCTTCAATGCTGCATAAATATTGTGCTACCCTTCCCCAGATCTGTGCCTCAACACAATCCTGTCTCGGAGCTCCACAGACAATTCTTTCAACCTCATGGCTTGATTTTTGTTCTGACATGCACTGTCAACTGTGGGACCTTATATAGACAGGTGTGTGCCTTTCCAAAACATGTCCAATCAATTGAATTTACCACAGGTGGACTCCAATCAAGTTGTAGAAACATCTCAAGGATGATCAATGGAAACAGGATGCACCTGAGCTCAATTTTGATTGTCATAGCAAAGGGTCTGAATACTTATGCAAATAAGGTATTTCTGTTTTTTCTGTTTAATAAATGTGCAAACATATCTAAAAACCTTTGTTCTCTTTGTCATTCTGGGGTATTGTGTGTAGATTGCCAAGGAATTTTTTGTATTTAATCAATTTTAGAATGAGGCTTTAACGTAACAAGATGTGACCGACCGGCTCCAATCGGTCTTATGTACCAAAATTAGAAATTGTATTTTTTACATTGGATAAAAGTAGAGACAGAGCTACTAAATGATATATCATACACTGCATTTAAGGAACAATGGGAAAGTAATTCTGCTTTGAAAGTTGACAAACTTGTAAACTCACTTTTAAGATAATCGCCTTTGAATGTTTTGGTACCAACTGGAGAGCTCTCCTTTGTCTACACTATTTCAGCATTGTTCACACCCTCTTAAGCTTTAGCCCCACCCATCTCTTTAAGGATTCCCATATGAGGTCATGTGCTAAACAGTGAGTAGTGTAGTAAAGATTAAGACTAAAAGTGGTAAAAGTAGTAGCCTACAATAAGGAAAAATTCCAGCTAAACAGAAAGTGTCCAGATAAAAATATTTCAGAAATAATACATGACGCTTACACAGACACACTTGTCTAAATTGATGGGTCATGTCAAAGAAACACTATAACCACCAGCCACATATTGCCTAGTGGATGGGTCTCTACAGAAGGTGAAAACGGTACCGCCAAATAATTACTTGCATAGTAGCAATATCAGAAATAGATAGTGTCAATATAAATAAAATAAAATACAGCATGTACAAGAACAACATCAATAACACTGTCAGTGATAGATGAGGTAGTTATATGCATACAATCAGGGGTAAAGTAGCTGAGCACAGGATAAAAAAAAAGTAGCAGCAATGTGTGGCGTGTGTGTTAGAAGAGAGTCATTTGAATAGAGGCACTGCTGACAGTGCTGATGACTGGTCTGTCTGAAGCACGCATGAACAAGGGAATCTATATTAGGAGAGACTGTTTCTGTCCTGCCCTTGACTTTGGTGCAGGGCATGTGATGTCCGTAGCCTCTTCGTCGCAAAACTCCCTGATCTTCTCAAAAACATAATTCTGTCTAGCTGTGTTCAGTCCAGGTGGTGCTTGTTGTACCAGCAGACCATCTATGGGATGAAGGATGTCAGCGATGGGCAGCAGCTGAAACTTGGTCCGAACTGAGTCCGAACGCTTCCTGGCGGCAACAACACCAGGCTCAAGAGCATCGAAGCTGTAAAACAGGAAATAACCCAAACAATTAAGACATTACAACCCTGCACAACATCAATTCATCTCCCAAGTTTAGATAAGCAGAAGACCCTTATACAATGCAATGAAAATGATTTTCACCTGAAGTGCTGGTACTGCTTGAACTGTGGCAGCAGCCTGAAATACGGAGTCAGGTGTTGCTGCCAGCCATAGCTTTCCACCAGCCCCGTAACATCCTCCAGTCCAACCAGCTGTGGGATGTTGACCCTTGTCACAGTGTTGTCTTTCACAACACCAGCAATCTCAGACAAAGTGTTCACTCTGGTCTTTCTAAAGTGCTGCTTGATGAGGCCCAAAGCACCAGTCGGAGGCAAACCTGGTGGGGAAAAAGTCAAGGGGTCTGAATACTTTCCGAAGGCTCTGTATAATGAGTTAGAAGATTCCGAATATTATATTATGAAACTATTATTTAGGAGCATCGAAGATCACAATCAGTGTGTTGTTGCAGAAATAAATAGGCCTATGTTCAAAAATGGTGGGTACTCTTTATTTTGTATATATATTCTTTGCACCTGCCCCCTGAAATGTCTGTGCACTGCCTTGTGGCTGTGTCTGTGTATGTGTGTCTCTGTGTAAAACGGCGTAGCGGCAGTAACAGGAACAGTGCCATCTAGTGGACAGACCGGGTACTTCCACACTAATTTATGGTAAATAATACAACAAACAAAAAATAATCTATAAACCTGTTTTCTCTTTGTCATTATGAGGTATTGTGTGTAGATTGCTGAGAAAGAAAATCAATTTAATCAATTTTAGAGTTAAGGCTGTAACATAACAAAATGTGGAAAAAGTCAAGGGGTCTGAACACTTTCCGAAGGCACTCTATGCTCTGTATGTATTCCTATTCCCCAATATATTTTCCCCTCCATCACTACAGCAGTGTAATTGCTTGGCTGTGCCAGCAGAGGATGTATGAAATACTGCATTGCCTTTCAAATGATTTCATCACAAAGGAATGGTCAGAGTGAATATGCCTATAGTGGGGCTGAATTCAAGGGACTTTAGTGCAAGAATAAGCTGAATTTACAGGCAAAGTGAATTGGCCTTACTGCCAAAGCACAGAAGCCAGCTACATATCAGATAAGTGACGCTTTTACAACTTTCTATACTGATTGAATACATGAGAAACTGAACCCTTCAATGGGGAACTGCCTCCTAGAGCCAACTTCTCTGGTTATAAACACCCTATGTGGCATCTATATGAGTCAGAAACATGAATTTGTGACTACGAAGTGCTACACTGAACAAAAATATAAACTCAACATGCAACAATTTCAAAGATTATACTGAGTTTGTACAGTTCATATAAGTAAATCAGTCAATTTAAATATATTCATTAAGCTTTCATCTATGGATTTCACATGACTGGGATTACAGATATGCATATGTTGGTCACAAATAACTTGAGGGGCGTGGATAGGGGCGTGGATCAGAAAACCAGCCAGTATCTGGTGTGACCACCATTTGCCTCATACAGTGAGACTCATCTCCTTCATATAGATTTGATCCGGCTGTTGATTGTGGCCTGTGGAATGTTGTCCCAATCATTTTCAATGGCTGTGCGAAGTTTCTTGATATTAGCAGGAACTGAAACACGCTGTCATACACGTCGATCCTGAGCATCCCAAACATGCTCAATGGGTGACATGCCTGGTTATTATGCAGGCTAGGTACATTTTCAGCATCCAGGAATTGTGCACAGATCCTTGCAACATGGGGCCGTGCATTATCATGGTAAAACATGAGGTGATGTTGCTGGATGAATGGCACGACAATGGGCCTCAGGATCTCGTCACGGTATATCTGTGCATTCAAGTAGGCATCGATAAAAGGCAACTTTGTTCGTTGTCCGTAGCTTATGCCTGCCCATATCACAATCCCATTGCCACCATGGGGTACTCTGCCCGGTACTGTTGAAACCAGGATTCATCTGTGAAGATCACACTTCTACAGCATGCCAGTGGCCATCGAATGTGAGCATTTGTCCACTGCAGACGGTTACGACGCCGAACTGCAACATTTCTGGGATCTTTTATTTCAGCTCATGAACACGGGACCAACACTTTACATGTTGTGTGTATATTTTTGCTCAGTTTAATAGAATAATGTCTGTCATAACGTCAGTCTCGTCCAAAACGAGTGAGTATGTGTGCGTCACGATGGGTATGGATGGGTTGGGTATAGATTACTTACATGCCCACTTTGCCAAGGATGTACGAATGCCCAGAGAAAAAGATGTGGTCTGCCCCCAGCTGTCATGTGTTGTGAACATGTTGTCAAGTCTGCAACGCACGCACACTTGCTCGGCATAGGAGTGAAAATGGGCTTCAACAATATTGTGCAAGACGGCAAGGAATGGATTACATACAATAAACATACGACATGATGGCTGTGACTGGTGTGTGTTGAGTAGCTAGCTAGTTAGCTAGCTATGATACTATGATACTGTGATGCAACTAGATAAATACATACTGTATCCTCTCCCTAATGTGTAATGAGATGGAATGTCATAGAGATGAAGATTTGTATCGCTAACGTTGCACCTGACGAGAAGATTTGATAGAACGTAACGTTACCCAGCTTGCTATCGTTAATGTTTCAACTCGAACTGGCTCACTAAGAAAATCTCTGCGAGCTAACGTTAACTAGCTAGCCAATTAATTTCAACTCTGAATTTTTTTTAAATTACACAAATTGATAACTATTGCTGACTTGCAAGTTTGGTAGTTAGCTACTTTTATGAGAACAGGCATGTTGTTTGGGTTACTTAGCACTTGCTCTCGATAACTCAGGCCCTGGCGTACCAATTGCACGCTCAAAACTTGAGACACAACACATCTGTGTTGTGTGACAAAACTGCACATTTTAGAGTGGCCTTTTATTGTTTCTAGCACAAGGTGCACCTGTGTAATGATTAGGCTGTAATCAGCTTCTTGATGTGCCACACCTGTCAGGTGGATGGATTATACTGGCAAAGGATAAATGCTCAATAACAGGGATTTAAACAAACCTGTGGACAAATTTTGAGAGAAATAAGCTTTTTTGTGCGTATGGAACAATTGTGTGATATTTTATTTCATCTCATGAAACATGGAACCAACATTTTACATGTTACGTTTATATTTTTGTTCACAGGATACTTACAATTCACAGGATACTTACAAAACCTGGTGGATTTGTTGTTCAGCAGCATTGTGGACCCCCTTACAATCAGGAGCAGAAGGCAGAGGCAGTACGTGGCCAGCCACCAGTCCCACTTCATGTTGGTCACATTTGATCTGGTCATAGATCAAAATTCTATCACTTGTCTCTCTTGGAATTCACCTAACAACCATTGATAATGTAAGCAGTGCTGTGTGTATCAACTCTACCTTGATTTTCTACAGATGGAGGACAGGAGAGAAGGTTTGTCATGGAGTCCCCTGACTAAAATACTTGATACCCTGTGGTTGATACCCTGTGTATTCTTCAAACATGTCAGGGGACTGTCTTATATGGGACACTATACAAAGGGATAACGACTAACATGTACCACTAGACAAAATGCTGATAGGTACAGTATCTATATCGGCTGTGAATGACAATAGAAGTGTTCACCAACCTGTCGATATTGATCTACTGGTCAATCTCCAAGGCATTCCTAGTCGATCATCATACATTTCAATAAAAAACGCTAAAGAACGCCTAACGTTCCTATTTTTATTATTAATTTTGCGCTGTTGGCTGTAGATGCACTTGGTTCAGCAGCCTTAGTGCCGGGAAGGCAAAGTGTTCCCATTTTGAACCATTTCATGTATCTGAAGGTAGAACTCTGCATACCCGGAAGGCCCAGAGAGAAAATCAAGTGCACCTATAGGCCTACCGCTGGCCAATCACAGAGGAGCATTGCGGCCTCCGTTCCTGGGGGAGGTCTCCTGCTCCTGGAATCCCAGTTTCGAACTGTTCACATACCATATGGCCATCCGTTATCCCCAGGGTAATTTCCCCTTTTAACTCCCCTTGGTCTATTCTCAGAACTGGAGCCTGTATTGTGGGAGGTGCCCTGGGCAGGAATGGGTTGTGCGACGGGCTCCGGTGATTTTGTCCCTTTGAGTATGGCTGGGGCTGAACTGCCTCCATTGTCAATTGTGGATATAGTGAGGGAGAAACGGCCACTGGGGGAGCCGTGGGCAAGTTCTCAGGCGGAGCTTTAACATCCCCCGACGCCACAATAGCCACGCCCATCATGTCTGGTGTGTTTTTGGGCAGCACCCTCCTACTCTCCTGTATGGCCCATGTACCTATCTTGAGCTCCCCCTCTGCTCTCTCTCTCTCTCTTGTACCTACTTTTTTGAACCTGTGTATCTTGTTTCTCTCCGCCTCACTCGCTTTTGCATGCTCTACTGCGTCCTCTAATTCTGTCTGCATATCTTTGAGTTTCCCCCCTGTAGGTGGTCCTCCGCTAAAATAACCTGCTTGTGTCCATCTTATCCGTAATCCTTTCCACACTTTCTCCACTTTCCCATACTGTTTTTTACCTCCCGCTCTATCAATCATACTCTGATCTAAATATTCATTGAATTTTAGTTTGGGCGTGGTAGCTGCAGACATTTTATCTAGTTCGTCTGATAATGTGTATAATGCGTTATTTAGGTATATTCAATCCTTACTATGTGGTGTTTATTTCTATCGTTGTATGCTTAGCCTGTCCCTGGTCGAGACAAAGGGGGTTATCAGTATGTGACGCCCGCCATGTGTGTATTTCACCGGTATTTTATTTGAATTTGTTCAGCGATTCGTTTAGGTATTTTCTATAAATGATTCTGCGATTTCCTTTTGGAACAATATATCAGTGAATATATGCGGTTCTATAACAATTTTCAGAGTAATTCTAGCCCTTTAGGAAATATAGATAGAATGTCTAGACAACTAAGAGTTGTTCAGTGAATTATTTAAATACTTTCTGTAAACAATTCAGTAAATTCCTTTATGAACTTATATCAGTAAATTCGAGCGATTCTATAGCAATTGTCAGAATAATTATATATCTTTAGGAAATATGGATAGAATAGAAAAACCCAAAAATCAGTGTGTAGCTTTTAGCGTCTGTCAAACAAAGTCTGTACTAAGCTCGGCGGCTTATTTAAATACTTTCTAGAAACAATTCAGTAAGTTCCTTTATGAACTTATATCAGTAAATTCCAGCGATTCTATAGCAATTGTCAGAATAATTTTCAGATTGTTCAGATCACCGTGTTTGCACAGTTTCCTCGAGCTGTAGACTGTAAAAAGAAGCCTCAAACACACATCAAAGTTGATACTGTGAGATTTCAAACGTTTTTTAAAACCATGGCTAGAGAGCGAGTCAACGAATACAGCAAAGAGCTGCTGTTTTTATGAGTAAGTTCATGTTTAAGTTGTTATTCAGCACTGTCAACAATTTGTTCAACACTTTTATAAGCCATAAAATGCGCGTTCCCCCTACAACCAGCACTGCAGCTGCAATGAATGAGTTTAGCAAAGTGTTCCGATAAGCTTGTTATTATTGGCGGCGTGTGTCTTTTTTAATATCAAGGAATATTTCACTTTCTCTGATCATAGGAGTAACCACATGAATTGGTGCATGAGGCAGAAATAATGCAGTGTGACTTGAGTTTCACCATCAGCTGGAAGACAGTGGCTGCGTTTCAAACTCATAAAAGACACAACCTTGTCTACTTACCCTCACCTTATGCTCTTGGGGGAATCCCCGTCACCATCTTGGATGTCGGTCCGAACAATTAGCCAAACAAGGGAAGTTCGCAATGTAAGCCCCTCAGCCCTCGTTTTTGATCGAGTTTGTGAGTGTACAATTATGTTCACTTTGGGGTCTGACCCCATAATTCAATTAGCGATGATTGTACATCCGCTAAGAAAAGTCGGCCGACACTTAAAACCATGTCAATATGGATAAGTCAACATACAAGTGTAAGTAAAAACTAATGTAAAAAGGTAAGAAATTGTGCTACTAATGCACATGACGGCACAGACACGTCTCTTAAAAGTAATGATGTTTTTGTTTGGTTAGTTTTTGGAAATTGTAGAAATAAAAAATGTTCCTTCTTCAGAAGTTCCAGCTAGGCAGGCTAACGTCAGTTAGCTAATTCATTTTCTAGCTATCATACAGTAAGTGTATATTATTAATTATATAGTTTATGTAAGTAGACATGCAATCATAATGGACTGTAGCGCATATAAAGCACCGGTGGCTGAAAACACAATCATCGCGGGATGAACGAGTGACGAATATCCGGGCAAGGGAGGTCCCTTTAAAAATCCTTCCTTCCTCCCTCGCCCCTTGCCCTGCAAGTGTATACTCGTCAGACGTCATGATACGTCATCAGAAGTATCCACTTAATTTGAGGGCTGAGGGGATAGGGTGTGTCTTTTAAGTGTTTGGAATGCAGCCGGTGTCCCATTTCTCAATGGAGGGAGAGCGGAGGGATGGTTAGTCAGGTGAGAGGCAGCCCCACCCCTGCTACCTCCCTCCCCTCAGACGCAGATGCAGGCCATCAGTCCACAAAAAAATATATATACAGTATAATGTGTCTGAGACGGTCTGAGACCTCTCCTGTGGATTTTCAGTTAATAAATAATACATTTTCTGGACAAAATTCCCCCTCCTTCCCCTTGTGTCATTAGTCCATGTCTGTCTCTGTGGTGATAAGATACCTTTTCTCAGCCCATTTCAAGGGGATTTGCCATCGGCGGCCATTGTGCTAGCAGTGGCATTAGATGGTATTTTTCCCAAGATGGACTTTCTCCGCTCACCTTTAGGATTTACTCATAGCAATCGGTCCAGGCTCTGCCCTGTCAAGCCGTTTCTCCGCTCTCACCATAATATCTACAGTATATTCTTGCAGGTGAAGAAGCATGTAATATTGCCATTTCCTTGTTGCTTATCTTGAATAACGCTGACACATTCATTCCCCAACGGCCCTGCTCTTTGGAAATGGCCATGCAGTGCTATGCCCCTGAGCATAGGATTACCTGTCTTCAATTTCTTTTTAACTAGAGTGTGTCGGGTTCTCGAGTGGTTTTGTAATGACGTGCAATGTCCTTGGAGAGCTCTCTGTGACAAACCATGATTCAGTATGGAAGGGAGTAGAATACACATGGTAGTTGTCCCCTCACAGGAAGACACACTGGACTTGGGGCTGTTTGGAGAAAACCTCTTACACTGTCATTGGGCCTCAAAATGGGAAACATAACTACTTAGCTACTGGCTCAATTTACTTCACCATCAAGCATAAAATCCTCTTGGATGGACAATTCACAGAGCATGGAAAGAGAACTTCCAGCCATTCCAAATGAGGTTGCCAGTTAGTTGTACTAGAAATAATGTTCAGCCTTGGTCAAGTGGCCGCATTTTCCCACTGCTGATTAATTCCAGCACTGCTGTTTCTGTCTTTTGGCCTCAGCAATGGAGAGAGTGCCAAAGAGGACTTTGAGGAGTCTAAACACAGCCAACTAGGCCCCTTAAAAGGGATCAGCCAAGCTCCCTATTTACAGTAGAACGTGATTAAGACACCCTTGGAACTTCAAAACAAGCATCAAAGTGGCAAACCCATTGAAAAAGTAGAAGGACTGAATAGAATGTAGAAACTAATAGAAAAACAAAACTCAGAGAAAATATTGAGTTACCTGGTTACGTAACAGTTACGACAAATTCAAGTCTGTTCCAACTGAGTTTTGGAACTGAAACTCGCCAAAATCTCAAGCTTTACACAAACTCATTGACATAGTTTATTAGGGCCAACCCAAAATAGGACATTTCCTGTAGTTTGTTAGACTCCACTGAGTGCAATTTAGAGAGACTGTTGGAAGTACAGCCTTCATTTCTAATACAGTACATACACTAGCATCAGAGTTGAGCTCTTTGGATTGAATTGCAGTGTTATTCATACCCCATCCTTTCCTTACAAACCAACAGTGGATGGTAATATCTATCAACATGTGTCTTTCCTCTAACTCCATGTTATCACAGAGGAGCAGCACACAACGTTGACTATAGCCAGTGCCAATTTAATCCATCTCTTCAGACACAGGCCTAACTTGGAACAAAACAGGCTTCATGTGGCCCTCTTTGTCCCACTTGCAGTTGTTATTTGAAGATATTGAAATTATTACCTCCCCCAGGCGTACACAACAACTTGTTTATTTCTGCAATTTGCACATTCGTGCATTCATAGTACATGAATAGATTTGTTTTAAATGAGTTTGTTCAATGTGTTAGCCGCTGTTCTTCTGTCGTCAGGCAAGCCGCTTGATTTTGTTTTCTCTCGCAGAGAAACAGGGTAAACTTATTGAGATTAGAGATCTGGGTCTGTCTCGTTTCAGTAGTGACATTTCTAAACCATGGCAAAGGTAAAGCTTGTGTTTAATTTGAGGATGTCTGAGACACTGAACTCCGACAATCATTCTTGCATGACGCAGTTGCCTAATGAGAATACTGTGACCCAGAATGGACTGCGATTGTAAAGTCTTTTATATACCAAAGCTAAGTTTCTCAACTAGGAGTCAAAATATCTGGTTTTCTGTCAGTGACAAAGAATGTTTGCTTTCAAATCCACTGCCGTCCACCTGAGACGCTCATTCACTCCATTTATTTTGGAGATTGCTCTCTTTAAATCTTAAAATGGTGCTTCAATGATTATATACGTTATGTTAACCCGAGGCTGTCCTAATATGGACACTGTGCACTTGGTTCCCATTTCAAATCATCCAGTAGTATTTAATAACGCATGGGTGCTGATACATGTCAGTTGATATGGTTGATATTTGGTGCCAGTTTGAGCCAGAAGGTGGGATCCCACACTGCTGACTGGGTGGTTGGAGGTGGATGAGTAACAAGCAAAAGGTCGCAGCTGGCCGTGTGGCGTTGACATACTGTCGACAGACTGAGTTGTGCACCAGTAGGCCTATGTGTTACTGACAGGACCGTGATGCGTCCACGTCCAAGACTTTACACAATAAGCTATGGACATACAGTAGAAGGATGGAAGCCTGTCCTTTAACTTCCATATCTGTTGATTGGTCATTCAAGGAAAGGGACATAGGTAAAAAATATACCCTTCAGATCAGCGATCATGAAGGAAAGGACAAGAGAATAACACTATTCATGACTTAAAGAATATAAGGTAACATGGACTAACCAAATAAAGTGTTACTGCATATAATGACGAAAGGACTACAGGAAAAATGTCACCTACAAAGCAATCTGGGGCGGTAGGTAGCCTAGTGGTTAGAATGTTGGACTTGTAACCGAAAAGTTGCAAGATCGAATCCCTGAGCTGACAAGGTAAAAATCTGTTGTTCTGCCCCTGAACAAGGCAGTTCCTAGGCCGTCATTGAAAATAAGATTTTGTTCTTAACTGACTTGCCTAGTTAAATAAAGGTAAAATATATATATATTGTGGCAGACCAGGGGGTTTGGTCAAGACGTTTACACAGATCAGACACAGACAGAGTATGATTAGCTCGGTTTCAAGGGTGTTTATTAAATAATAAATCAAAAGAAGAAAAGGATAGGTCTCCCCATGAGACCCTCTCCAGGATACCGTCTTCTGGGCTCCGGGTCTTGCTGTATCCTGTTTGGCACACAAACTCAAACGTCTTAGCTCGCGCCCCCGTCTCCAACTACACGGAAGTCCCCATACTTCCCCAGTCCTCTCCTGTGTGCTGCCCTTCTAGCAGCTTTATGGGGCTTGTACAGCTGGTAAGCAATCAGCCCTTGATTACTCACCAACTCCCCAATCAGCCCCAATTAGTCCTAGGCGGAGAGCCCGTCGAGACCTGGCATGTCCAGCAGATGGAGCCATCGCTTCGTGATGTATACTCCGTCTGTCACCAGGCCTCGACGAGTCTCCCCCTGGTGGCTGACCTGCTGTATGCCACACCCCCCTTAGCTCTGTCTGGGAGGGGACTGTCGTCAGTGCGACGTACGTCTCCCTTCTCGATAGGGCATCTGCGTTTCCATGCTTTGCCACTGACCTCCTGCGCAACAGAAAAAGTGTTGAAGGGACAAGAACGACCTGGTAACCCAATCTTTTTTGTCCTTTCCCCTGGCCATCCAGACCAGGGGAGCATGGTCCGTGACCAGGGTGAAGTGGGTACCCAACAGGTAATACCTGAGTGTTTAGTGCCCACTTCACCGCAAGACACTCTTTCTCCACAATGGAGTACTTTTTCTCTCTAGGAACCAGCTTTCTGCTGATGTACATGATGGGGTACTCCTCCCCATCGTGTATCTGGGACAGAGGGGCGCCTAGTCCCATATCACACGCGTCTGTCTGGCCCACCATCGGCACCCGGAAATCGGGCGTTACGAGAATTGGATGGGAGCACAGTTCTTCCTTCAAACGGCTGAACGCTGCTTCTGTCTCGTTTGTCCATTTCACTGTTTTCGGGAGGCGGGCCCTGGTTAGATCGGTGAGGGGGGAAGCTATAGCCGCAAAGTTGGGGATAAATCGGCTATAGTATCCTGCCAGTCCCACTTGACCTGTGTCTTGGTGTGTGAACCTTCCTCTCCTTTGGCTTGACGTCCCCCTGTCCGATCAAATACCCCAGGTACTCCACTTCCTCGAAACCTAGTTTGCACTTCTTAGGGTTCGCGGTCAACCCGGCTGTCTGAGCACATCCAGCACCGCCTGGAGGCGCGTCAAGTGTTCTTCCCAACCTTGGCTGTTGATGATGATGTCATCCAAATAGGCCCCTGCATACTGATGGTGGGGTCGAAGTACTTTGTTCATAAGCCGTTGGAATGTGGGCGGGGCTCCGTGGAGACCGAATGGGAGCACCCGGTACTGATACAACCTCTCTGGTGTCAAAAACGCTGTCTTCTACCGGGAGGAGGCTGCCAACGGTACCTGCCAATATCCTTTGGTCAGGTCAAGGGTGCTGATGTACCGGGCCTTCCCCAATCGGTCGATGAGCTCGTCCACCCTCGGTATGGGATATGCGTCAAACAAGCTGATGTCGTTCACCCCCCGGAAATTTTTACAGATGCGGAGGCTACCGTCCGGTTTGGGCACCAACACGATGGGGCTGCACCATGCACTGTGGGACTCTTCAACGACCCCCATCCTCAGCATAGCCTCCACTTCCTGCTTCACAGCCTTCCTTCAGGCCTCCGGAATCCAATATGGCCTCTTTCTTACCGTTTCTCGGAGAACACTGCCGTGTTCCGATCTACAAGCTCCCTGAGCTCTTGCTTCTGGGCCGGTCCTAGGTCCTCATAGCTCGGGACCACTACTGGTCCCTGTTGGCGTCCTGGGTCCCGACCATAACACGGCCAAGGCTGTCCTCTCGTGCCACTTCTCCAACAGGTTCACGTGGTAAATCTGTTGAGGTTTCCGTCTCCCCGGTTGCTGTTCGCGGTAATTGACAGGTCCCATCTTCTCAACCACCTCGTATAGTCCGTGCCATGTTGCCAGGAACTTACTTTCGGCCGTGGGGATTAAGACCAGCACCCTGTCTCCCACCTGGAATTTTCGGGGCTGGGCTCCCCAATTGTAGACCTGGGCTTGGGTGCATTGGGCCTTCTCCATATGTTTCCTCACGACGGGCCATATGGCTGTCATCTGCTCCCTCATCGTCTCCACGTGCTCTATCACGCTGCGTCATGGGGTCAGTTGGGCTTCCCACACCTCCTTTGTGAGGTCCAGTAGGCCACATGGCCTCCTCGCGTAGAGGAGTTTGAATGGGGAAAACCCAGTGGAGGATTGGGGTACTTCTCAGACTGAGAACATTAGGTGGGGTAGTAACTGGTCCCAGTTCTTCCCGTCCTGCTCAATGACCTTCCGCAGCATCTGTTTTTTTTATTTTATTAAAGTGCTTGATGAGCCCATCCATCTGCGGGTGAAAAACGGATGTCTGGATCTGCAGGAGGGCACACAACATCTTTCATGAGGCGGAACATAAACTCCGTACCTTGGTCTGTCAAGATCTCGTTCGGGATGCCCACCCGGCTAAAGAGGTGGAACACCTCCCGGGCGATTCCCTTGGAGACCGCTGCCCATAGGGGAATGGCCTCAGGATACCGGGTGGCATAATCTACTATCACCAGGATGTACCGGTGTCCTTGTGCTGTTTTTACCAGGGGTCCCACTATGTCCATGGCAATGTGTTCAAAGGGCACCCCGATGATCGGTAGGGGGACCAATGAACTTCGGAAGTGGGCTTTCGGGGCAATGAGTTGACACTCCGGGCAGCTGCGACAGTAGTCTTCCACGGCCCTCCTCATCCCGGGCCAGTGAAACTGGGCGGCGATCTGTTCCCGGGTCTTCTCCATTCCCAGGTGCACACCCAACAGGTGGGTGTGGGCCAGCTGAAGAAGAGTTCCCACGTATCGTCAGGGCAGCAACAATACCTCTTGAAGTTCCCCCTGTTGGCATGACACCTGATACAAAAGGTTATTCTTGATTTGGAAATGGGGGTATCGCCAGTCACTTACCCCCGGAAGTAGCTATACATCAACCCCTATCACTTGGGCTGCGGCGGCTTTCAAGTTTGGATCCTCCCACTGGGCTGTCCCGAATTGTCCCCTCAACTGACCACCAGCGAAAGCAACCGGTTAACCAGCATGGGTCTAGGGATCCGGAGTCGGGTGGGGCGCCGGAATCCAAACCCCCTGGGGAATCCCTGGAGGAGGAGCCAGGGGTTCCCCAGGAGGTTCGGGTTCTGGTGCCCACTCCGACTCCAGAGCCATAGATCCATGCTGGTTAACCGGTTGCTTCCGGGCCGCACAGGCTGTTGGTCGTCCCCGCTCTCTTTTTCGGACGGCTCGTACCTTCTTCCTCAACTCGTGCCCCCATAGGGCCACGAACAGAGGACAATCCCGTCCCACTAGGAGAGGTACCGGCAACTCTGGCACTGCACCCACCGTCATCTGGCAGCTCCCTTGTGGCGTCACGATGGTGGTCCATACGGTTGGATACCGCTTTGTGTTACCGTGAACACAGGAAATTACCTTATATTGACCCTATACTACAAATCAGGTTTCAGAAGTTACTGAGGTAACCTTGGTCAACTCTGAGTTCAACTCGGGATAACCAGTACCACAAAATTGGCTCACCTTTTAGCCAGGTACATTTCTATTGCAACAAATCCTTCAGAACTAACCTGCAGGCTAACTTTGGGCTAAATCCATTTATCCTGAATGAAGTGAAAATCCCACCCTCTTGCAAAGATTGGTCATCATCCCCTTAATTTGAGGAAGACGACTGAATAAATATTTTATTAATCAATTTTTTTGTGTGTAAAAAATAGCAACGTTAAAATACTTATCACATTACACATTTACCAATGACAGAATGCATTTACAACTTTTGTATGAATGGAAAGAAAAGATGACTGTGCATTGATAAGCATACCAAAGACTCCATTAACGGATAAGTAATAAAAATAAACACGACACTTGTGAAATGACATTTTTCTTTCATTTTGATTTTGGCAAAAAATGTGTCACTGACTCACCCATGGATGGATCTTTCAGCATTTTCTCAATTAAGATTTCGGCAATCGAATAGCCATGTGTAACATGAATGTGCAGTTACAAGCCTGCTAGAGTTGGTGGAAGACGAAAAATCAATATCCACCGTTATAGTACGGATAAAGCCGAAGCTGGAATGTGAAGCTAACTGAAGCTGGCTAGCTTTAGAAAACACTACCTTCCTTCGTACTATACCCCTCTGTCTTCATAAATGCATCAGGGGTTAAGTCATCTCGGGCATCTCCTACACTGGTTTTGTCCCAAATGGCACCCCATTCCCTTTATGGTGAACTACTTTTGACCAGGGCCTATAGGGCTCTGGTCAAACGTAGTGCACTATATAGGGAATAGGGTGCCATTTTTACAATTTTTTTATTTCACCTTTATTTAACCAGGTAGACCAGTTGAGAACAAGTTCTCATTTACAACTGTGACCTGGCCAAGACAAAGCAAAGCAGTGCGACAAAAACAACACAGAGTTACATATACACAAACGTACAGTCAATAACCCAATAGAAAAATCTATCAAATGAGCCGCCTGTTTTCAGATTGGCTGTTACAGTGAATAGAATAAATGTCACGCCCTGACCTTAGAGAGCCTTTTAATGTCTTTATTTGGTTTGGTCAGGGTGTGATTTGGGGTGGGCATTCTATGTTTTGTTTTTCTTTGATTTTGTATTTCTATGTTTTGGCCGGGTATGGTTCTCAATCAGGGACAGCTGTATATCATTGTCTCTGATGGGGAACCATACTTAGGTAGCCCTTTCCCCCCTTTCTTTGTGGGAAGTTGTCTTTGTTTGTTGGCACTATAGCCTTTAGCTTCACGGTTGGTTTTTGGATTGTTTATTGTTTTTGTCGGCGTCATAATGATAAAAGGAATAGGTACGCTTACCACGCTGCACCTTGGTCCTCTTCTTTCAACGGCCGTGACAATAAAACTGACCTGAAGTGGTTATTTTCCTGTAAACTGACATGGAAATGGTTTAGTGCACACCTTCACATGACAAGAGGTTATAATAAAGGTTCAAATACAGTTTAAAAGATAAATGACATCAAAAAGGGTGCAGCTTGATATGAAATCAAATCAAATCAAATCAAATTTTATTTGTCACATACACATGGTTAGCAGATGTTAATGCGAGTGTAGCGAAATGCTTGTGCATTCTTTAAACGGAATACAGTCTTTAAACGTAAAAGTCCCAATGTCACATTGCTCTCTGATATCAGCCAACTGTCAATGATGATGGATGACACTGGAAATTATTCGCTCACGGACATCATGGAATGCAACTGTTAAGGACACTAATGAAAATAAGTTGCCCGTACTCCACTCTTACCTGTTACTCATTCTGTGTCGGTGACTGATGGTGTAACTGTCTTGCTAATGGAACATGAGAAAGGACGTCAGCTGCCCACCTCCTCAGCAGCTGTGAACGTCGAGAGAGAGCGATGGTGTGAGTCTCAATAAGGGTAAATCCACGGTAATAGAGTGACACTGAGACTCAGATTTTTCACTTTAAGGCCAGGCACCACAGGCTGAAATTACATTTTTGCATCTACCTATCAATTTTGAGATGTGTTGGTCCATTAATATTATTTTTTTTTAAAGTAAACAAACATTTCATAAACGTTTATATTTTCTTTAGCTTGTCATACTACCAAATGCCTATTGACTCTGTTCCATCTGACTGCGCAATCCACTGCCTCATCAGACCAGCCAGGCAATTTATAAACTTTATCTCCACTATAAAAAGCATCTAGACTTTGTCTCATTTCTTTTAGACTAACATTTAGTTTTCAACAGCAGATATTTGTAACGATCCTTGCTGTTTGTCTCTCCGACATCTGCAACATTGTTTCAATATTCAAATTCGATCTCCAGCTGTCCCATAGTAATGAATGTGTTGGGAGTCGGGATGAGACACACAGGCAGGCAGCTTTTCTCAGCCAGTCGAAATAAGGAATCAGCATCATTTTTATGGATATACAGTGCCTTGCGAAAGTATTCGGCCCCCTTGAACTTTGCGACCTTTTGCCACATTTCAGGCTTCAAACATAAAGATATAAAACTGTATTTTTTTTGTGAAGAATCAACAACAAGTGGGACACAATCATGAAGTGGAACGACATTTATTGGATATTTCAAACTTTTTTAACAAATCAAAAACTGAAAAATTGGGCGTGCAAAATTATTCAGCCCCTTTACTTTCAGTGCAGCAAACTCTCTCCAGAAGTTCAGTGAGGATCTCTGAATGATCCAATGTTGACCTAAATGACTAATGATGATAAATACAATCCACCTGTGTGTAATCAAGTCTCCGTATAAATGCACCTGCACTGTGATAGTCTCAGAGGTCCGTTAAAAGCGCAGAGAGCATCATGAAGAACAAGGAACACACCAGGTAGGTCCGAGATACTGTTGTGAAGAAGTTTAAAGCCGGATCTGGATACAAAAAGATTTCCCAAGCTTTGAACATCCCAAGGAGCACTGTGCAAGCGATTATATTGAAATGGAAGGAGTATCAGACCACTGCAAATCTACCATGACCTGGCCGTCCCTCTAAACTTTCAGCTCATACAAGGAGAAGACTGATCAGAGATGCAGCCAAGAGGCCCATGATCACTCTGGATGAACTGCAGAGATCTACAGCTGAGGTGGGAGACTCTGTCCATAGGACAACAATCAGTCGTATATTGCACAAATCTGGCCTTTATGGAAGAGTGGCAAGAAGAAAGCCATTTAAATATCCATAAAAAGTGTTGTTTAAAGTTTGCCACAAGCCACCTGGGAGACACACCAAACATGTGGAAGAAGGTGCTCTGGTCAGATTAAACCAAAATTGAACTTTTTGGCAACAATGCAAAACGTTATGTTTGGCGTAAAAGCAACACAGCTCATCACCCTGAACACACCATCCCCACTGTCAAACATGGTGGTGGCAGCATCATGGTTTGGGCCTGCTTTTCTTCAGCAGGGATAGGGAAGATGGTTAAAATTGATGGGAAGATGGATGGAGCCAAATACAGGACCATTCTGGAAGAATGATGGAGTCTGCAAAAGACCTGAGACTGGGACGGAGATTTGTCTTCCAACAAGACAATGATCCAAAACATAAAGCAAAATCTACAATGGAATGGTTCAAAAATAAACATATCCAGGTGTTAGAATGGCCAAGTCAAAGTCCAGACCTGAATCCAATCGAGAATCTGTGGAAAGAACTGAAAACTGCTGTTCACTGAGCTCGAGCTGTTTTGCAAGGAGGAATGGGAAAAAATTTCAGTCTCTCGATGTGCAAAACTGATAGAGACATACCCCAAGCGACTTACAGCTGTAATCGCAGCAAAAGGTGGCGCTACAAAGTATTAACTTAAGGGGGCTGAATAATTTTGCACGCCCAATTTTTCAGTTTTTGATTTGTTAAAAAAGTTTGAAATATCCAATAAATGTCGTTCCACTTCATGATTGTGTCCCACTTGTTGTTGATTCTTCACAAAAAAATACAGTTTTATATCTTTATGTTTGAAGCCTGAAATGTGGCAAAAGGTCGCAAAGTTCAAGGGGGCCGAATACTTTCGCAAGGCACTGTATACAAAGAACTATCAATAGAAAACAGGTCAAACGAAACTAAGTGCAGCTAGTTTGAAGTCTTTCCAGTGTTAGCTGTGTTGGCCAGCTCCCCTGAACAACAGTGTGCTAACGAGAGCACATTTTCTATGCCAGGTGAAATCGCACATCATTAGCTCATTGTAATGGATGTATCCAAATAAATGTCACTAGAAAACAGCTTAAACAAATGCAAATTTAACTACCTCGTTGTTATTCTGGCTGCACTGTTAGATGTGACTCTAAGTTAGCCGTAGTTGGCTAGCTAACAAGCAAGGGATAAGAATATTACCAGCCAATATGGCAATGGAACATTTAAAATGAACGACTGGATCGCGTCCATAGATACAGAGCAAAAAGTATGAACGACTGGGTCGCGTCTCTGGCTTGGGTAGCAAACCTAGATTTACTATATCTTGTGGAAGGATGAAATAGTATGAATTAATTCATCAAAATAATGTTTTTTTAATGAAAATATGTCAATCATTATTTGAATATGTTGGTAACTCATTGTATAAAAGTGATAATGCCCTCAAAGCCGGTGTTTGGAGGATATATTGGCACGGTTTGACGGCCCTCAACTTCGTCTCGGGCCTAACAACACCCATGCCAATATATCCTCAAAACACTGGCTTCTCTGGCATTATCACTTAAGTATGCATCATTTGGATATTTCGGAAAAACATCATCTCTGTTTGTTAGTTGCAAAACCTAAGTGATTAGAATTATTTATGCTTCAACTACTAAATAACAATTCTCACTATCTTGTTCTTGATCCAGAAAGCTTTTGCTCTTTCAACAATTTCACCAGGGTGGACCGCAGCAGAGCATGAGGATGATTGTTAAACGTTCACACCTGGTGATTCCTGTTTTGGGGCAGGAACTTGTGGGATATAAAGTCCTCTCTGACATGCTACATTGGAGTCACAGTTGCCCAGAATTGAAGCAGATTATATTTTATTTAAATGTCTCCTTTCACACAACTGATATGTTGATGAAACAAAATATTTCGTTTTTTACTTAATATACACAATTGACTATGTGTGAGCTGAATCTACAACTAATATTAGACATCTATCTATGTTGTTAAAAATGCAAGAATGAAGTTATGCGAGTAAGCTTGTTCTTTCCCTTATATTCCGGGTGAGAAGTTAGGCACTCAACAGTGTTGTTTTCTAGCACAACAAAAACATTGCTTTGGATGCCATGTGACTTTAGTAACCCTGTAGAGTCAGAACTTGATGTTTTGTGTGATGTGCCACCATGTTAAAGCAAACCAAACTGTAGCTCAAGGATGAAATACCATAGGGAGAGGCAGGTGTTCTTATTGCAGTACTGGAGAAAGGGACTTCACACACTCCAAATCTAGTGCAGCACTCCGAACAGTAGGTTACAGAACCTGTCCTTGTTGGTCTGTCTGTCTTACTTACTTGTAACAAACAAAACGTTTAAGTGTAAACTCTGTTGTCAAAATACTATTATCAGGAACCAAACAAGATATTTTGAGGAATGTTTGAGACCAAATATTATTTTTTTTGACAGACACCAACATTTGTTTGATTTTGTAAGGTTTTGGGCGCCACAATTCAAAACACTGACGAATTCAATAGGTAAAACGTTTGTCATAGTCCTTGCAAGTTTGCAACAAAGGCATCTGGAATGATGCAATTAACCAATCAATTCATCTTCCCTGTGCAGTACTGTGTCAAGTCCTACAGGAACCGTATGGTAGTCTAACACTGCATTGAAGCGCAAAATTAAGTCGACAAATACACCTGACCACACGTTTTTTTAATGAACCTTTCTTCTAACCTTACCTTTTCACATATCAACACGTGGGGACAATATCAGTGTTTGAGGAGGAGAGGGTGGTAGCAATATGTGTGTAGTGAGTACTCTCACCACTTCAAGGAATTTCGGCAAGGAGAGTGAGATGGAATATATGCACCACCAGACTGCTGCTGTACAGTAGCCTACAGACTGAGCCCTCTCCCTCTCTTATTTTCCACCCTCCAGTTGTGCTGAGTTGACAAAAGTGGTCACCAGCAGAGAGAGTGACGACGCACCCTGCCCTTGGTATTGTAATTACAGTTCTCTCATCACACGTGAGTCTGCTGCCTTAGCCCAGCTGGCCATTTGGGGCAGTGTCTGAGGCAGACGAGTGCTGCTGTGAATCTCAAGCACCCTGCTACTGATGCACTATCAGCACATCTCAATTCTGCTGGACCCGCTGAACTCTCAGCCTTGAGGATAGTGAGGATAGAGTTTTTCAGTCCTGGGGACTAATATAAATAACTAACTAACTAACACACCTGATTCACCTCATCAAGGGCTGGGATCAAAAGCTGAATGATTCAATAATCTCAATTTTCTGAACCAAGTGTGTTACTTGGTTAGGACCAAGGTATGCACACCCTATGGGGTCTCTTTGGTTTATCAGGATTATAGGGATTTGGTTGGAATTCCCCTATAATGATGAAAAGTAAAACGCTATGGATTATTACTAACAGCTTCTATCTACATCTATCTTTGATATCGATATGCAGAATTGCAAATTTACTCCAACTCCCAGTTACTCATCTTGGAAGATCTAAAACAATTGGATAGATGGAAGCAACACGGCACAAAATTACACCCAGCCCATATAAGGCAAAGGCAAGCAATTTACATATTGTATAAAACCTATTCAATACGCTTTCAGATCTACAGGAGTGCCTATGGGGTAGGGTTTAGGGGTCGATTTGGAATTCAGAAGTAGTGCCTGGAGCTAAGAACACCTGTGCATAGAAATCATCCCACCTTTCCCTCCCTCCTTTACCTATCCCTTGTTTAGTACTCTCCTTCACTCCTTCCTTTTTTTCCCGTTGTTGGTCTGCCTTGTGATACCAGCAAAGTTGATAACGCTGTCTGCCTGTTTATCATTGGCTCTTCGTGAGTGATTACCATTGCAGTCCACTGTATTGGAAGGCACTATCACAATGTCTCCAGCGCATAATTACAGTTTAATGTAGTATGTGTTTTATTTGGCCCTGACAAAACTTTTCACTCATAGGTACTAAAACCACCATTTGGTTGAGCTATTGTAAAGCCCAAAGTGCACTTTGCAGCATAATTAAATGTGGCTTAGTTCAATGTAGGGGCTATTTTGTCTGGGGGAAGTACTGAAAACCTTAGAAAGATATGGATTTGTGTAAGCCTCAATGCTTTACACCAAAGATAAGGGGATTCATGAATGAACTCCATGTTAGCAGGTCCAAGCTAAGCATACCTGTACTGCAAAGCAGCTTACAGACAGACTCAGAATGCCAGTCAGCCAGTTTAAGTTGTCTTCCACTGTCAGGGGCTGTGTGTGTGTGTCCCCTTGGGGGTCCACAACAAAGTGATTAATGACAGACCCCTTCGGCTAACACTTCATGGATTTATGCGATTTCACATGCAAACTCCCGATAAGGACCGAATCGGACATGTAGTTAGCATGTGTTCAAGGTTCCTCAATAAATACACTGCCCAGAAAACATAATTGGATTCCACTATATTTCTCCGACTTCCAGATAAATTGAGTAAGGCAGAGACAGTGGGCGACCCTTAACATATCGCAGAAATGTTAAACGCAATCGTCAGTGGTCCGTGAGAGGGTTGCACATTGCAATATATGACATTTGATATAAAAATCTATCACTACAATCGCTGTGCCATATATATTCTGTTAGCATGGTAATATAATAAACCAGGGATAGCATATAATGTGTATGAATGAATGCAGTATCAGTTTATTTGTCTGTAGCGTACACAGTGTTCTTGTATGCACATACGTGAACACTGTGTACACCACAGACATACATATTGTATGTGCTTATATGCACATCATCCCCTAACCCCCCTCCTCCCCAACCCACACCCCACACCACCCCTTGGCACACCACCCCCAGGGCTCCCGAGTGGCGCAGCGGTCTAAGGCACTGCATCTTAGTGCAAGAAGCATCACTCCAGTCCCTGGTTTGAATCCAGGCTGTATCACATCTGGCCGTGATTGGAAGTCCCATAAGGCGGTGCATAATTGGCCCAGCATCGTCCAGGGTAGGCAGTCATTGTAACTAAGAATTTGTTCTAAACTGACTTGCCTAGTTAAATAAAGGTTCAATAAAATATAAAAGAAAACCTACACAGCACAATGGAGCCACACATCACTCTGGACCCAACAACATCATTATTTATATACATTATTTTACAATATATAAGAGATGGAGCTCTGTCATAGTCAACATTGTGCTAAGAGCCCTAGAGTGCCTTCTATTAGGATCTTAGCTGGGGACTTCCAGGACAAAAATATTCACATTTTCTCAATGGAGAGCGGCCCTATAAATCAGGGCCCAGAATGCTTTGCGGCCACGATTAATGTTTTATGGCAGTGCTTAGGCTTAATTGCTACCGTGGGGAAAGCTGGAGTGGCCATCTCGTTTGCATCGGAGGGATAGCGAGGGATATCGCAGCAGACCAGAGATTTTCATTGACTAATTTAAGAAATCCCTTTTGTTGAGAGGGAACTTCCGTGCAGAACAGCCGAAGGGTCGCAGTGATGATAGTAACAGGAGTGGAGGGACTGGGGCTGGTAAACAAGGGGATGGATATTGGGTCGGTAGATAAAAGCAATGTAACAAACAAAGCAGAAATGATTTACTGGGCAAAAAAATACTTTGTGTTCGATTTTTAAAGGCTGTCCTTTCAAAATCCTCGATAACACAACTTCCTGGAGTATATTTAGGATTTTCCAAAACACTCCTGTTCCATAAGTTATGAACAGTCAAAATAGTTTGGAAAAGATTAAATGGCAACATACACTACATGACCAAGAGTATGTGGACACCTACTCATCGAACATCTAATTTTAAAACCATGGCCATTAATATGGAGTTTGTCCCCCCTTTGCTGCTATAACAGCCTCCACTCTCCTGGGAAGGCTTTCCACTAGATGTTGGAACATTACTGCGGGGACTTGCTTCCATTCAGCCACAAGAGCATTAGTGAGGTCGGGCACCAATGTCGGGCGATTAGGCCTGGCTCGCAGTCGGAGTTCCAATTCATCCCAAAGGTGTTCGATGGGGTTGAGGTCAGGTCCCTGTGCAGGCCATTCAAGTTCTTCCACACCGATCTCGACAAACCATTTATGTATGGACCTCGCTTTGTGCCTAGGGGCATTGTCATGCTGAAACAGGAAATAGTCTTCCCCAAACTGTTGCCACAAAGTTGGAAGCACAGAATCATCAATAATGTCATTGTATGCTGTAGCATTAAGATTTCCCTTCACTGGAACTAAGGGGCCTAGTCCAAACCATGAAAAATAGCCCTAGACCATTATTCCTCCTCCACCAAACGTTACAGTTGGCACTATGCATTCGGGCAGTTAGCGTTCTCCTGGCATGCACCAAACCCAGATTTGTCCGTCGGGCTGCCAGATGGGGAAGCGTGATTCATCACTCCTGAGAATGTGTTTCCACTGCTCCAGAGTCCAATGGCAGCAAGCTTTACACCACTCCAGCTGACGCTTGACATTGCGCATGGTGATCTTAGGCTTGTGTGCGGCTGCTTGGCCATAGAAACATATTTCATGAAGCTCCCTACGAACAGTTCTTGTGCTGATGTTGCTTCCAGAGGCAGTTTGGAACTCGGTAGGCAGAGCTGCAACTAAGGACAGGCGGTCCCGTTCTGTGAGCTTGTGTGGCCTACCTCTTCAGGACTGAGCCATTGTTGCTTCTAGACATTTCCAATTCACAATAACAACCATTACAGTTGACCAGGGCAGCTTTAGCAGGGGAGAAATTTGATGAACTGACTTGTCCTATGACGGTGCCACATTGAAAGTCACTGAGCTCTTCAGTAATGCCATTCTACTGCCAATGTTTATCTATGGAGATTGCATAGCTGTGTGCTCGATTTGATACACCTGTCAGCAATGGGTGTGGCTGAAATAGCCAAATTCAATCAATTGAAGGGGTGTCTACATACTTTTGAATATATTTTGTACATGTCATCACGATTAGATATTTCTGGACAACTCAGGTGCATTTGTTTTGCACAGTCTGTGAGCAGCTCTATTTTCTAATACATAAATGTCTTGCATAGGTCACACACACTGCTCGTGATATGTTTTGGTGACAGTGAGCTGTCTCATAGTGAAGAGGAGTAGAGAATTTAAAATGACTTATTATTAAATGTGAGCATTACCACTGTGTCCCCTCAACAGAAATGGCTGACAGTTGAAAGGAAGGATATCTTATTATACTGTATAAGTAGAATACAAGAAATCACATAGATTTACAAAGTGACTTTAAAACATAAAAATAACTGATACAGTTAATTAAGCTCATAGTTAAGCTTTAACAGAAGACATCTCAAGACCTGAAACAGTTTAAAATATTTGGTATTGAGTTATAGTCTTTCTATCAGCACAAAAGGAATATTCACTCTCATACAGTGTCCATATTAGGAAGTGTGCTAATGGAAGTTGTGTCACCGTACTCTTGCATTATACTTTCCAATGTGATTGATGGTTTAAAAATAATAATTCTCTAATGGTGCCATTCATCATCTTGGCTGATCTCAAGTCAGATGACCACCATGACAAGGTTATAAGACAGCCAACCAACTAGGTCCTTCCTGATGACAGGCAGAACTATGGCTTAATCGCTGGCAGTGGCTTGGCATGGAATCAGTTACTTAAGTTTCGATGCGTAATCAGCGGAGGAGAAATATGTCAGTGTCTGTCTCGTCACAGGCTAATGGCCTGGAAGAGGATTTAGCAGATTTAGCAGTACAAAATACTGTATGCAAAAGTGGACGGCAGCTTCTCCCTGTCCCAACAGTTGATAGTAAAACCTTGATATGGCTTAAATGGGAATTCTGTTTGCACTGTAAATATAATGTCTGCTGTATCTACTCAGTCTAAGGTAATGCATTTCTACACAAGCAGGGCGAATGGAGTGCATGTCCTTGTTTCAACAGGTAATGCCTGTAATGACGTTGGTCCCAAGCCCAGAGCTTATGGTGGCAATGTCAGGGTAGTTATGATATTCTTATGCAGGGTATCTGTAGGTTAATAACATTATCATAATTCTTAATAACACTTCCCAAGCTAATACAAGCAGGTGATACACAGCCAAGCTTCAAGTGATTCTGGTCGTACAAGTGGGAAGTTGTGTCTTTTGAAAAATGCTCAATGCACAGAATTGTTGACATGCTCAGCGAAGAGCCAAGAGAGGGTTTTGGTTATGGCACGTAAGCAAACCCTATGGTCATGATGATCATACAATATGTCTATGTATAGCCAGGACAGTCAGAGTCAGAAAACATCATATGTCATCTCTGACAGTTGCCTAAAAGCACAGAAAAGTACATTCATTTCCAGCAACTAATATCAAAAGTTTGATAATGAAGGTCCACAGTCTGGCAGTGGACACACTAAAGTGGACAAATGGCCCCTGGGCCAGATGGCCAATGTTAGAGGAGGGCAAAATGGTTTGGTGAGAGATGGAGTGTTGACAGACTGACTCCACATGATCCACAACGTCGGGCAGTTGCAACGCTCTGCTTAATTATGCAGAAAAACAAACAGTGCTTAAAAGATGATCCTGAGACACAGCGGGCTAACATTACCCTGTCAGTCCACGCTGTGCTCTTGTCCATATGTGCTATGGACTAAGGAGGCTGTCCTCTAGTCCAGGAGTTCTCAAAGTGGGGTCCGCGGAGGTACTGCAGGGGGTCCTCGGCCAGATCTCAAATATAAATCAGTGGAATAAGTTTAGAGGGTGTCATAAAATTTGCTTTGTTCTACTGGGGTACCCATCAGAATCCTAAATATACATTTGTTTTACTCCAATGTTTGTAAACAGTGTAAACAAACACTATATAGCCTCAAAACATTGTCAAAACGATAATGTTGATGCCATGGATGATCAGTCCTTGCATGCAAAGCTCCGTCTATGAATTTGAAAGTGGTTACATTTTTCCAAGCCCATCCCTTTTTCCCCAAAAAGAGAGGCATGTAGAATTGCAGGAGATTAGCTTGAAAACTGCTACATTTTCTCTCCGATGACAAGTGGTGTGGCCTTTAAAATGTTCCTTTGCAGGGCCCGAGACTTGGTTCGTCTGGTCATGCATTGCCGAAATTATAGTAAAACTCCTTGCACGCTATTTCTAGCTAGGAAGTCTGGTTTTGGAGTGTTACAATGAGGATTTTTACCGCAGACAAACACTAAACCGGACTTACCAAACCGTCTAATCTGCTTGACAAGCAATCTTCAAGGACAGTTGTCCAGCCACAGACCAATATCGGCGGCTGGACTTCACATGTTCTGCCACCTGTCCATACGCCTTGAAGCTCTACCTCCTTTTTTTATGAAACAAAACAAAGGTGGCAGGAGAAGAGATGAGCGGGCCTTGTTGACAGCTGCTACCATGAGGCTACATCAAGATGCTGAGCGGGATCGCAGAGAGGCTGAATTTCATTCATCTTAAAGCTGCTAATCGTAACGATTCGGTGTTGTCACCCAAATTCAAGGTGCTGCTTCTGACAGTGAGGCTTCTGAACGGGTATGAGGCAATGATGTTAGGGATGTGCAGCTGACCTCTTCTTTCCCCTCCGTCAAAGTCTGACCAGTCCTCATCTCTTGGTAGGATCACTCACAATCTTCATCGCACACGACTGTATTGTGCTGTACAGTAGAAGCAATGGAGCAGTGGGTATATGCACCATGAGTTTGAGCAAAGCAATCCTGTATAGAACCAGGAGGATTGTGAGGCATGAAGGGCAACACGGGCTGAAACTAAAGCGAAGACCAACAGATGAGTGGTTCGAAAGTTCACAAGTCATAGATAAGACAGTGAGACCATGAATTGAGAGAGGCCATGAATTGAGAAAGACCATTCATTATTATGACACCCATTTACACATACTGTCTATCGTTGTCTCTGATTGGGAACCATACTTAGGTAGCTTTTCCCCACAGGGGTTTGGTGGGTAGTTATTTTCTGTTTTGTGCTTCTGCACCTGACAGGACTGTTTCGGTTTTCGTTCATTGTGATGTTTGTTATTTCGTGTTCAGTTGAAATAAAAGTATGAACACCTACCACGCTGCACGTTGGACCACACCTTCTTCAACAGATGATCAATACACATACATTCTTCATGCAAACACTAATACCCATCCACACAACACGCTGACTCACATTCTCTCCACACTCCCACAAACTCTATTACTCACAAACTCCCCACACACCGTTTGACAGCAGCGGGATTGTTGCAGTGTGTGTGTGTGTGTGTGCTTGCGTGTGTGCGTGTTAGAGTGTGTATGTGAATGATCTGTGGCCTTGCGCTGCTATCTCCTTCAGTAATTACCTGGGGACTAATTGACGTGCTCTATCTCCATTCAAGAGCCACTGGGTCCTCTCATCTCTCATGGCAACGCTAAGAGTGGCTGTGAAGAAGCCATTTTGTTTACGGGGTGGGAATTATGTATTTTAGTGGAGGAGCGGTTTATTACAGCACACCATCAATCTCAATGGAAGGTAAACTAGAGTAGCTATGCACTGTCACCCAGTCAGGTTAATCTATCACCAAAGTAGGATAGGGCCCAGTGGTTTGTGGTTGTGGTTCTGAGGTACCCTCTCCAGTATACGATTGTCTTTTAAGTGCTAACAAAGAATGTCAAGAGGGAGATGGCTTTGATTGAGCGAGCTAATTAATTCTCAGATTGTGTGAGTTAATCAAACTTGAAAGAGCCGAAGAGGTTGAAAATCGGCCTCAATTTCTTGAGCTGAAAGTGAATCCACAAAAATATGCATTTGTTTTGTTTCAGAATCAGACAATGCGCTACTCCACAAATACGGATGAGACTGATAATACTACTGGATCGCCTGCAAAGACAACAGTCACACTATCTTCAAACCACAAGACTAATGTGACTTATCCTAAATGAAATATGGGCACTTTGGGACTCTCCATTAATAGATCCTAAGTGATATTATCAGAGCTCTCTCTGTGGACGCGGAAGGATACAGATCTACCTCACTGGGGTTCAACCACCGTATCGGTTGAAACGTCTGGATGGAGGATGATCCTGTATGTCAGTATGTCAGCTAGGTTTTGAAAGACCACGGCCACACAGACCCAAATGAAGACGTACAGTATGAAATTGGATGACCCATTCATCATTGTCTGTAAAAAGCTGAACTCGAGTGAACTCTATTCGGATGAGCTGCCAAAGCAAAAGCCGGACATATGGTGCTTGTTTAAAAAGGACAATGGTCATGGTTGTCCATCATCAAAGCCATTATCTCAATCCTTCTTTTTCAGACACTTAATCTCTGTGTGGCTGTAGCCTCAACCTGTTACAAACTGTGCACACCGTAATGACACTGAGAATGTGTCGAAACGCCGTGGATCACACAGTGACTGTCCAATAAATTATTCAGTAATGCAATTATCAAATGCAAATACCTAGATTGGTGCAGCAGGCATTAAGTATCTACCTTCAACAGTAGGAATATTCTATCCCCAATATCCACTAGACTATCACACTGATTCCACCTTGAACATTACAGCAATTTTGTAGCCATGCCTTTACGCTGGCCTGAGTCTTCATCTTATAAAGAACAATGTGTTGTGAAATGTATGATAAGAGAACCTTTGTGAACAAAGCAATTTTGCAAAGTCACTCGGAGGTGCAACGCTCCCAAGACAATTAGTCTTGAGATAGTGACATTGATGGATACCTCTCCAAATGTTAAAGGATGTTAATGCATGCACAACGTCAACTGCACTGAAATACACCCTACTCTGCAGCCCTTTTTAAGGTTGTTTGAAGGGGTAAAGATGTACATCAGCCACCTCTTGATGATAATGGTTAGAGTGTTCAAATCCATGATGTGCCCTTGAGCAAGGCACTCAACCCTAATTGCTCCAGGGTCGCTGTTCATAATGTCAGACCCTGGCTGTGACCCCACTCTCTAAGCGTCTCTCGTACATGTGTGAAATAGGACAAATCTAAACCAAATTATTATATGTGATACCTATGTGATACCTATGTGATACCTATGTGATACCTATGCTCCCACTGTAATACATGACATCATCAAACATGGTTCAGGGCCTTCTCAGGGGAAGAGGGTCGACATGACGTCTGCTCCAATAGGAGCTCTCTGAAAAACTGGACACACCAGAACACACCACTGCACTGAGGGGGGGATACAAAAATGGTTACCGTAATTCCCCTGGGGCAGTAAAGGGTAGGACAGACACTCAAGGAGAGCAGTCATCTTCATTATCCCAGCAGAGCCCGCTTCCTGCCTGTCACTTCCTCAAGTTGGGCCGCTCAATCTCCTCTGATCCTTCGCTGATCCGAGGCAAGACTCAGAATATCAACGAGGCCATCGGCGCCTCCTTGAAGGGACGCCGCTGCCCAGGCAAACCAGGTGCAAATATTACACTGTCATTCTCTGGAATGGATGCATTGGAGGGCACAGCACAGGACGCAGCTCCCATGTAGTTATATTGGGAGAATTGGAGAAATGTACCAAAGCAGCTTGGTCTCACAGACTAGACGTAACATAAACATAAAACGTAAATCTGAAACGTAACATAGCATACTAAATGGAGTGTCTCGGATTTACGTAAAGAATAATACTAAATGCTCTGAGAACAGGTTGACCAAAGAGGAGAGGGGTAGGGGTGCTGGAGCTAAGAGTTTCAAATCTAATCATAGACCTGTCCACATGTATTACCATAAAGGGATGGGAGCTGAAGGAAAATAAAAGTGCAGACAAGAGAAAAGTAAGGGGACTGGCGATTTGGGACCATCTCCAGTGTCAGGGAATGTAGGAGGCATCACTAGCCAGAGGTGGGCCACAATGTTTTTTTTCCTGTAAGAAGATAAGGCATTTCATTAAGTGTAGCCTATTACCAATGTTTGCATATGAAAATAAAATTACAAAATAAAAACGTATTATTGTTTATTGTTACATTAGTGTTGGCTACACAGGTCAACCAATGAAGTATTCGATTACAGTTCACATATTCCAACTTAGAGCATTCAACACTGACAAGAATGATATGACCATGAGTGATGATGACTTAGGGAATAGGTTGATCTTTGAGATTTTGCCCAGAGAGATCACCACTGTTTACCCCCAAAATACACAATACAAAATAACAGCTTCATTGACAAGGCACAACAGTAAATATGAGATGAGACCTAAGGTATTGATGATTAGAGAAGTCATTTTCATATCAGAAAAAAAGTTTACTATCACTACTGCTTTTCTCTCATTCAGAGCAGGACAGGTTGAGGAGAGGGAATACAGTTGTCCTTATAGGTCAGATCGCACAAACTGCTCAATTAGGCCTACTGTACCAAATTATCTCCTTTTTTAAGTGAAAGCCAGTGTACAGTCTGACCTTGCTAAGAGAGAATATATCTAATTTCTCCCTAAACAGAGACACACCCTCAATAAGGGATTCCACTGTTTTAAAGGAGATTATGCCCCATGTTAAAATCTCAACATTACGGCCATTCTGGTTTCCCACCCAGGCTCTTTTTAGACCACAATATCGCCCTGTCACTTTTATCGAGTACAATCCATAAATGTTTAAAATTTTGGATGATTGTTCTTAATGGTCAATGAAAAATGAATGGATACCAGGGAGGGAATAATTAGGTTTGTGTTTCAGGCAAAAGGCATGTCATATCATACGTACAGGCGAGTCCATAAATATTTGGACATTGACCAAGTTATTATTATTTTGGCTCTACGCCACCACAATGGATTTGAAAGGGAACCATCTTTGATGAGTTGAAAGACTTTCAGCTTTAATTTGAGGGTATTCACATTCAAATCAGGTGAACGGTGTAGGAATTACAGTTTTTATATGTGGTCCCCCCAATTTTAGGGGATCAAAAGTAATTGGTCAAACTAACAATCATAAATGAAATTGGGAGTTCAAATACTTGGTTGTAAATCCTTTGCAGTCGATGAATGCCTGAAGTCTGGAACCCATAGACATCACTGGATGCTGGGTTGCTTCCCTGGTGATACTCCAGACCTTTACTGCAGCTGTCTTCAGTTCCTGCTTGTTCTTGGGGAGTTTGCCTTCAGTTTTGCTTTTAGCAAGTGAAATGCATGCTCAATTGGATTCAGGTCAGGTGATTGACTTGACCATTGCATAACATTCCACTTATTTGCCTTAAAAAGGTACAGGGTTGCTTTTGCAGGATTCTTCATTGTCCATCTGCACTGTGAAGCGCCATCCAATGAGTTTTGAAGCATTTGGCTGAATCTGAGAAGATAATATAGCCCTAAACATTTAAGAATTAATCCTCAACTTTCATTTGAACAGCAGAGATCAATGCAACTCAACTTTCATTTGAACAGCAGAGATCAATGCAACTCAACTTTCATTTGAACAGCAGAGATCAATGCAACTCAACTTTCATTTGAACAGCAGAGATCAATGCAACTCAACTTTCATTTGAACAGCAGAGATCAATGCAACTCAACTTTCATTTGAACAGCAGAGATCAATGCAACTCAACTTTCATTTGGACAGCAGAGATCAATGCAACTCAACTTTCATTTGGACAGCAGAGATCAATGCAACTCAACTTTCATTTGGACAGCAGAGATCAATGCAACTCAACTTTCATTTGAACAGCAGAGATCAATGCAACTCAACTTTCATTTGAACAGCAGAGATCAATGCAACTCAACTTTCATTTGAACAGCAGAGATCAATGCAACTCAACTTTCATTTGAACTGAAATGGGCCAATGCAACTTAAACTCTCACACTTCATTTGAATGCCTGAATATTCACCAGGGAGATGTAGAACGCCAAATTGTTTTTGTTGTTGTATTGTGCTGTACAGTAATGCTGTCTTGGAGTGATTATGGTAATGCCATATTCTATTAGCCACCATGTGCTGTGTCAGTCTCGAGGGAAGCATGTCATTTATTTTTTTGAACACTGGGTAAATAGCATAGTTGGGGTGGAATAAATCTAAATAAATCCGTCTCAAACATGCCTGAATGGGTTATTAAGCAAACAGGGTGCAATAATTTATGACTTCCACTTCTGTTCAGACATGGTTTGTGTTGCATTATAACTATTCATTCCTTTGCCAGCTGATCTTAAAGGAACAGCTACGATAATGGAGGGCAGAACCATTCTATTATCTTTAGAAGATAATCTAGCAGCGGAATGTACCATAGCTACATATTGGAGGTGTGTGGATAATTCCTCACATTGATTCCGGTAGGATTAACATTTGGTTGAGAATTGTATCATTTGAGTGACAATCGACGTCATAAAAGGTAAACATTACTGGAGACAACTTGCAGTTTAGCATCACATTTGCTAGCGAAGACTGGTGGTGCTGCTGCTTATTAAAAAAGTGAATCGAGGGCCTCCCGGGTGGCGCAGTGGTTAAGGGCGCTGTACTGCAGCGCCAGCTGTGCCATCAGAGTCCTGGGTTCGCGCCCAGGCTCTGTCGTAACCGGCCGCGACGCCCGGGTTAGGGAGGGCTTGGTCGGTAGGGGTGTCCTTGTCTCATCGCGCACCAGCGACTCCTGTGGCGGGCTGGGCGCAGTGTACGCTAGCCAAGGTGGCCAGGTGCACGGTGTTTCCTCCGGCGCATTGGTGCGGCTGGCTTCCGGGTTGGATGTGCGCTGTGTTAAAGAAGCAGCGGCTTGGTTGGTTGTGTATCGGAGGACGCATGACTTTCAACCTTCGTCTCTCCCGAGCCCGTACGGGAGGTGTAGCGATGAGACAAGATAGTAGCTACTACAACAATTGGATACTACGAAATTGGGGAGAAAAAGGGGTAAAATTTAAAATATTAAAAAAATAAAATAAAAAAAATAAAAAAAAAAGTGAATCGCTTCGCCTCACAGTTAGACAAAATGGTTGTCTAGTCAAAGTTGTTTACAGTTAGCTAGGAACTGTTTTCACACTTTTTTTTTGCTAGCTTGTCTCTAGTTGTGTTTACATTTTATAATTGTGACAACAAACCACCTCCTTAATCTTTTTTCTCCTCACACATTTGCATTTTTAGCTATTTAGAAGATGCTCTTATGCATACCTCTCTTCCATTCCAGGTAATGCCACTCTACATGGATACTGTACATTTTCCACAGTGAAGCGAATGTCAGGTGAGCATTGATTTACCTCCTCCTCCTCGTCTTGCCCTCGGCACACGGTTACCACAGCCAGCATGAGTCCTGAAGGACAAAACTGGGGAGAAAGTGGGGTTGGTAGAGGGAGTCAGAGGCACTGCCATTCACCATACCCATGAGTCATTGGGTGAGTGTACGGGCCTCCTCCACCCCCAGCACATGGTCTTGACCTATGCTGGAGGGCCCACTCATGCACACTCCAGGATACCCCAACGCGCTGGACTCAGAGGAGGGACAGATTCTGATATTCTGGGAGGGTGGCATGTGGTAGAACATGGAGCCCTGGGGGGCAGACAAAATAACAAGGAGGGTGAGCTCTGTCATGCCATGTTTGCTCTTTTTCTTAATTTTCAGTTGCTTGTGTAACACAAAGTATGTATTAGTTGTACTGCCTCTGCCCAGAGGCCTGGAATTTTGTGGAACAGTCTATTGGACTATTGCCTCGAGTTCCTGTTGCAGCTTTTTCTCTCCTGCTACACTGGTGGCAGCGGAGGGATCATTCCACAACAAGTTGGGGAGCGTGCACTTGTACGAGTTTGAGGCGCAGTGTCGGCTTCTTTCTTGAAGGGGAATACTGTAACACAATATACATGTGTAGTAGCCATGGTGTGAGTCCCAATTGCAGCTCTCTTTCTCTGGCAAAAGATGTACATGTCTGGGTACTGTATTACTTCTTTCTTGAGCCTGTGGAATGATCTTGTAAAGGCTTTCATCCTGTAGGAGATAAATACTATAGGTTTACATTATGAAATAGATAAATACATACAGTACATCATCTATTAACAAATAGGTACATTTGTTGTTTACTTAAGAAAAAAAAGTTTACATTATTAGTGCAGAGAAACACATGGGCATGAATACATTTTGTATTCCTCCATTTGAAATAGCAGCCTCCTAGAAACGTACCTTGACTCAAAGGATGATATTTTGATGAGTGGGCTGTGACCATGAGTGATGAAGACTAATGGCCTTTTTCATCAGAGCCACACCGAATAACAACGACGCCAGACATTGTCTTTCAAAACCTCTTACAGCACGAGCCTTCCCTTAACCCGTCATGTATCCACCACCCACCCACACACTACATTGTGAACTGTACTCTACTCTACCTGACGTCTTATAGTGAGCCACCCACTGAATCCATCTGTTCCTACATGAAATATAATAAAACAGACGGCCTCCTACTGTAATGTGCTCGGACTATAATCCATCCACAAGGAGTGATTCACTATACCCCTCCTCCATACTCCCTCAACCCCCTTGTTGTGTACAGAGGAGGTGTAGGAATAAAGGACTCATCGTGAAGCCCCCAACGGTGAATCAGTCGGCAGCCCTGCCCACCCACCTACCTACGGCACATGGTGGTCAGCCCCGCCGTCAATGTATGGCTGCGTCACATGGAGAATGAAGAATGACTGACGTTTGTTCCCCGGCGTTGCCATGGTTTCCAGCGTGTTCGTCACTGCATTGTGCGGGAAGCTCCCTACTCAAACTCTGCCTCCCTCTCAGTCTACGTGTTTGCTGACTCCACAGCAAGCGGTGTGGGGGAGAGGACTTACACACAGCTCTGTATATGAAGGGTACGTCTACACAGGTGGTCCCAAACACATCCTCTGACACTGTTTATGAAGTATAGGTGAAGGTCATACAGGGCGGAGCATAACTTTGATAACAGCTTTATCCAACAATATCATCTCAAGCCTCTTTTTGATTTATTTTGACATTTTAGAGGAAATATTACTTATGTTAGGCCTAATTAGGTTCTGAATTCATTTTTACATACTGATATAAAGAGTTAGAATATAATACATTTATGAAATATTGCATGAGAACCGGATCAAATGATATAGTCTCCAATCTATCATGTCCATACTTTATGTCCAAATCTTCCCTGCATGCTTGATATGGTCTGTACACCACATCGTTGTCAATTGTACATACATCATTTAAGAGGACTGGACATGTGAAAGAATGTAATGCCTATATCACCCTTTATATAGGATGACTTTTCTTATAAATGGGTTGAAAAGCTTTTATGTAGTGAAAAACAGTTGAAGTCGGAAGTTTACATAGACCTTAGCCAAACACATTTAAACTCAGTTTTCACAATTCCTGACATTTAATCCAAGTTAAAATTCCCTTTAAATTGTTTAACTTGGGTCAAATGTAGCCTTCCACAAGCTTCCCACAACAAGTTGGGTGAATTTTGACCCATTCCTCCTGACGGAGCTGGTGTAACGGAGTCAGATTTGTAGGCCTCCTTGCTCACACACACTGTTTCAGTTTTGCCAACACATTTTCTATGGGATTGAGGTCAGGTCTTTGTGATGGCCACTTCAATACCTTGACTTTGTTGTCCTTAAGCCATTTTGTCACAACTTTGGAAGAATGCTTGGGGTCATTGTCCATTTGAAAGACCCATTTGAGACCAAGCTTTAACTTCCTGACTGATGTCTTGAGATGTTGCTTCAATATATCCACATAATTTTCCTGCCTCATGATGCCGTCTATTTTGTGAAGTGCACCAGTCTGCACCAGCAGCAAAGCACCCCCACAATATGATCCTGCCACCCCCGTGCTTCACGGTTGGGATGGTGTTCTTCGGCTTGCAAGCCTCCCCCTTTTAAATCCAATGATAACAATGGTCATTATGGCCAAACAGTTCTCTTTTTGTTTCATCAGACCAGAGGACATTTCTCCAAAAAGTACAATATTTGTGTGTTTATACTTGCGTACTATTGTTTGTACAGAGAAACGTGGTACCTTCAGGCGTTTGGAAATTCCTCCCAAGGATGGACCAGACTTGTGGAGGTCTCCAATGTTTTTTCTGAGGTCTTGACTGATTTCTTTAGATTGTCCTATGATGTCAAGCAAAGAGGCACTGAGTTTGAAGGTAGGCCTTGAAATGCATCCACAGGTACACCTCCAATTGACTCAAATTATGCCAATTAACCTATCAGAAGCTTCTAAAGCCATGACATAATTTTCTGGAATTTTCCAAGCTGTTTAAAGGCACAGTCAACTAAGTGTATGTAAACGCCTGACCCACTGGAATTGTGATACAGTGAATTCTAAGTGAAATAATCTGTCTGTAAACAATTGTTGGAAAAATGACTTGTGTCATGCACAAAGTAGATGTTCTAACCGACTTGCCAAAACTATAGTTTGTTAAAAAGAAATGTGTGGATTGGTTGAAAAAACAGTTTTAATGACTCCAACCAAAGTGTATGTAAACTTCTGTAACTGTAAATACACCATATATACAAAAGTATGTGGACACCCCAATAAGTGGATTTGGCTATTTCAGCCACACCCGTTGCTGACAGGTTTATAAAATCGAGCACACAGCCATGCAATTTCCACAGGCCATTCTACTGGCAATGTTCATCTATCTGAAAAGCTAAGCGAGTTTTCAACGTGGCACGTCAATTCTGCCCTGCTAGAGTTGTCCCGGTCAACTGTAAGTGCTGTTATTGTGAAGTGGAAACATCAAGGAGCAACAACAGCTCAGCTGCGAAGTGGTAGGTCACACAAGCTCACAGAGTAAATATTGTCTGTCCTCGGTTGCAACACTCCCTACCAAGTTCCAAACTGCCTCTGGAAGCAATGTCAGCACAATAACTATTCATTGGGAGCTTCTTGAAATGTGTTTCCATGGCCGAGCAGCAGCACACAAGCGTTGGCTGATTGTTTTAGTTTTAGATTGTTTTAGTCGAGCAGTAACAGATATATATATATATATATTTGGGTCCATTTTAGTGAAATAATCCATTGCAGAGACCTAGACTTATAAGCCAATTTATGCTTGATCTGAAAATGTGGTCAGAGGCTCCATATTGAGGCTGTGACGCAATTGCAATTGCGGATTTTGTAACATTAGGCTGTGACGCAATTGCAATTGAGGATTTTGTAACATTGAGGAGGGCTCTGTATAGATTGGTTGATGGTAGGTGGGGGCGGTACATCCTGTGTAAATACAAACTCACTTCCTTAACAACAGCTTTGCACTGCTCCATGAAGCATGAGTGCCCTGCGTATTACTAAGGCCATATTTATTTTTTATTTAACCTTTATTTAACTCAGGGGCAGAACAACTGATTTTTACCTTCTCAGCTCAGGATTCAATCTTGCATCCTTTCGGTGACTAGTCCAACGCTTTAACCACTAGGCTACCTGCTGCCCTAGGCCAATGCAGACTTCGGTTTGTCAATGTGCCCAGATGCACAATGTACTTCACTCTCCAGAATGCACTCTAAACTGCCAATTTGTGCACATTCATTGTTTCATAACTTTATTGTGTGAATTGTTTGCGTTTGATTGCTAATGGATATCAATTCCCCATTACATATATCACCTACATTTAACATTAATTCCTATAATTTCTAATCTACAATGTTTGTTACTTTGGTTATGGTAATTTATTTGAATGTATTTGATATTATTATTCCAGTCTTCCCAATCTCATTGTCGGAGTGGACACATTGTTTGCAAGGGGCACAACCTATAATACACTTGAGAAACATGTTTTGGTTTATTTAATTCTGTTTACTAGTTTTGTCAGTTTAGTAATTGTCTTTTGTTTGGATGCGCACACATAGGAGTAGTCCTATAGGCTACCTGGCCTGCGTGTTAAAATAGGCATATGAATGTGCCCATTTGAGGATCTGATAGTATTTCTGATTGGCTTAATGCACCACCACTAATGACCTGTGGAGCTTCTCAGGGTAAATGTTTTCTTCACCTCAAAACAGCAAGCAAACAAAGTCTGTTTTTACATCCATTGAGAATTACAATAGTTTCTCAATGCATTTGAAAAGTCATTCCAGCTCTCTCCCTTTCCATAACTACTCAGCATGAAAGGGAAAATTCCATGCCCTGATCCAGTGGAAACGTCATAAAATTGGCCTACCTGATTACTTCTTATCAGTGCTTGACTTGGACTGAAATAGGTTACGGTACTCATTTTGGGTGTTGGTACTGTTTATATTTAGGTGCAGGAGCTCCACAATACTTTTGAGCTTATATTCTATAAGAGGAACAGGAGCTCAAGCAATAGAACATTTGAGGTGTCGGTACTCAGCTCCAGTGAGCTCCTGCCCAAGTCAACCAGTGCTTCTTATCCCTGGCGTAAATAGCCTACATGTCACACCCTGATCTGTTTCACTTGTCTTTGTTCTTGTATCCACCCCACTCCCATCTGCCCAATTATCCCCTGTGTATTTATACCTGTGTTCTCTGTTTGGTTTGTCTGTTGCCAGTTCGTCTTTTCTTGCCAGGTCTTACCAGCGTGCTTTCCCGTCTTCTTGTTTCTCGAGTTCTGTTTTCTAATTTTTCCCGGTTCTGACCATTCTGCCTGCCCTGACCCGAGCCTGCCTGCCGTCCTGTACCTGCCTGGCTCTGACCTGATTATGAACCTCTGCCTGCCCTGACTCCGAGCCTGCCTGTCGTCCTGTACCTGCCTGACTCTGACCTGATCACGAACCTCTGCCTGTCCTCGACCTGCCCTTTGCCTGGCCCGTGTTTATAATAAATTATCTGAGAACTGTACTATCTGCATCCTGTGTCTGCATCTGGGTCATATCCTGAGTCGTGAAACTACAGCCTTTATTTTATTTTATTTAACCTTTATTTAACTAGGCAAGTCAGTTATTAACAAATTCTTATTTACAATGACGGCCTACCAAAAGGCAAAAGGGCTCCTGCGGGACGGGGGCTGCGATTAAAAATAAAAATATATAAATATAGGACAAAACACACATCACGACAAGAGAGACAACTTAACACTACATAAAGAGAGACCTAAGATAGCATGGCAGCAACACATGACAACCCAGCACAACATGGTAGCAGCACAAAACATGGTACAAACATGATTGGGAACAGACAACAGCACAGAGGGCAAGAAGGTAGAGACAACAATACGTCACGCAAAGCAGCCACAACTGTCAGTAAGAGTGTCCATGATTGAGTCTTTGAATTAAGATATTGAGATAAAACTGTCCAGTTTGAGTGTTTGTTGCAGCTCGTTCCATTTGCTAGTTGCAGCGAACTGAAAAGAGGAGTGACCCAGGGATGTGTGTGCTTTGGAGACCTTTAACAGAATGTGATTGTCAGAACGGGTGTTGTATGTGGAGGATGAGAGCAGCAGTGGATATCTCAGAGAGGGGGGAGTGAGGCCTAAGAGGGTTTTATAAATAAGCATCGACCATTGGGTCTTGTATACAGAGATGACCAGTTTACAGAGGAGTACAGAGTGCAGTGATGTGTCCTATAAGGAGCATTGGTGGCAAATCTGATGGCCGAATGGTAAAGGACATCTAGCCGCTCGAGAGTACCCTTACCTGCCGATCTATAAATCATGTCTCCGTAATCTAGTATAGGTAGGATGGTCATCTGAATCAGGGTTAGTTTGGCAGCTGGGGTGAAAGAGGAGCGATTACTATAGAGGAAACCCAGTCTAGGTTTAACAGTTAAGAAAACTGTGGTTTGAGTCATTCTGAAAATTGCCACATTCAGTTTTTCAACCCAAGGAAGATTAGTGTATACAGTGCCTTCAGAAAGTATTCAGACACCTTGACTTCTCCACATTTTTGTTATGTTACAGCCTTATTCTAAAATGGATTAAATAGTTTTTCCCCCTCATCAATCTACACACAATAACCCATAATGATGAAGCAAAAACAGGTAGAAATATTTTAAATGTATATAAAAAAAAGAAATATCACATTTACATAAGTATTCAGACCCTTTACTCAGTACTTTGTTTAAGCACCTTTAGCAGTGATTATAGCATTGAGTCTTCTTGGGTAAGACGCTACAAGCTTGGCATACCTGTATTTGGGGAGTTTCTCCCATTCTTCTCTGCAGATCCTCTCAAGCTCTGTCAGGTTGGACGGGGAGCAGTCACTGCACAGCTATTTTCAGGTCTTTCCAGAGATGTTCGATCAGGTTCAAGTCCTGACTCTGGCTGGGCCACCCAAGGACATTCAGAGACTTGTCCCAAAGCCACTCCTTTGTTGTCTTGGCTGTGTGCTTTGGGTCGTTATCCTGTTGGAAGGTGAACTTTCACCCCCGTCTGAGGTCCTGAGCGCTCTGGAGCTGGTTTTCATCAAGAATCTTTCTGTACTTTGCTTTGTTCATCTTTGCCTCAATCCTGACTAGTCTCCCAGTCCCTGAAAAACATCCCCACTGCATGATACTGCAACCACCATGCTTCACTGTAGTGACCGTGCCCGGTTTGTTCTAGATGTGAAGCTCGGCATTCAGGCCAAAGAGTTAAATCTTGGTTTCATCAGACCAAAGAATCTTGTTTCTCATGGTCTGAGAGTCTTTTGGTGAACTCCAAGCGGGCTGTCATGTGTCTTTTACTGAGGAGTAAGGCTTCCGTCTGGCCACGCTACAATAAAGGCCTGATTGGAGGAGTAGAGGTTGTCCTTCTGGAAGGTTCTCTGATCTCACCACTTGGGGCTCACGAGTGGCGCAGCAGTCTAAGGCAACACATCTCAGTGCTTGAGGCGTCGCTACAGACACCTTGGTTCAAATCCAGGCTGTTTCACAACAGGCCGTGATTGGAAGTCCCAATTGGGCCAACGTTGTCTGGGTTTGGCTGGTGCAGGCCGTCATTGCAAATACGAATTTGTTCTGAACTGACTTGCCTAGTTAAATAAAGGTTAAAAAAATAAATACAGATGAACTGTCAGAGTGACCTTTGGGTTCTTGGTCACCTCCCTGACCAAGGCCCTTCTCCCCTGATTGGCCAGGTGGCCAGCTCTAGGAAGAGTCTTGGTGGTTCAAAACTTCTTGCATTTAAGAATGATGGAGGCCACTGTGTTCTTGGGGACCTTCAATGCTGCAGACATTTTTTGGTACCCTTCCCCAGATCTGTGCCTCGACACTATCCTGTCTCGGAGCTCTACGGACAGTTCCTTCAACCTCATTGTTTGGTTTTTGCTCTGATATGCACTGTAACTCTGGGATCTTATATAGACAGACAGGTGTGTGAATTCATCACATATGCACTCCAATCAAGTTGTAGAAACATCTCACATCTCAAGGATGATCAATGGAAACATTAACTACCTAAGCTCAATTTCGAGTCTCAGAGCAAAGGGTCTGAATACTTATGTAAATTAATTATATTTTTTATGTTTTATAAATGTACAAACATTTCTAAAAACCTGTTTTAGCTTTGTCATTGTGGGATTTTGTATGTAGATTACTGAGGAAATTTATTTATTTAATCCATTTTAGCATAAGGCTGTAATGTAACAAAATGTGGGGTTTGAATATTTTCAGAAGAAACTGTATGTTTTATGCTCCAAGAAATTGAGAAATTACATTATTATATATTAATGCAATTGCTCAGAGAAAGAGATTTTGTTTAACAAGTAATATTTTATTTTCTCTCAAAAACGTAGGGGTCAAAATTATTGACCCCCCTGTTTTCAATACCTTTCAATACCTCACCTTGCGAGGATATATTACTTGTTCAACAAATCTCTTCTCTGAGCAACTGTATTGGTCTAAAATAATATACACTGAACACAAATATAAACCCAACATGCAACAATTTCAACAATTTTACTAAGTTACAGTTCACATAAGGAAATCAGTCAATTGAAATAAATTCATCAGGCCCTAATCTATGGATTTCACATGACTGAAAATACACATATGCATCTGTTGGTCACAGATACTTTTTTTAAAAGGTAGGGGCGTGGATAAAAAAAAACAGTCAGTATCTGGTATGATCACCATTTGCCTCATGCAGTGTGACACATCGCCTTCATATAGAGTTGATCAGGCTTTTGATTGTGGCCTGTGAAATGTTGTCCCACTCCTCTTCAATGGCTATGCAAAGTTGCTGGATATTGGCATGAACTGGAACATGCTGTCATACACGCTGATCCAGAGCATCCCAAACATGCCCAGTGGGTGACATGTCTGAGTATGCAGGCCATGAAAGAACTGGAACACGTTTCCAGGAATTGTGTACAGATCCTTGCGACATGGGGCAATGTATTGTCATGCTGAAACATGAGGTGATGGTGGCGGATGAACAGCACGACAATGGACCTCAGGATCTCGTCACGGTGGCTCTGTGCATTCAAATTGCCATCGATAAAATGCAATTGTGTTCATTGTCCGTAGATTATCCCTGCCAATACCATAACCCCACTGCCACGACGGGGCACTCTGTTCACAACCTTGACATCAGCAAACTGCTCGCCCACACAACACCATACACGCTGTCTGCCAACTGCCTGGTACAGCTGAAATCGGGATTCATCCGTGAAGAGCACACTTCTCCAGCATGCCAGTGGCCATCGAAGGTGAGCATTTGCCCACTGAAGTCTGTTACGACGCCGAACTGCAGTCAGATCAAGACCCAGTAGATGATGACGAGCATGCAGATGACCTTCCCTGAAACAGTTTCTGACAGTTTGTGCAGAAATTATTTGGTTGTGCAAACCAACAGTTTCGTCAGATGTCCAGGTGGCTGGTGTCAGACAATCCCGCAGGTGAAAAGGCGGATGTGGAGTAGAGATCGACCGATTATGATTTTTCAATGCCGATACCGATTAATCGGCCGATTTTTAAAATGTATTTGTAATAATGATAATTACAACAATACTGAATGAACACTTATTTGAACTTAATATAATACCTCAAATAAATAATGAAACATGTTCAATTTGGTTTAAATAATGTAAAAACAAAGTGTTGGAGAAGAAGGTAAAAGTGCAATATGTGCCATGTAAGAAAGCTAACGTTTAAGTTCCTTGGTCAGAACATGAGAACATGAAAGCTGGTGGTTCCTTTTAACATGAATCTTCAATATTCCCAGGTAAGAAGTTTTAGTTTGTAGTTATTATAGGAATTATAGGACTATTTCCTCTCTATACGATTTGTATTTCATATACCTTTGACTATGGATGTTCTCAAAGGCACTTTAGTATTGCCAGTGTAACAGTATAGCTTCCATCCCTCTCCTCGCCGCTACCTGGGTTCAAACCAGGAACACATCGACAACAGCCACCCTCGAAGCAGCCATGCAGAGCAAGGGAAACAATTACTCAAAGTCTCAGAGCGAGTGACGTTTGAAATGCTATTAGCGCTCACCCCGCTAACTAGCTAGCCATTTCACATCGGTTACACCAGCCTAATCTCGGGAGTTGATAGGCTTGAAGTCATAAACAGCGCAATGCTTGAAGCATTGCGAAGAGATGCTGGAGAAATGCACGAAAGTGCTGTTTGAATGAATGCTTATGAGCCTGCTGGTGCCTACCATCGCTCAGTCAGACTGCTCTATCAAATCATAGACTTAATTATAACATAATAACACACAGAAATACGAGCCTTAGGTCACTAATTTGGTCGAATCCGGAAACTATCATTTCGAAAACAAAACGTTTATTCTTTCAGTGAAATACGGAACCGTTCTGTATTTTATCTAACGGATGGCATCCATAAGTCTAAATATTGCTGTTACATTGCAAAACCTTCAATGTTATGTCATAATTATGTAAAATTCTGGCAAATTAGTTCGCAATGAGCCAGGCGGCCCAAACTGTTGCATATACCCTGACTCTGCGTGCAATGAACGCAAGAGAAGTGACACAATTTCACCTGGTTAATAGTGCCTGCTAACCTGGATTTATTTTAGCTAAATATGCAGGTTTAAAAATATATACTTCTGTGTATTGATTTTAAGAAAGGCATTGATGTTTATGGTTAGGTACACGTTGGCGCAAGGACAGTCCTTTTTCGTGAATGCGCACCGCATCGATTATATGCAACGCAGGACACGCTAAATAAACTAGCAATATCATCAACCATGTGTAGTTATAACTAGTGATTATGATTGATTGATTGTTTTTTATAAGATTAGTTTAATGCTAGCTAGCAACTTACCTTGGCTTCTACTGCATTTGCGTAACAGGCGGGCTCCTCATGAGGCAGGTGGTTAGAGCATTGGACTAGTTAACCGTAAGGTTGCAAGATTGAATCCCTGAGCTGACAAGGTAAAAATCTGTCGTTCTGCCCCATAACAAGGCAGTTAACCCACCGTTCCTAGGCCGTTATTGAAAATAAGAGTGTGTTCTTAACTGACTTGCCGAGTTAAATAAAGGTGTAAAAAATAAAAAATAAAAAATTGGCGTCCTAAACTAGTGATTTCCGATTGTTATGAAAACTTGAAATCGACCCTAATTAATCGGCCATTCCGATTAATCGGTCGACCTCTAATGTGGAGGTCCTGGGCTGGCATGGTTACACGTGGTCTGGGGTTGTGAAGCTGGATGGATGTACTGCCCAATTCACTAAAATGACATTGGAGGCAGCTTATGGTAGAGAAATTAACATACAATTATCTGTCAACAGCTCTCATTGACATTCTTGCAGTTAGCATCCCATCTGCATACTCCCTCAAAACATCTGTGTCATTGTGTGACAAAACTACACATTTTACAGTGGCCTTTTATTGTCCCCAGCACAAGGTGCACAGATGTAATGATAATGCTGTTTAATCAGCTTCTTGATAGGCTACACCTGGATTATCTTGGCAAATGAGACATCCTCACTAACAGGGATGTAAACAAATTTGTGTGCAAAATTTGAGATCCATTTTTGTGTGTATGGAACATTTCTGAGATATTTTACTTAATCTCATGGAACATGAAACCAACACTATAAATGTTGCATTTATATTTTAGTGTAATTTCCCCATTTGTTGGAGCTTACAATATAGCGCATTATGTGAATAATTTATTTTATTATTTTTGCAAATTTTGTCAAGGGTGTCAATAATCTCGGGCCCACTGTCGATGACATGGAGGTAAAGGCCATGACTGTCACACTGTTGGAGACTCTACTCAACTCTACCTACGCACTTTACAGTCATAGTGAGGAATGACACATGAAAGAGTCACTTTCCATGCAGTTTTCTTTTCACTATTCTCTCTGAGTCCACATATTAGTGGTCTTAATAAAGCATTTAGCAAAAACCCAGCTAAGAACATCAATTGTATAAACACTATACAAATTACAACATTCTTACTATTTTCATACAATCAGCCCGAAAAATGTGTAGAGAGGTGTGCTTCCTAAAAAGTGATGAGTCAACGCTTTTGAACTTCATTAACAATGGAGAGCCATGTGAGCCGTGAGCGCCATGCTCAGAAGAAAGCCCCGATTCACACAAACTGCTTTACTAAGCACTTGAGCTTATTGATCTGTTCAAGGCCTCATTGATGATTGGATGGAGGCTGACAGTGAATGAACAATGGGGCTTGTCGGGATTGATAGTGTTCCCCTTTGAGAGCCGTTGTAGCCCCGTGGAAAACAATGGAGAACATGAAGAGACTCTTGTTCGGAGCTACTAAGTGGCAACGTTGTTCTCACAACAAGTGTGTAGTTGAAGACTTCGCTTCCCCAGAGAGAAAGGTCATAAGTCTCTATTCATAACAGTGGGATCCAGGGGGATTGCATTGCCTGGCAACACATATCGGCAATGGCAACTAACTACAGGTTAGGAGACTTGGACAACAGTGAGAGACACAATGTAATAAGACCCATTGAAATTTGGGTTAGCAGGGTAGATGTATTTAATGATGATGGCTGGTGTGTGACTGTGTTTGCAGACTGGTCTCATAGACTAGATGTAACATAGCAAATGTAAATCCGGGTCACTGTTACGTTTGGTATGGTTACCTCAGATGCAATATATTTTCAAATGTATATAGACACCCCTTTTCAAATTTGTGGATTCGACTATTTCAGCCACACCTGTTGCTTACAGGTGTAGAAAGCACACAGCCATGCGATCTCCATAGACGAACATTGACAGCAGTATGGCCTTACTGAAGAGCTCAGTGATTTTCAACATGGCACCGTCATATAATGCAACCTTTCCAACAAGTCAGTTCGTAAAAATGTTGCCCTGCTAGAGCTGCCTCGGTCAACTGTAAGCGCTGTCATTGTGAAATGTAAATGTCTAAGAGCAACAGCGGCTCAGCCTCGAAGTGGTAGGCCACACAAGTTCACAGAACGGGACAGTGAGTAAAAATAGTCTGTCCTCGGTTGCAACACTCACTACCGAGTTCCAAACTGCCTCTGGAAGCAATGTCAGCACAATAACTGTTCGTTGGGAGCTTCAAGAAATGGATTTCATGTCTGAGCAGCCACACACAAGCCTAAAATCACCATGCGCAATACCAAGCATCGGCTGGAGTGATGTAAAGCTCCCCACTATTGGACTCTGGAGCGGTGGAAACACGTTCTCAGGAGTGATGAATCACGCTTTACCATCTGGCAGCCAGACGGACAAATCTGGGTTTGGTGGATGCCAGGAGAACTCTAACTGCCCGAATGCATAGTGCCAACTGTAAAGTTTGAGGAGGAATAATGGTTTGGGCTAGGCCCCTTAGTTCCATTTGGGGCTGACCCTAATTAGTCGAATGGTCGATTGTTTGGTTGTTAGGCTGTTGGTCGACCGAGATTGTTTAAGTCGATATATATATATATTTGGGTCCATCTCACTGAACTAATCCATTGCGGAGTCCTAGACTGTTGATCCGAAAATGTGGTCCATATGTAGGGTGTGACGCATTTGCAATTGCGGATTTTGTACGAACCCGGAGGGCTCTGTGTAGCTCCACATTGACATGATTGGTTGACGGTAGGTGGGGGCGGTACATCCTGTTTAAATACAAATTCACTTCCTTGACAACAGCTCTGCAATGCTCCGTGATGCGCAAGAAGTTTGAATGCCCTGCCTTTTGCTAAGGCCATGTCACTGTAAATCAAATCAAATCCAATTGTATTTGTCACATGTGCCGAATTAACCTTACAGTGAAATGCTTACTTACAAGCCCTTAACCAACAATGCAGATTTAAGAAAAAGAAGCGTTGAGTAAAAAAAAAGGAAATAAAAGTAACAAATAATTCAACAGCAGCAGTAAAATAACAATAGCGAGGCAATATACAAGGTCAATGTGCGGTGGCACCGGTTAGTGAGGTAATTGAGGTAATGTGTACAAGTAGGTGGAGTTAAAGTGACTATGCTTAGATAATAAACAGAGTTTCAGCAGTGTAAAAGAGGGGTCTGGGTAGCCCTTTGATTAGCTGTTCAGGAGTCTTATGGCTTGGGAGTAGAAGCTGTTAAGAAGCCTTTTGGACCTAGACTTGGCACTCCGGTACCGCTTGCCATACGGTAGCAGAGAGAACAGTCTGTGACTAGGGTGGCTGTAGTCTTTGATCATTTGTAGGAACTTCCTCTGACACCACCTGGTATAGAGGTCCTGGATGGCAGGAAGCTTGGCCCCAGTGATGTACTGGGCCGTACGCACTACCCTCTGTAGTCTCTTGCAGTCATTGGCTGAGCAGTTGCCATACCAGGCGGTGATGCAACCATGCTCTCGATGGTGCAGGTGTAGAAGATTTTGAGGATCTGAGGGGGAATAGGCTTTGTCGGGGCCTGTTCATGACTGTCTTGGTTTGTTTGCACCATGATAGTTTGTTGGTGATGTGGACACCAAGGAACTTGAAGCTCTCAACCTGCTCCACCATAGCCTTTCGATGATAATAGGGGCGTGCTCGGTCCTCCTTTTCCTGTAGTTCACAATCATCTCCTTTGTCTTGATCACGTTGAGGCAGAGGTTGTTGTCCTGGCACCAGATAGGTTGTCTCATCGTTGTCGGTTTTCAGGCCTACCACTGTTGTGTCATTGGCAAACTTGATGATGGTGCTGGAGTCGTGCCTGGCCATGCAGTCAAGAGTGAACAGGGAGCACAGGAGGGGACTGAGCACGCACCCCTGAGGGGCTCCTGTGTTGAGGATCAGCGTGGTGGATGTGTTGTTATCTACCCTCACCACCTGGGGGCGGCCTGTCAGGAAGTCCAGGATCCAGTGTAGAGGGAGGTGTTTAGTCCCAGGGTCCTTAGCTTAGTGATGAGCTATGAGGTTACAATGGTGTTGAACGCAGAGCCGTAGCCAATGAATAGCATTCTCACATAGGTGTTCCTTTTATCCAGGTGGGAAAGGGCAGTGCTGAGTGCACTATAGATTGCTTCATCTATGGATCTGTTGGGGCGGTATGCAAATTGGAGTGGGTCTAGGGGTTTTGGGATAATGGTGTTGATGTGAGCCATGACCAGCCTTTCGGAGCACTTCATGGCTACAGACGTGAGTGCTATGGGTTGGTAGTAATTTAGGCATGTTATCTTAGTGTTCTTTGGCACAGGGACTATGGTGGTTTGCTTGAAACATGTTGGTATTACAGACGGTGTAGTACGATTCAATCTTAGTCCTGTACTGACACTTGACCTGTTTCATGGTTCATCAGAGGGTATAGTGGGATTAGTGGGGTTAGAGTCTGGCTCCTAGAAAGCGGCAGCTCTATCCTTTAGCTCAATGTGGATGTTGCCTGTAATCCATGGCTTCTGGTTGGGGTATGTACGTACAGTCACTGTGGGGACGACGTCCTCGATGCACTTACAGTGCCTTGCGAAAGTATTCGGCCCCCTTGAACTTTGCGACCTTTTGCCACATTTCAGGCTTCAAACATAAAGATATATAACTGTATTTTTTTGTGAAGAATCAACAACAAGTGGGACACAATCATGAAGTGGAACGACATTTATTGGATATTTCAAACTTTTTTAACAAATCAAAAACTGAAATATTGGGCGTGCAAAATTATTCAGCCCCCTTAAGTTAATACTTTGTAGCGCCACCTTTTGCTGCGATTACAGCTGTAAGTCGCTTGGGGTATGTCTCTATCAGTTTTGCACATCGAGAGACTGACATTTTTTCCCATTCCTCCTTGCAAAACAGCTCGAGCTCAGTGAGGTTGGATGGAGAGCATTTGTGAACAGCAGTTTTCAGTTCTTTCCACAGATTCTCGATTGGATTCAGGTCTGGATTTTGACTTGGCCATTCTAACACCTGGATATGTTTATTTTTGAACCATTCCATTGTAGATTTTGCTTTATGTTTTGGATCATTGTCTTGTTGGAAGACAAATCTCCGTCCCAGTCTCAGGTCTTTTGCAGACTCCATCAGGTTTTCTTCCAGAATGGTCCTGTATTTGGCTCCATCCA